>NC_048893.1:179790027-180098977 GCF_011077185.1 Oxyura jamaicensis
CCCGCCGCGGCCTCCAGGCCCCGGCGGGGCTCGGCGGGCGCAGCGCGGCGCGGTGAGGGCGGCGGCGGGGCTGGGGCTGGGGCCTGCCCGGCGGGACGGGACGGGCCGGGGGTGGCGGTGGGGCCGGGTGGTTGCTGTTCCCTTACGGGAGCAGGGCTGCGAAAATATCGGGCCGTCGCCGTGGGCCCGTGTTGCTGCTGCGGGGGGTGGCAGTGCCCTTCCTCCTTCCCTCCCTCCTTCCCTTCCTCCATCCCAGCCCCGCGGTGTGGGGAGCTGCTGGGGTGAAGGCCCAGTGGGAGGGCTGGGCTGGGCTGAGGTAGGTACGGTAATTAATGGTAATTAACCATTGTAAAGTGTCTCGGGATAGAAGCGAGGGGTTATTTGTCAAAATCCATGGACCTGCTCTTCATGTTCTGTCTCTTTTGAAAGGTTCCTGTCAGCTTGGTTGTAATAGGAGCAACTATTCTCTCTTAAAAACAAATGCGTGTTTCTATCTGCATACGGAGAATCTGTTGGCAGTGGCAGGCCTGCTCCTGATGTAAAGTATTAAATAGCCATCTCACGTCACCCTCATTTTTCTGTCACGTCGTCAGGATCACTTCCCACAGAATGCTCCAGATAGTGGCGATGTCTTTGCACGTGATGGCTGAGGAAAGTGAGGCTGCTCGGTGGCACAGCTGTGTGAGGAGGTCACGTATCTGCCCCACTGGTTTTTCACTTTCCTTTTCAGAGGCATGCCAAGTGGGCACCTCTGAGCCTAACTGCTCTGCGCTAGAGCCCTGCGGCAGAAGGACAGACCAAGGAGCCAGGAAGGAAGTCCGTGCTTCTGGGCAAAACTGGCTTGAGACAGCAGTAGTATGGACAGAAGAGAAATTAGACCTGTTAGCTGCATGCATGTAGGTGCTGGGATACTGGCCTGAGAAATTGATCCACGTTGAAATGTCAGGTGATGGGAGTTTAGTGAAGTCATCAGTAATTTTAAAAGAGTAAGAGTTACCATGTTTAGATCAGATCACTGACTCTCTTTACGTATTATCTAGTCTTAAGTGCTTAAATACCAGCTGTAAGCCACCACTTAATGAAAAATTTAAGGGCTACTTTAAATAAACTAGTTTAAATAAAAGGGGAAAAAAAAGCAAAGTTGATAAGCTAGTACCTGGCTTATATTAGTTGGAATCATTTATGACGTTTGTGTTAAATCAATTTGTTTCAGAAATCTCAAAAGTTACTGATATTTAGTAGCTCTCTACAGAAGTAAGGGTTAAATAATTCTGCCTGGATTGTAGTTCTCCTTCATTGTCTTCACCTCTGAAATCAGTGGCTGATAGAAAAACATCTGACCTATAGGAAGATCTGGATTAAGGGGTTTGTTCTTTTTTTCTTTTTTTCTCCCTCCCTTATCTTATCCCCACCCCCAAGTTTCAAATGCAGGGATTTGAGAAGCATGTTCTGCCTCTGTCAGTCAGGATATTTAATCCTCTTAATAAGCTTTAGGCTTCATGTCTACCTTTTTGCGGTACGATCCACAACTGAATTGTTTTTTCTTTTTCTTTATTTTTTAAATTAAGAAGGGTTTGCTGCTTTAGAGGAAGGGTTGCCAGCCAAATAGCTGAGATGTTAGCTTACAATGTCAAACTGAACCCAAATTTCCCTGTAGCATTCCATGGTCAAGTCACTTAGCAGCCCGGAGTATATCTGTACTGATGACTGAGAAAGGGCTGAGAAATGAGTTCAAGGCCTGGATTGATCTGTGATTATCTGCAGTGCCCGTTAGCTCTTTTCTTAGCTGTTTTGGACCAGCTTTGTCCAAGTTCCTCTAAATCTTACTTAGCAATAAGAAGCACAGATCTGGGCCAGTTTGTGTATCTAGCCATTGGGCCAGAGGTTGTTTTTGGTGCTCTTGTAGGTAGCGATATATACTTTGCCATTCATTCCAGCTTTAAAACAGAGGGAATAACTCTATGTTGTACAGGAATGGATTACAGATAAATATTTAAACATGCAGGACACTTAAATACGATATTGAAATTATACATTGAAAATGATAATGACCAGGGATCTTCCTTGAATATGATCATTTAATTACTTCAGTGTTCTGTTTCAGAAGATATTTCCTCTTGTGCTGTTAGAGAGCAACCCGGTTGGTTTATTTACTTTAGTACATCAGCCATTGTTTTGTATGAACTATAATAAATAACAATGAATTACATTCAGCTCTTCAGGTTGACTTTTAGTTATCCTGTGTTAATATCTACTGTGAACTCCTTCTTCAGATTCCAAGCTCCCTGTCACCCAAATGCATGGTTTGGCAGTAACTGTGCTGTACGTATTGCACAAATTGGGGATATTTTGAACAAGCAGAGCAGAGTTAACAATACACCTGCTCTTCTGAATAGCTGATCCTGCTTTTGTGTCTCTGCCACGCAAGGCCATGCACTGCTGCCATCTACACACTGGTCTTGCTGACATCTCTGTTTCCTTACAGATTTTTTTAGTGTTAATAAAGAATGAGCTTTAGCAAGAATGGTGTTCTTGACAGTACAATGAGCATGAATAGAAAATTAACCCACTATTAAACTGAAATGCAGCTATGACTTTGGGATTTTTCATTATGTCTCTTCTTGCTTTACACTAAAAATTGTTAGCAAAAGAATTACGTAAAATCTGGATAATAGCTTTGCCGTAGCCTCCCCCAACAGAAACAGATCAGAAGACAAGGGACAAAGTAGACAGTGATACTGCAGTTTTGTTCACCAAAGTTAATTGTTTACTTAAACCTTTAAGAAGGGGCTTGTTACAGAACTGGATTCACAGGCACTAAAAATGTCAAAATACTAGATTTTGCTCATGAAAAAGTAGGCTGTGATGTTAGGTTAAACTCTGACCTTTTTTTTTCCTCTTTTAAACATTTTCTGTGTAGGAGCTTGAAATAATTTTTAGATTAAGTTCTTCACTGTTAAGGTGTCTTCCTTTTAAGAGGAGTATAAAGATGAAAAAATGGGTCTTTCATTAGTAAATACAGGTGTTGACACAAGACGATGTGGTTTAGGTTCTTTTGCAAGCAAATGATTTGACTGTGCCGATCTTTAATTATTCTGTATACTTGGTTAATGTCTCTATTTTTCCATTATGTGGAAACTTAATAACCAGTACACATCTTAGGAGTGATGTAGAAACATCAGCATGGTTGTCCCAGATCACAAAATCCGTGTAACCATGTCACATAATCTTTCCTGTAAGGTTAAAGCTCCGTCCACAAAGATGTTAGTTCTTCCTAGTTACTTTCATTCTAATTGCTTGCTGTTTTCCTGGCCAGAAGTATGCTTATAGCTCCTAATCTTTGTGCCTCACTGGTTTTTAAATGCACGTTTATTCTTATGCCAGTGTTCTTCAGCTTAAATCAAAGATATCAAGCCTAGTGACAGCAGGGCAGTAGCCAGCCAGAGAACCTGCTCCAGCCCAAGATTCATTTTTCTGCTGCATGACAGGGAACGGGCAGCAAGGCTGGTGGCTTGTGACCTCCTCCAGGCAGGCTGCCTTCTCCAGCCCTCCCTGTAATGCTCCTGGCTAAAACATGCACAGCTCATCTCACAGAGCAGGATTTTGTCACATCACAGAGGTAACAGGTGCCTTGCGGACTGCCTGACACTTCTGTCACGTGCCTGCAGGTGCGTCGCTCACACAAATGCCCTCTGCTTTTGGTTGTAAAGGATGTGGGAGTAGAGCACAGCACTCAGTCTTTGCCTCTTTAGGATGTTTTTATGACCTTCGCTTCTGAAGTTTGTTTGTCTTTGTTGGGGGACAAGGAAATTTTCAAGCCTGCTTTTGTTTTATTGACAGTTTGCACGAACCAATAAAAGCTTTTAAATAAATGAAGGTACTGTTTCAGGATTCTATTAAAAGTTTGCATTTCAATAGTTCTCTTCTTCTTTCCTGACTTACATTCTTCATTTCATCCAGGGTATTTATAGAAACTAATCCAGTCTCTTACCCTTTGCTTTTTTAGCCTGATAAGCCAAACTTATTTTACTTTTTCCCTGGAGTAAGTGGTTCACCAGAAAAATTCAGTAACCTTCAGCACTCTTCTTCCTGTTCTGGTGCAGCTTTTTTAAATGCTTCTCAGCACTGGTGGAGTCTCAGCAGTGCTTGGTACAGTGCCGTTAATGCTACTGTGTGTAATAGTTTTTTTATTATTATTATTTTTACACTTCTAATTTTTTTACTTGCTTTTTTTACGTGGCATGCAGTCATTGTGATAGACAAGCTTCTCTAGGTTTTTCTACTTTCTTCCTTATAGCTTACAGAAAATAATTGTTTCTACTGAAAATAAATGTTCTTCCTTTTTAAAATACTATGCCTTTTTTTGTCGTTGCCCGTGATCATTGCTCTCTTCTAGTATGATAACCCAATTTGTCTGAATTGACAATGGCTCTCAACACTGTCAGCCAAAAATTTCACCAAAATTTTTTACATTGGGTGTTGTAAATATTTTCTTAGTCCAAGAACAAGTTGTATTTGTTGCATTTGGCCAAGTTCAGTTAAAAGAATGGCTTCACACATTTTGAACTTCAAATGAATCTGTCAGTTTCGTTTTGCTCTTTAGTTGCTCAAGTGTACGTGAGACTGTTGGAGGAATATATTCTAAAATATAAACAGAATTCACAACCTTTGGTACATATTGGTACTTCAAGTTCTTGTCTCCTGGGGAGCAAGGAAGGGAAAACACCAATGTTCTTTCTGCTGTTGTAAATGCTCTAGAGGAAGTATTTCCTTGTATTCATGTTATAAAGCACAGCTTTAACTGTCCAAAATATTACTTCCCAGTTCTGTGTGTTGATGTTAGTTGAAGACTATCAAGATTTGTTTAAATCTGCTGAGTGCTTTTCCTTCAATTTTTTAAATAAAAATGTACTGGGTTTGTGAGTTCAGCCTGTATTTAACTAGACAAGCTGTTAACTGAATTTTTTAATACCTTACGGATTTGGGGGGAAAATGTTCTTGAAAGTTAAGCTAGATTTATGTATTCTTCTCCACCATTTGTTACTGATCTTAAATATTCCATCTTAAAAAGCATTAAGATCAGGCATGTCTGTATTCTTCTGATGCTTAAATTCTTAAGAAATAAATGTGATGTGATGTAATTAGATGTGATGGCGATGGAGTTACCTTCGGTGCTGACTGGGAGTCATATACTCTAAATCTAAAGGTTAATAGGAGATAACTGCAATATAACAGGATTTGTACCAAGCAGCTAGATAGCCTTCTGCTAACACACAGAGCGTGATCATTATTAGAAGCCAATGAGAAGACACTTCATTATAAGGTAAACTTTGTTTGACTTCATCTATGAATACTCTTACTAACTTCTATTCCAATTTGCAGTGATGGAACAACTGCAGGATCCAGTTATGGAAGAAGATGCCAATATTAAAGCTATCAATGAAGAGTACAGGAAAGCCTTTATTTTCATCAATAAAGGCCTGAATACAGATGAACTGGGTCAGAAGGAAGAGGCAAGAAATTACTATAAGCAAGGACTTGACCACTTGCTCCGAGGAGTTAGCATTCCATCGCAGGGGCCTGCATGTGTGGGACCCCAGTGGGAGTCTGCCAGGCAAATGCAACAAAAGATGAAGGAGACCCTCCAAAACGTTCATGCTCGACTCGGCACTCTAGAACAAAATGTCCCCCCTGTACCAGCAAGTCCTGCTGCAGTGGATGCCCCTGCTGCGGTGCCCAAGCTGTACCCTTCAATTCCTTCCACAGAAAAGCCGGAAAGACCTCCCCCGCCTACTGCTCTGTTTGTACCGAGTCAGCCACCTGCAGCAGATGGAAGCGCTGCAGCTGTGAGCCAGGGGCAAATTCCAGCTATGAGTCCATCATCTGCAAAACCTCTGTGTCTGCCAAACGAAGCACCTCCTGCCTACACTCCTAAAGCAGCCAACGGCCACTTTACCGTGTCTTATGGCACAGACTCCGGGGAGTTCTCTTCCGTAGGTGAGGACTACTACAAGAAGTGTACTCAGCCACCTCCCCTTGAAAATCTGGGAGTGGATGCAGATGAGCTGATCTTGATTCCCCAAGGAGTGCAGATATTCTTTGTGACTCCTGATGGGCAGGTCAGCGCTCCTTCCTATCCTGGCTACCTGCGCATCGTGAAGTTCTTGGATACAGACAGTGAGGTGGCCCAGAATCGTCCGCCTGCGTTTCTTCAGGTAACAGAAGGATAATTTTCTCCTTTAATTATGTTTCAAAAACGTCATAAAACTTTAAAAGGCAATCTTCCTAAGTTCTTGCTTTTTTGAATCTAAATCTGTGTGTGACAATACGAAGGATTTTACAGCTTTTCTGTGAGTAAACACTTTTAGGGCTTTTCTGAGAAAACTACTCCAGTGTCTTCCCAAGGTTTTTGAGTGCCTACTGTTGAAGTGAATTCCATTTTTTAAAGTTTTAGCACTTCTTTTAATTTCATAAAATTAACTTTCCTCACATAGAGAAGAAATGTTAATTCACGTGCCAGAACATTTCAGTAAAAAGTGGGCTTATGCAGTGCCCACTTCAGTCTCAACTAATGTTAAAGTATTGCTGTTGCCCTGGAGAGGTGATAATTTGGAATTTGAGGGCCTGTGTTAATCTGGACTCCGATCTCCAAATGCAAAAGATACATTACATGGATTCTTTTAGTCCGTGCTTGCTTCATGCAGGCATGTTCTGTAATGCACGTTGTGTTTCTGGTCTGATTTCTACCTTTGGATTTCCTCGATTGGCTGCTGGAGGTCTCAGCAGCTAAGTGGAAGCTCTGACAAACAAACAAAACAGTTCCTGGCTTGGGTTCTACTGGTGCACCTGCTCCTGTGTTTGCAGTCTTCAGCAGGAGGCCAGTGACAGCCATACATTCTTTAGCCTCTCATGGAACCCTGCCCTGAGATGGACAGGGAGCTAGAGGTGCTGAGACTCCTGGTTTCTTTGCAGAGCTCCAGACAAGGCTTCAGCCAAGAGGCTACCAGCCTGTATTCCAGTCCCGTGGAAATTAGTATTTTCTATGTATTAGACTGTCAGGACTAATCGAGAATGGTATTTCCACAGTCAGGTAGGTTTTTCCGTTGGTTGTGGGATTGATTTTTTTGTTGTTTCTTTTTCTCAAGATATCTAAGGCTTTTTTTTTTTTTTTAATTTTTCTTATTAAACAGTATGGAAAATCAAGTTTGTAGTGCTAATCAGTGCATTGTCTGTCTTTTAAAAATAAAATAATCCTTTAATTCCTTCAACTATTTATCTTTTATAGGTTTGTGACTGGTTGTATCCTCTAATGAGTGGTCAGTCTCCCGTTCTGTGCTGCAATACTGGAGTCTACATGTTCCCTGACACCATGTCCCAGACACCAGGGTCCTACGTGGGAGTGGTGTTGTCTTCCGAACTCCCAGCAGCCGACCGAGAGCTGTTTGAGGATCTGTTAAAACAGATGTCTGATCTTCGACTACAGGTAAAGTCCAGGCTACCTTTTTTGAACTGATAATGAAAGGTGGGAAGGATCAATGCCAGCTTACATTTAGTTTGTGTCTTGCTGGTAAACTCACCAGTGAGAAATAAGGTAGCCAAGATAAAGCGCACCTAGTAATGTAACTGTAGGCTTGGTGAGGTAGGAGTGTAGAATTTTTTAAAACAAAACATTGCAAGCACAGAGGGGAATTGGAAACCATTTTGTGTATTTTCACTTTTTTTTCCCAAAGGTCCCCAAATGATTTTTTCAGAAGAAAGCATGATTTTTCTTTTTGCCTGTGGGCACACACACATGCACACGCTCTGGGTAGTTTTGATGACACCATTCCTGGAATAATGTACACAATGCAATTACAGTTCAAAAACGTTAAGCAGCTTCAGAGAGGACATTTGAAAATACTGAGTGCCTCAAAAAATCCCGCTTCAAATGGGATCTCAAAATAGATTAGTCTGGTACCTTACTGAGGTAAGATATTAAGGGAGAAAATAGGAAAAAAAAAAAAAAAAAACATCTAACAAAGATGCAATAAGATACAGTGACTGGAAACGTGGAAATTGTTGCTTTAAGAGCTCTGAGCACCATTTCACAAAGAATGGTAATCGATAACCACTTAATAGCTGATAGCAAGCTTGTATCTGTTCACGAAAGATGCCATCTGGTTGAATCACCGACGCTCGAAAGCGGTGATGGTGAGGGACCAGTTGGCTGCGTGCCATGTGGGCAGAGTTCTGTTGCAAATCCTGTTGAGTTCAGCAGGAGGCCACTAATTTTTACTTAAAAGGGTAAAGTAGTAGAGAACTACGTGAACTATGTTTCACTGCAGGACTTACTGCATGAATTCTGTAATCTTGCCTGCATAGTAGTAGTTCGTATTGGATATCACGTTAGTCCCTTAATTGTCCTAAAACTCTGTGTTTTTGTTAATATTCCCTGATGTGATATCACAGGTGCCAGGATCCCATGAGAGAGTAGGGTTACCTTCACAGCTCCCAGCACCAGACAGAGCGCATTTTGAAGATAAATTAAAACAGATGTCTGGCCACAAAGTCCAGGTAAATTCCAGGACAGTGATTCTAAAAAATTCATAGTAAGAAAAAAAAAAAAAGTCACTGAAATACAGTTTAAAACTTCTGAGATTCCAAACTTGGTTGACGGCAGCATTTTTTTTAATTTATTTTTTAATTGATTTGAGGATTTTTTTAATTGTATGTGTGTATTGAGGTTATTTTTCCTGTCCAACCCCCAAAGTGTTTTGAGCACATGCTACGGACATTTACTGAAAATGAGATTTCACACTGCTGCTGAGCAGTAACTGCTGATGTACTGCAAGTCAGCGATACCTCGTTAACCTTTTGGGTAGCGACTTACTAAGACTTTATCTCT
This sequence comes from Oxyura jamaicensis, assembly GCF_011077185.1. Classification (NCBI taxonomy): domain Eukaryota; kingdom Metazoa; phylum Chordata; class Aves; order Anseriformes; family Anatidae; genus Oxyura; species Oxyura jamaicensis. Next base: position 179,798,912 of record NC_048893.1, read on the forward strand.
TCTTCCCTGTTACTGTTCTTGGTTTTGTTTTTTACTGCAACAGTCATCTTTGTGCAATACCTTATTTTTTTTATATCCACTACATACTTCAGGGGAATCTAACAATTCCATGCACTTTCAAATATGATTCTGTTTCGTGCATTCTGTTTATAGGTTTCATCCACAAATGCTTTCATATAGACTCTTCTGGACAAACATTCTTCTTTCTATCCCTTGCCAGCTATCATTGTTTTCAATCATGAAATGTTTATTTTGGCTTTTATGTTGCAAAAGTACTAAAAATAGAGCTTTAGCTTTTAGCAAAGCTTAAATCCATTTCTGCCTCCTCTAGTTTAATTATACATTGTCTGTGAACTGTGTAAAGTGGTGTTATGCTTTTTAGAAATGCTAACCAGACTGGTGGTGATTGCTGTGTTTGAATGATTAATGTCTACTTACAAAACTCTGTAGTTTGACATGAAATTGCACAGAGCCTCTCTGCCCAACTTCAAGTGTGGAGCAGTATCATGCACAGCTTGGCATGTTCCTTGGGTGTGCCAGTCTGCAAAAGCATCAACAGCGTGGGGAATGAATAATCCCATTTGTTTTTGGATTTGAGAGGAAAGGATGAAGAGCAAACAACCAAAAAAGCTGCATTCTTTTAGTGCAGCTGGATTCTCTGAGTAAAGATTCCTATACTGAATCACAGCAGAGTTGACTTCCCTCCGAGGAGATTAAATAAAATAGATGGACAAGTTTATTTATATTTTATGCTAGCTAACGTGTACTGTAGGTTGACTATATGGCCTTGTTGGCAACAAATCTTCTCATTGTAACTGGATAAAGGCAGTGTAGAGTGTGCAAAGGTAATTGAATTCACAGGAATTCACAGAATTTCCTTTTTTTTTGTTAATGAATCTTAATGATCTAAAGCAGAAATCTTGATTATATCTTTCAAAGTGGATTCTCAGATGTTTATTTCCATTTGCTAGCCTTCAGAAGCCTCTAGCGATGTGATTAATTTGCCTCAGACTGTACATATCCAACCGCAACCAGAAGGAGGAGAAAATCAGAAAGAATTGCCAGAATGGAGTGAGAAAGTTGCCCATGGAATCTTGTCAGGTACTGTTGTAATAAGAGGATTGCATTGAATAGAAACCTCTGCAAGTAATATGTAAACACTGTTTTCACTTCAGTGCCTCTGCACAAGTAAAATTTGAGTGGTCAGAAACAGTTATTCACTGCTTCCAATTATAATAATGTGAAGGATACTTTGGTGTGCTTTATAAAAACAGTACAGGATTTGAATCTCCTGCCAACAGTCTTGCTTGTTGCAAACAGGTTAGACTCCTAATATGACAATGTAAATTAGATATTGCCCTATGTGACTCAAACCACCGTGGTAGCACAATTTTATTTGTGTGAGCAGTTATATTAAAGCTTGTATCTATTGTGGTGTCTGCTGATAAACAGTTCTTGTCCTCTGAGAAGCTTTGGAATACACAAATGACCAACTGACTGGAATAAATATGAATCTGCTAGAGTGGTAAGTGGGCTGGGTGATACATTTTCAGAATGTTAATAGTATTGAGATGTGCAGTTTTATCACTTCTGACCCTGCTGGGACCTGGATGTCTATTTAAACAACAAAAACAGAGCAAGCCAACAAACAAAACCTGAGTATCTGTGTGTTAAGCTGACATTTGGATGAGGAATGGCTGTACTAGACTTAAATAAAATGAGTTGGGAAAATGTAGGTGGTGTAGGAGCAGAAGTCATTTCAGGAATTCGTACTGGCCCAGTGAGGGAAGAGTATAATTGCAGATTGTAATCAGGAATGTTTCTAAGGTCAGTGTTGGAGAGGCAGAGGAGGGAAAGCTGTGGGAATTCCATGTCTTAAGAATAACAATTTTTGCCTTGAAGGTGCATCTTGGATAAGCTGGGGCCTAATAAAAGGAGCAGAATACACCGGTAAAGCTATTCACAAAGGAGCTTCTAAACTGCGAGAACACATACAACCCGAAGAAAAACCTCTGGAAGTCAACCCAACTGTAGCAAAGGGGCTTCATGTAGCAAAACAGGCTACTGGAGGAGCTGTGAAAGTCAGCCAGTTCTTAGGTAACAAGTTCCATTTCATAGTATATTGTATTTATGCATTAAAAGTAAATATTTTGTAAAGTGAGCTGGTTTCTTTAGCCAGGGAACTAGAGGAGGGACTGACCTGATGAAATATGGAGAATAGTTGTTGGTACCTGGTTATCTGCTATGTGAGACATGCTGTAGGAAAAATTCTTATTGGATGGCCTTGAGACATCTTTTTCTTTACTAAAAAGAACAGTCTGTATAGCAGAGCATTTCTGCAGTCTTAGGTTCGGCAAGATTTTGCAACTTTTTCTAAGTATTAGTTCAGAATGGTCTCTTTTTCTTCTTAAGTTAATAACCATGTATTTTAAAAGCTGTGCTATTGTCAATGACTAATGTATATTGCACTAGTATAGCGTGTGTGTGTGCATAGTTGTAAACACATATGCCTGGAAACAAATCTATTGACTATGTATAGTCTTCCAAATAGAAATTGCTTGGTAATCACAGCAGCTCTCAGTTCATTCTGTTATTTGTATCAGTGTTTATATTTAGTGTCTAATGACTCATCTAAGTTAAAAAGTAAGTACTGCTGGATGTTACATAACTACTTTGGAGAGCTGGAATGATTCTAAGAAATAGTTCTCCAGAAGACAAGAAAAGGAAATGAAAAAATCTTGTTCCCCATCTGCAAGTTGGGGGTAACAAAGCCATAGAAACAATTTTTTGAAATTAGAACATGTGACAAATATCTGTTTATTTTCTAGTGCTTTTAGCCACAAGACCAACCCTACTTGTTTCATGGGAATTGAAGTTGAAAATTCTTCTTTATCAGTTGGGTACTTAAGCATGGATTAAAGTTGTCTTCAGAATAAGCATATTTAAAAAGTAATATTTGAGACTTCTGCGAAGCATACTTTTAATTAGGAGTAAGGACTTTTAAAGAAAGATTCTGTGTTCTAACCAAGTAATCTGCATGCAATTGTCTTCTGTTAGTTGAGGGAGTGTGCTCTATAGCGAGCTGTGTTGGAAAGGAGCTGGCTCCACACGTGAAGAAGCACGGCAGCAAATTAGTTCCAGAATCCCTTAAGAAGGACAAAGATGGCAAATCCACTTTTGATGGTGCTCTGGTGGTAGCAGCAAGTGGAGTTCAAGGTAACAAAAAATCTTTATGCTTTTTTAATTTGACACTTTTCAGTATGTATATAATATATATATATATATTCGGCATGTATGTATATATATACTCAAATAATCTGTTCATTTTTACAGGGTTTTCAACAGTGTGGCAAGGTTTAGAAAGTGCAGCCAAGTGCATTGCTAAAAGTGTTTCAACTGAGACTGTAAAAACTGTCAAATACAAGTAAGTTATTTATTGGTTTCCTCTTCTACGGTGCATTGTCATTGTGATTGCATACTGGTAAAAAAAAGCTCATGAAAGTGGAGCAATACACTAATTATATAGCACGTGATAAGCTGCTAAGTATATAGTAACAAGTATCTCCTGTAAGTAAAAGTATGAAATGAGTGAATGCTTCTGGTTTAATATATATATTGTCTTTTAGAAGTATCACAGTTTTCAGGCAGTGTTAATAAATATTGCTCAGATTTATATCGTTGTTCTCCAGTGTGTCGTTGGGGGGAGAGAGTAGCTTTTTTAAACACCTCATCTTTCATCTTGAATTTATATAAACTTAGCTGAACTTGATGAAAAAATGAAAGAACTTATCAGCACCTGCTATCAGCAGGTCAGATTAAAGCAAGGAGATGCAAAAGGAGAACACCGTAAAGAAATCTAAGGCATAGTGATAATAGGATGAAACAAAATGAGACATGGGGTTGGACTTGCAAAATACAGATGTTGTTACAAAAAATAATTGGATTGTGTTACTAAGATGATGCAAAGACTAAAAGTGATAAGTCTGTGTACTGAAAGATGCTTTGGAGAAGAAGGGAAGATACTGGAAGTATGTATGAAGTGTAGCCCTCAAAAAAAAAAAGTGCAATATTTATAGTTGAACATGAAGAGTAAGCAGAAACATGTAGGTTAAATGGAGTCAGCGATAAGCATAGCAAAAGAGATGTTAAAAAGGATTGCTAATAGTGCATACAGGTTACGAGCAGAGGGTAATGAGGTAAACATCAGCTTATAGTGTTGGGTCAATTGACATTTGGTTCTGTTCTGATGCATCTCAAATAGGAGGCTAGAGAGCAAGCTAACAGAGGTGCTTTATTGCTAACATTTGTTCTCTGCAGGGATGTCAGGAGGTATTGTACCAGCACTCTTTCTCATGTGAATTCACATTAATGTTTTCTTTTAGATATAAAAATAGGAAATGCGGAGATCAGCAGGTGACAGACGCTAAGTGAAAAACAGTAATTACAAGTTGCAGTTAATTACAATACAATATAAAATACTTGATAATTGAGGATTTCCTCCATCTTTAGACTCTATCCTATTATATAAATGTATTAAAATGCTACACATCTCTTCTGTAAGCTGGTTCCTGTTTCAGTGACAAAAAGACTTCTTCCACTCCGGGTACTTTAGTGAACCAGCTAAATTCCCCTTACTGGAAACAAAGCTAAAGGAGCATCATCATAGTGTCTCATGTCAACAAAAAAAATCTGCTAAAATTTAGCTGCAATACCTTTGCTGATGCAGTTATAAAGAGATGCTCATCTAATGTGCATGTTGATCAGAACTGGGGGGAAAACATCGCTTCAGAAGTAGTAGTTCTGCAAAAGTACCTTGCTACTAACCTACTGTCTTTTGATAGTGATACAAGTATTTGCAGTATTTACATCTTCCCAACTTTTTTATCTTAAAAAAGGCACAAATCATGCCATTGAGATAGGGAAAGGGAAAAATCAATTATCAAATATTTAAGAAATTATTAATCTGTCTGTGTTGCATAATCAATAGTCTTACTATAATTTACTGATGTTATAGCAAAATGGCTTATATTCCTGAAGTGAAAATAACTAATCAAATTGACAAGTAGTGCTCTTTTGCTGTGAGATTAATTCTGTGATCTGCAAATCAGATGGTGGTGATTCGAGGCCGTCACTCTCAGAGAACTGAAAACAAGACCAAAACAAAAATGCTGATCCTTTTAATTTGGTTTAGTTGTTGGCTCACACCAATATGCCATGGCTGCTGTTCTAATAATGCGATAGATTTTTGGAACCTTTCATATCCTGTGCTTCTACTTAGCATTATTTTGAGGTCCTCAAAGAATCTCTGGTTATAAGAAACCCAGGGAAATAGTAACTCAGCTAATTGCTGAGATTCTAACATTGTAAGAAATGCTTCCCTTTGGCCTGGTTTGTCTGCCTACAGTGCTCCCTGGGGCAATGTCTGTTTGCCAGCAACAATTGGAGTTACTGCTCTCACTATACTTTTGCCCTCCTTCAGTATGCTCTCTACCTTTCTTCGCAGTTAAGTAATTAGTTTGTGACTGCTGAGTTGCCCCCTGAACCATAAAGAAGCCGGACCCACGATCCAGTGGAGAAACCAGAGGTTTTCTCACTCAGTAATTTTCACCATGTCCTCAAGATAGCTTTGTTGAGCCTTTTGGGGTTTTATATGACTCCTTTTTATCCCTCACCCCCACTCCCCTTTGCCATTGTATTGATTCCACATTACTTTAGATAAATTTTCACTGCACAATGGAATTTTTTGTAGGGACCGTGCCACCTCCAACATCTAAGCACAGCTGTGACAATCCTCTGTACCCAGGAGACCTGATAGACCGTCTGGGTTAAACTCTTCGGGCACAGTGATGCACTGCCTCAGTGTGACTGCTCTGGGGACTTCTAATCTGTGTGCCAATGTCACTGTTACACCAGACATAATGTTATCTTATACCGCGGAGACACAGGCAAGGGTGATCTAGGATTCCTTTCTTCACAACTAGAAAGGTAGGAGGAAGACAGACCGGACAGTTTGTTGAGGAAAAATGACAGAGGCATACTGGCATCTTTAAAGAGAAATCTGCCTTATAGAAGAGCAGCCCTTACTTAAATGACTCGCTAATTTCTCATTTTACTCCTTCGATATTCAGGCTGTGTGCTTATTCTTTGTTCTCCGTAATGTTTAAATCCTTGCTTTTGAAGGAATTCTAATGAAGAGAAAAATTCTAAGTACACTTACCTACAAATCTGCTGTCTTTCTTAAAAGGTATGGAGATGATGCTGGCCATGCTACTGACAACGCTGTGAATTCTGCAATCAATGTTGGTGTGACAGCATTTAACATTGACAATATTGGTATCAAAGCTGTTGTAAAGAGAACTGCAAAGGAAACTGGACATGCTGTGTTAGATGAGTATAAAGTATTGGATAAGGAGAAAAAAGATAAAAAGTGAAAACAATGAAATATTTCTCAAAGCCTTATGTTAGATATGAAACTTCCTACTTAGAAGTAACTACATTGCTAATCTGTGATTTAATGCCAATCATACTCTACTTTTGAAGCAACTGTTACTTAATCTGCAGTGGAAAATACAAAGGTATGGAAGGGCATTTTTGGAAGGAAGAATGAAAGTCTCCTTAATTGCTTTGTATTGATGCAGATTGGTATGAGTTTTCAGCTGATAAACTTGCCTCTGTAAGCACTTTTTCAGAATACAGTATGGAACAATAGATTAATACAGAGATGTTATGAATATTTTTGTAACACATTATATTTGTAAAGAAGGTGGTGATACCAAACAAATAGGACTACTAATTCTTATAGAAGTATGGTTACTAGTTCTGTTTTTTTTACTATCCTTAAGAGTTAGTTTTACTAAAACAGAGTGATCTTATTTAATATGCACTACTTAAATATTTTTGTGCTTTATTCTTTGCTTTGTAGAGAATTTCCCTTCTCAGCTACTAAACAGCTAATGTTTTCCAAAGTTCACATTAGAAGAAATGAAAGATGAACCTCAGGTAGCTAGGTAGTCATTTCCTTTCAAACTACTTTTTCTCCCTCCAGCATGTAAGCAGACCAAAGATACCAAGCATTTCTTCTAATAGAGGGTATTTATAGCTCGAGGAAAAAAATGTGTACCCCAATTGACTCCATAAGGAGTAAGATTTCTTGAAACTGAGATATTTTTTTGTATAAAGAGGATGTGTGTTTTTGCATAAATGAAAATATATTTCCTTAAAAAACATTATGTTGAGATTACTAGAAACTTCTATGCATTCTGTGCTTTGCAGCCAGTCCAGAAAAATCCAGAGCATGTATGTCATGGGCCCCAATGGAAGGCATTAGGTATTTGCTTCTACAAGTAGTTCTAACAGCATCTTTGTTCTGCTGAATTTATAGCTGCACAAGTTGACATCTCTTAAAAATGCCTTTTGTCATACCTTTTACTTAGGAGATGTGTGGAACAGAATAAGTATTATGTAGCTTTTTCATCCCATTCCTATATCTTATTCCTAGTCCATATACAAGTCTATCCCTTGAGATACCTTTATACTGCTACTTATTTAACAGTTTATTACTGAGTTTTAAAGCTGCTATGCGTTCTAATTAATCTTGGCTGGACCTGCAACAAACAGAACACCATCAATTTACAAGCTGTCTCCATTTCATGTAATTGGAGAAGATAAGTATAAAAGGTTGTTAGCAGATTATATTTGTATCAGATTGGGGGAAAAAAAGTCTGTAATGACAAACGTCTGTTAGAATGATAATAAGTGCACATTTTGTGGTAGCTACTGTAGCTGTGTACTTGGGGTGAGAAATGTGAAACAAAGGCACTAACCACTTGAAGTGTAACTGTGATGTATGGAAATAAAGATAATTAAAATTGGTTGAACTGCGCTTGGCCTTCTTATGACGTAAAGTTACTGTATGGGTCAGTGAGTGGGAGAGCTAATACTTGTGAAGTAATAAGAGAGCAATCTTAGAGTATGCCTACAACTAAAATATGCTCATCAATTAGAGCTTAAAATATTTCAAACTAAAAAGGCCCATCAAATGTACAGTATAACAATTTCCATTACTACAGTCTGTCACTTGCCAGCAAGTGTAACCGATTTGAAGCTAATATGGATTTCATATTGGCAAAAGGATGTTTGTTAGGAATGTCTGTATTTGTATCTTCCTTCTTCCTGCCATTTGGGTCTTATATATAGCTCATGCCCGCTAGTTTCATCTGCAAACTGTTTAAACAACAGATTGTATTAAAACAGTTAAAATTGAAGGTCTTCAGGAGACCAAGCTGCAGTATACAGGGAGGAGAGTGGAGGGAGATTGAATGCCATCGGTGTCAGGCAGACACTGTCCTGTTTAACCTACTGTCATTGTCTTCTTCACGTGTATTCAGTCTCTCAGTCTTTCAAATTTGTGTCAGGGTAGATTAAAGCTTTTTTTCTTTCTTCCTCTTTTTTTTTTTTTTTTTTTTTTAATGTCTAGCCCCTTTTGCAGTTCTTAATGTGATATATCCATGATATCCCCTTTCACGGGGATCCAAAGTTTAGCCACTCACTGCGGAAAGTATTGTGCCATTGAACTTAACCTGCTTCAGCTGTCACTACTTAGGCTCTGGGCAGCAAATCCATAGGCTTCTCTTCAGTTCCTGTGCCATACAGAACAGCTTTCACACGCGTAATGTGTTATCTCAGCCCTTTTATACGCTATATAAGCTCCCTAAGCCTCATATCTTAGGTTTGTTTTCTATTCCCAGCTTGGTTTTACTTTCACTTTAAACACTGACCATCTTTTGATGTATGGCACTCCTTGTAGTAGTCTTACTAATGCTGTTTACTGAGCGAACTGCTACCACATTACTTAATGCAGTGCTGTTTCCAAATTGGTTTCTTCAAAACCTTTTCTGCTACAATATTGGTATCAAGTCTTGTATTGAGAAAATTACTTTTAATGACTAGCCTCCATGTCATTTGAAGCTACTACAGTCCCTGGCATCTTCACCATTCTTTAGGTATAAACCACTGTTCTGCCCTCAACTGGATCTGTAATCCTCTTAAAAGAATTAGAAAAATAGCTTCCAACAAAACATGCTGACCAGGCTCAGTTATTCAGATCACCAAAGAATGGTGTAGTTTGGAAGGGACCTCCAGAGGTCTGTAGTCCAATTTCCTGCTCCAAAGAACCACGGCTGGAGCAGAGTTGGAGCAGCACCACATCAGCTCATGTTAGAGTATCTTCAAGGACGGAGATTTCACAGCCTCTCTGGGCAACCTTTGCCATTTTTGACCCTGGTGAAGATAAGTATTTCTCCTTTAGATTGAGTCAAAATTTTTCATGTGCACTTGTGCATACTGTTGATACTTATAAAAGTCTTACAAACTGAGCCTGGATACTCATTTTTGTCTACACCCTCCTTTCAGGTAGCTGTTGACTGCACAAAGACCTACTGCCTTTTCTTCTCCAGGTTGAACAAGGATCATGCCTGCCAACCTCTGACCAGCCTGACAGCCCATAGGATCTGTGTGGGAACACAAAGCTAAGCACTCCAGCGTGTGGTCCTGCGAGTGCTGAGTGGAATGAAAGAACCACCTCTGCCAATCTCCTGGCTATGTTCTTGCTAGTGCCACCCATTAAGCTGTTGGCTGGAAGGTGAATTTCTGGCTCGTGGTCAGCTTGGCCACCAGGAACCACCACATCTTTTCCCGTGAAACTGCATTCTAGTCACTGCCCCCAGCCTGTACTCTGTAGGACCTTGCCCTTGTTTTATTTTGGATTTCATTCAATTCCTTTCAGCACCCTGTCTCTCTGGCCTGTCCATCCTCTCTAAAAGGCAATCCCACCTTCCTGCAAAGTGACTGCTCCCCTCAATTTGTTAATCAGCAGCTAGCTTGCTGAAAGTATTCCCTGCTTGTCTTCCAGGTTGTTAATTAAGAATTAAGTGGTACTGGCTCAGGTATTGATCCTGCAGTCAGCCAGTCATACTGCTGACCACCACACTTTAAGCCTAAAGACCCTGCCAGTTTTCCACCAACATCATTTTCCAGTTATCCAATACACATCAATTTGACTATAAAGTTGATGTGGGAGACTATATCAAAGGCTTTGGTAAAGTTAAAATATACAACAACCATTCGTTTTCCCTTGTCCCCACATCCAGTCATCTCATAATACCCGATATATTGGTGCTATGGAAATAACTAAATGTACTTCTATGTCAAAGTTAATTTGTTACAATCCAAATGTTTATCTTCAACAATTGTTCTACCTTGCTTTTAAGCAACCGTAGCTGTTTATTGCCTTCATATAACCTGAAGATAAGTATTTAACTATATAATTATTTTCAAACAATATTGTGCTGACCAAGTTTCCAAACTTTTCATATGGTAGTCTCAAAAATAACATTACAAGCCTTAGAACAACAACAAAAAATACATTTATGGGTATCCATATGTCTAATTTTAACCTCTTTATTTGGGATAAAGGAGGAAATTATTGCAGTAATTGGTAAAAATCTTAATGAAGTCCTAACCTACACATACATGACCTTGGTCCACAAGACACTTTGTTGTTCTCCCACTCCAACTCCCAAACCATCTGGCAAAGCTTGTATTTAGACTTGCTGTCCTCTGCCAACCCAGCCAATCAGTGTGGTCTGGGCTCATCCTTACAAGCACTCTGTGACCGAGTTCCTGAGATCTCACCTAGTTAGGACACCTTGTAATCCCTGAGTTGAGGCTGGGACCTGAAAGTATCCTGGAGAGGAGGTCAAAGAAACATCTCCTGGGGCAGATAGAGTACACTGTGGCCGGGATACAGCCCTCCGTTCCAGCGTGCTCTCTACTCTCAGACTTGTGATTCCAGTGCTCTTCCTGAGACATCTGAATATATCCTCCTGCTTGACAACTCTTCACTAGGCTGGTTACATTTTTGAACCAGTTCTTACAATAGTTCTTCAGAAAACCTGAAAACAATAAAAATGGTTACTGGTTAGCACCCTTGCTGTTAAGATTTTACTGTTGCAGGCAGTATACTGAATTATTATGAATGGTAATGTAGGTCCAAGTCAATACTGAAATTACTGGTTTGGTCTGGAATGTTTTTAATATGTATTTAGAAAAGGTATTATTCAGTAAATCCTGAAGGCAAAGTAAGCAGCAATATTTAAATGCAATTACAGTACAGTATTTGTCTAAATTTTTGTTTCCTGATTAGGTCTCAGATAATTTTATATTCACTCCACAACTGAAGTGATAATTCACTGATTAGATAATAGCATAAATTATAACTAGAGACTGTCAAATATCACCTCCTGCCCTAATAAGTATCAGATAAATGAAATTAAAATGACTTTTTTTTTCTTACAGTCAGGCATTTCACTCTCCAGTCTACCCTCATACATGAGATCTTACTGGACCGCCAATCCAGCTAGAAACTGTCTGCTTTTTTGGCTCTTTGCCTCCTGGTTTTCTGTTGGGTTAGTTAGCAAATGGAATTGGCTCATAGAGATTGACACGTCCCCGAACTGGCAAGCAGCAGGTGTATGCAGCTAAACGGAAGGATCAGGACCAGGCTATTTCAGTATCAGCAAGGTGTCATGTTGGCCCATCCCAATGTCACCTTACGGCCAAAATTCACATCATTTCACAACAGACAAGAGCCAACTTTTGCATGCCAATGCTGATTTATGCTGCAACAAACTAATGGTAATACATAAGTTGTTTTAAACTTGGGAAGCAGTACGTTCGTTACCCAACAAGCTCTAGGCAGACCATGCAACAGAATTAAAAGAGAACCTACAGTCTTTGTTCTTTCATAGCATAGCAGTAAGGCAAAATTACAGCCCATCTTCCTGAGAAAGGGAATTGATAGTTTCTGTAGTAAGCACTTGGTCCATGAACTGGTGAGTTGATCCGTTGCATAAACTGGTGCTTTTCTGAGCAGCTGGTGAGCTATTTCAGGTGACTCACCAGCCAGAACCACATGCTTTTTCTCCCAAGTTTCCCAGTTTTTATGGACTGTAGGGGTTTGTCGAAGAGTTATTGATGTCAGAGCTGGCACTGAAGCAGCCAGAGAAGGTGACGGAGAGCGGCAGAGGTGACGCCACCCTCGCAGCACTAGGCCATTAGATCAATTCAGTCCGCCTCATGAAGCTTTGCCTTAAGAAAGCTGAGAAGCCATCTGAAATCCCTTGCTTAAAAATCAACATCAAACATTTTAAAGCTTGTATCTAGGCCAATATAGGACACTGATTAAAATACCAGCCAACATATATTGACCAATTGGCTATATTTAACTGATTGGTGCCGATTAAGACCGATTATTCCAAGCTCTTCCAGTGTGTCTCTGATTCGGCACTTGCAAACTGGTTTATGTACAGCACAAATTACAACTACTACGGAAGCTACAACAAGGGGTAGGCACTCTTACGACCAAGCCCCACTGCGCTTTGCCTGCCTTCACATGTGGCTCAGAGAATGTATTTAAAACCTTATTACTTTCCATCCCCAAGAATTGTTTAAAAAATCAACGCGGGCTTGCGTTTTTCCCCCGGCCCCACCGCCCTCAGGCGGCCGCCGTACAGGCAGCGGCCGTTACCCGGCGCAACGGCGGCGGCGCCATGAGGGAGGGCGGCGAGCCCGAGGGGCTGGCGCTGGAGCTGGAGCTGGAGCGGGAGCGGGGCAAGAAGTGAGCGCCCGGCGCGGGGCGGCGGGCTCGAAATGGCGGCCGCGGGCTCCACAGGGCGCCCCGCAAGGGGGTGTGTGTGTGTGTGGCGGGGGTCCCGCTGCCCCAGGCGGTTCTCTGCCCTCAGGGACGCCCCATGGGTGCTGCAGGAGGGTGGGCACCGCAGTGTGGGGCAGGGAGCGAGTGGGGCTTTGGTGTGGGAACTCAGTCGCCGCTGCTTGGTGTTGAGGTGTTGGGGAGAAGGTGTGGGGCAGGGTGGGCGATAGGAAGAGCAGGGTAGGGGTCTGGGGTGGCACCAGGAGCCTGGAGAAACAGCATGGGTAACCCCAGACACATCTGAAGCTGGCGTTGAACTGGAAAGGAAAATAGGACTGGGAGTGCGAGAGGGGGTGAGGTACGAAGTGGGTTATCACAGAATCATAGAATATCTGAGTTGGAAGGGACCCATAAGGATCTTGGAGTCCAACTCCTGGGTCCTCAAAGACCACCCCCCTCCCAAAAAACAAACAAACAAACAAAACAGATCGTGTCTGAGAGCATTAAGGGAGTAAAAAGAGGTCGTGGATGTGTGATGCTGTTTGGCATGGAGAAGAGAGGATGGAACAGGCTATGAGGCACTCTTTATACACGCCTTCTCACCTTTTTCTACAGCATGGAATTAAACTGGCAAGTTGGATATTGCTCCACTAGCAGTAAATACCTACAGGGAAAGTAGCTTCTCTCTTTCTAGGTCAGTTCTGCAGAGAAGATTGTTACTGCTACCAGTTAGTCCCCTTGCTTAAGCAGCAAATGTTTCAAGATTTTTTGTTTCTGTTTTCAGTTTGCTTAGGAAGTTAAGCAAAGCACACATCTTTCTCTGTTAAAGAATGTTGTTGCCTTTTGAATGTTAATAAATTAAGAGTTAGGAAATGCCAGAAGCTCTTGCACTGCCTTAAATCAGACCCTTCATATTTACATTTCTATACAATTTTGAGACATTCCGTTCTGTGATGATTTTTCCTCTAGATGATGTTTCCTTCAGTGTCTAAGCTGAAGATTCTCAGAAAACTATTCCTGCAGTTGTGAGCTTTATCAAATGTTTATTCACCAGTAGAAAGGGGGAAGCCAGTGTTAACAGAGTCAACATGGTTAGGCAGCTTCGGGGCTCAAAATGGGACACAAAGGAGCTTGGTCATGCTTACACCTATGTGTAAGCACGTGCTCGGTTTTTTCTGTATATCTTGACCAGTAAGAAATGTGTCAGTGCAATACATAGATTGTCCTCTGCATAAATCAAGGTTTACCAGACACTCGATATTGTAGGTGCTCAGATAAAAAGCTGAATGATATTGGCTTTGTTTCACTGCCTTTTTTTTTTTTTTTTTAATCGTTTTGAATGAATGAATGAAAACCTGGGCACCTTAAGTTCTTGCTGATATTCCTGAGACTGTTCTGCAAGACTGGGCCCAAAGTGCAAGTCTTGTTATGAAGCTGTGCCAAATGAAGGAAAAAATATGTATATTTAATAAAAGTTTCTATTTTGATGGCATGACAGAGACACAATAAAAAAACTTGCTGCTACAGGTGGATTATGCAACTATTTCCCATGTTTGTCTTCTGTATGCAAACAGGCAACACCATTGTTGCCTGTTTCACAAGTAACATATTCAACCTGGCTGTTAGCAACCAGGTTTGTTAGAAACCAGCATCTAAACCAGTCACTTGCACAGTCTGTGAACACAAAAAGGCTCTCTGAAGGTGTGATTCATCTGACCTACTTTGGCTGGCTGTTTCGGAGTGAGATGACTCACACACCCTAAGAAGTTTTCTCTCCATTGGGTATAAAGAAAGCTGAGGCTGACTGGCTCGCAGATAGATGTCCGCATTCCTTCAGAGCAAGCTCACCCATGGCATCTTTTCACTGGTTTATTTGATTATTGTTCCGTTTAGGCAGTTTGCTAACAGCCCACCTACCACTCTTGTGAAGAATGGATTTTTACTTCAAAGGGTAAATTGAATCATCCATGTCAGGAAGGGGTCTTTACCTAAATACCTGCTGATTCTCAGTGATTGTGGATATAATACTGTGAAAGGCTTAATGAAAGCCAGTAGCTTAAATCTGACATTGAATTACTGTAATCAAGGTTCAGCACAGGTTCTGTTTGGGAAATGTCAAGGCAAATGTGGCTGAGAGAGAAAAGGCATGTAAAACACTGCAGTATACTTCTTAATAGACAAAGAGTTCTTAAGGCATGCATTTGTGCATGTCAGCTTACTCTATCGATTTACTATTGTCGATAGGGTTGCATGTTAATTCAGCTTGTGAGATTTCAGCTTCTGTGGCTTTCCACATGAGGAAAGTTGTAGGATTTGCCCAGCACACTGCTGACTGGCAGGGTTTCAGTGCTGTATATGCTCTTCTGTGTGGTGCCTTTTGCACTGTGTAGTATCGTTCCTGCTCTGAAGGCATCTGTATATTTTGTCTTCTACAGGAACCAGTAAAGGTCTGCCACATTGTAGAGCTGATGCCCTAGAACTGATGATTTGCCTTGAGCTTCTCCCATGTTTCAGTGGTTTCTCTCTCCAGTTAGGAAATCGGTTTCAGGCAGTCTTTTGGCTGATACATGCGCCAGATACCCAGATCTGGATAACACAGTGTAAAGGAAAATGGCCGTCATTCTAAGTGGCTGTCACTTTCAAGTAAAATAACACCTGCAAACTGTCTTAAAAGGAAACTGCATTTTTTTAAATTATTTTCAATCACAGCCTTCTTACCTGAACTGCAGCTTTTTTCTTTTTTCCTTTTTTTTTCTTTTTTTTTTCATTCCCAATGTTGTTTAGTATGCAAGCATGTGGTTAAGTTTGTCCAATGACAAACTGATGAGCTTCCAGAGTTTATGGACCTTTTTCTGTGATGGCTGTAAGTTGTGTCTTTATATGGGAAAGATTCATAGGTCTTGAATATGTCTAGTTATAAATAAATGTCAGGTTGTCAGTAAAATCACACCTCAGCCCCTCAGAGTACAGACCAAGACCCTGGACAAGCAGCTACACACAGCTGCTTCAAATTCACAGTAACAGATAAGTGGTGTGGGCTGTCATTTCCTATCACAATTAGAAATACCTCCATAAATGCAAAATACATACTCCCAGTCCAATAAACAGCTGACGCATTTAACCAAGTTGGTTGAAGTGATTTATTTCTATGTCTCTTTTCTGTCAATACAGGGACTATAATTTACTGCATGTGCACTGAATAAAACAGAGAGGTTCTACCTTGCGTACTTTTTAGTTTCTAATGGAATATTAAATGTTTTATAACAATTTTAAAAAAATGCTTTCAGTTTCCAAATGAAAATATGATTTTCTGTTGTGTAGCAATTACAGTCTGACACCTGACAACTTATCATTTCAGTGTACATTTTCATCAAGAAGGAATATAATGAGAAGCTGGCTAGCAGCTTTGCTAATGATGCAGAAAGAATACGATCTAATTTGTACTTCTAAGAAATATTGTGCTTAGTCTTGGAATGATAACAGAAATTAAAAACTGAAAGCACTGGATCTAAATAACTCATCTGTATTATGCTACCCTGCATCTATCTAAGAACCTATCTAGGGTTTTCTTGAACAGGAAAAATTAATTAAATTTGGTTACAGCTCAGCTCTAAGTACAGCTTTGACTGTGTCTAACTTCCAGGGTTCCTTCCTTCCAAAGTGCCATTTGAACACTCACCATCACCACAATTTCGTCTTTTCCAAGCACTGAGAGTTTGACAGAAATCTGCTTTAAGGAAACCATATCGTTTTGTATTGGAATGATACCAACAATATAATAAGATTTTGTCTTCCTTCTTCCTAGCCATCTGCGTCTTCCATTTGGAGTGGAAGCAAATAAGCAGCAGCAAACAGATTTCCTCTGTTTTTCCTGCATCTAAGCTTTCTGACTCATGTATTTCAGCTCTGCCTTTGGTGGGACTTTCACCACAACCTTTTCTGTCTCCAGTGTGTTACCCGTACTTTCATTCTTTGCCTGTAACCCCCTCTCTAATTTAAAGTTGGTAGGGAACAACAGCATTAGAGCAACAAGAGATTGGAAGACAGTTTTTCTTTGCCATTAGTGATTTCTGACTGTGCTCCAGTGTGTTTCTTGCACTGAAAACTTACTTGAATTACCTTTGATTACCCTTCTGCTTATTTTATTTTCTTTAAATTCAGCACTTCCTCTGGTGCAGGTAGGTGGGTTGTGCTTTCATCTAAGTCCTCTCCTAGATTCTGCTGCTGGTCATAGATCCAAGTCAGCAAGAGTCCAGTTTCCAAGGGTATGCGTGTTGCCAAGCAGTATATAAAAGTAATCAATGGGCAAAAAAATGTATTTTCCTACAAGGAAATACTATCCTTTTTTTCAAATAAAGAATTTCTTAGGCATCTTTTAGTTGAAGAATTAACGCCACTGTCTTTTCTACATTTGTTTAATGCTGATGATGTGCTGGGCAGATACTAGATTTTAGGAAACATCTGTGTTGTTTTGTAATGGAAGCGATTTTATTCACAAAATAGGCATGATTCTGTTGTTTTTAATGCACTATAATGCATTAAGTGTAATTAATGTTAATGTAACTATAAAGAAAAATGCATTAAAAAAACATGAGCAAGATGATGTAATTACATAGAAAAGACTGATAGATACTTCATTTAAAAATAAATTTGATTTAGTCTTCTTTATCTTAATAATTAGATTAATGTAATAGACAACTAATTGATTTCTCTAAAACCACAGGGAAGTGCTTCAAAACTCAATATTTGAATTGAGAAACACAGTAAAAGAACTGGAAAAGAGACTTAGCAGTGTTGAAGATGAAGGTAAGGGAATTGCAACAGAATCTTGTAATCAGTTAGGAATTGTAACAAATGAAGTCTTCTGGGTAGACCATACAGAGATACAAGCTTTTATTTAGGAATTTTAGTTTTTCCTTTTCGAACACTCTTATTATAGGTGTGATAATTGCAAACATGAAATTAAGGAATGCTAAATACTTTGTATTAGTTTTTTTTTTCTTGTTAATTATTGAAGAAACAATGGATAACATGAATACATAGAGTTAGTTGGTTAATATTCTGGCCACAGTAAGCCCATTGAAACAAATCCCTTGATTTATATTTTCAAGTTGTTTTGTAATTCAAATGAATGCTTCTTCATTATGAGGATGGCTAACTGGAGAGTTTCTCAGTCTCCAGAACAAAGTAGGAACAGTTTGAAAAAATGCTAACTTATATTTGAAATCACATAAAATAATTGGGGAAACAGAATAACCCTGTGTTTGTTTTTAAGGTAATGAATGGAAAACCAGATATGAGATGCAAGTAGAATTGAACAGACAGCTGGAAAGGCAAATCAATATGCTAAAAGACAAAGTAGAGCTTATTCGTGGAAACCCAACAGGTAGAAATGGATATCCATAACTGTTTTTCAATAGAATTAGTGATTATATATTGAAATGTTATCAATGGGTTGCACCTTTTGTTTATTTGTAGATAAATTGTCCATTGTTCGCATCTTTGATCAAATGCCTGTGGTGAGTACAATGGAATTCAATTGCTTAAGTATCAAAACCACAGTATAATTAAAGAACTTGTATAATTGATACTGTTCCATGACAAAAAATATCAATGGCCCTGTCTAGAAACCAAAGCAATCAGGCCTGCTCACTTTTGTGTGGTTTCAGATCTGCATGCAGTTGCTTAAGAATGTGTAAGGCATAGAGTAAAATAATTAAGTAGGAAGAATATAAGACCTAAACATTGGGAAGAACTACCTAGTGGGATTTTTACTGAGTGAAGGTTGTGTATCACTTGTAGTGAGGCATATGAGATGGAATAGCTAGTCAAATGAATAAATGGAAAGATGTAAGACCTTGATCACAAAATCACAGAATCACATAGGCTGGAAGGGACCCCTCTGAGATCTTCAAGTCCAACACCCCTACTCAGGTAGGGTCAGCTTCAGCAGGTTGTCCAGCATTGTGCCCAGTTGGGTTCTGAATATCCCAACAGACAGAGACTCCACAACTTATCCGGGTAATGTGTTCCAGTATTAGAACACCCTCACAGTAAGAAAGTGTTTCCTTTTGTTTAGATGAAACTTCTGGTGTTTTAATTTATACTGATCACCTCTTGTCCAGTCACTGGGCACCACTGAGAAGAGCCTGGCTCCCTCTTCTTTTCCTCCCTTCAGGGATTTATACACATGGGTAAGATCCCCCTGAGTTGCCTTTTCTCCAGTCTGAACAATCCCAGGCCTCTCCTCATACGAGATGCTCCATTCCTTTAATCTTCACAGCCTGTTCCTGACTTGCTCCAGGATGTCTATATCTCTCATGTACTGGGGAGCTCAGAACTGGGCACACTACTCCAGATGCAGCCTCACCAGTGCTGAGGGGAGGATCACCTCACCTGACCTGCTGGCAACATTCTTCCCACTGCAGCCCTTAATTGTTTTGGCCTTCTTTGTGGCAAACACACATTACTGGCCCATGGTCAGCTTGTTGTCCACCAGAACCCCCAGATCATGCAGAGCTGCTCCCCCGTTGGGTGGCACACTGCATACCCTGGGGTTTTCCTCACCAGGGGCAAGGCTTTGAATTTCCCCTTGTTGAATTGAGTTTCATGAGGTTCCCCTGTGCCTATTTCTCCAACCTGTCATGGTCCCTCTGAATGGCAACACAACCCTCCGGTGTATCAAACACTGCTCCTAGTTTTGTATCATATGTGATAAGAAATATCAACAGTTGCGGTTACATTTTGAATAATATAGTTAGAGGAAAATTCCTCATTTTACAGCAAATACTCCATTTTTGCCAAACAAAGTGTCTGTTTTCAGTTTTAAATTTTTATTTCTTAATATGTTTATGTTTCACCATTTTCATTTTAACAAAGCAGAAAACATTTTCCTTTGATCTTGAGGAGAAAATGGTAGGAAGAAAACAGTAAATGTTTTGGCCATTAAGAAAACTGAAGTAGGAAATGAAGTGAAACCAATTTAGATTCGGGACTATTTTTCCTTAGTCTGTCATCTGCTGAAATATTTTACTTTGAGACCTTTTCTGCCTCTTACCCATTTTAGAAGTAGGGGAGGTAGATATAGAAGTGGTAATAATGCCTTGTTGCATAAGCAGGAGTAATGACTATCACAAGGCAGGGCTTTGAGGACTTTTGTTTTTATTCCAACTTCTCATGTACTTAAAGAAGTCACAGAAAGCCTCTCTGACGGTCTCCATCTGATTCTTGTGCTTCAGATTCTGAAGATTAATGGGAGTTCACTGAGCCTAGAGGAGGCTGCATGCCGTATTAGTGGGAATGATTGCTCGTTGTAAGCGGAGTGTGAATAATTAATTGCTCTTCCCGATCTGATCCGTGGCCTTCGGGTTGTAAATATTCTTGCCAGTTTTAGTGCCGTCCTAGACTCCATAGTGTTTTCTAGATGGCTGGATATATATATTTTTTAATAATAAAATAAAATTTTTTTAAAAAACACTTAAAAGCAATAGCAGAAAAAAAAAAAAAAAACCTTCCCTATGTCAGGGAGTTGATTAGAAAATACAGCTGGAATTATATTTGAAGCACAGAACATTGCTCTAAAAAATTTGCAGCTGAGTTTGCTTCAGACAAGGTTATTCCTGCCAGCCTGTGAAGCACTGACTGGCACGCACGCTGACAGTACTAAAAGTGTTTATTTCCAGTGAATTTCCAACACTGTCTTAACCAATCCAATTACACCTTGCCAAGAACCTCAAGAGTCATTACCAGTTAGATAATCCGTGAGCTTTATCGGCAGCTGTGCTGCACCGATTCAGTACATTTCTGATCCCTACTAAATTCTGCCTTGCCTCTTCACCTATGAGCTATTGTTCTAAGGTTTGATCGCTGTTCCCATAAAGGAAATAATGACAGCAGAACTGAAAGATTCCTACTGCCAGAAGGAATCTAGGAAACAATTTGGAGAGTCCTGGACTTAGACAGTTACACCTAGGGAAGTACAGAGTCCACGTGCCATGCCATATTTTTTATCCTAGTTTTTCACCCTTCCAGTTTAGAGTGAATACATTCATCTGTTGACTAGCCAGAGGGAAAAAAAAAAAAAAAAAGGCATTTAGGGATTTAGTCAGATGTTTCATTCCGGCTTGTTTTGATCGTTGGGAGACAGAGAGGAAGAAAATAGATGTATTTTGGGGGCTTTGCTTTTTTTTTTTCCCCACTGAAGTTATCAGAACAGTCAGTGTATTTATTTACAGTTATTCTTGCAGAATGCAGAGCTTTTGGCAGGTAAAACATTGGTTAAAAAAAGTGTACAGATCAATTTGTGGTGCCTAACCATATAGATTTATCCAAATCCATTTTATGTTTTTGAGACTCATTCAGGGAAGCAAGGGGGAATATTTAGCTTCTCCACAGATGAAAATAAAGAGCAGATGTGGTGAGTGGGTGTAGAAAAGCAAAGAGCTTTGCAGCCAGTCATCAATCTACATTCACTCAGAGTAAAAATGCTGAGAGTGTGTATATATAAAAATTGAGTGTGTGCATTAAATGAAAAGTACATTATGATATTCAGTTTTCAACTTGCTGTTGCATATGAAGTTCTGTGAAAAGATAGCAAAGTGATTTTTCAGCAAAAAGATACAGTTTCTAGAGTATGACAACAATGGACAGTAGATTTTGAGCATAATTTTTAGAAAATAAAATAGCATTTGCAAGTCCTTTTTGAGGTGTCTCAGAGGTAGTAAGGATATTTATCTCACTTGGCTAGCCATTTAAGGTCTTACCATAGACAACAGAAGGAGAAAAGCATGTCCATAGAGTAATTTATCTCATTTAGAGATAGGTAGGATGAAATACTTACTCAATATCAAGCAATACGGGATTTTTTTTTTTTTTTTTTAAAAAAAAGATTAGTCATCAGGGACTCTGCTAGTGAGCAAGCTATAAAAACCTAAATGAAAGAGAAAAAACAAACACAAATTCTGGAGTGAGGGAAAAGGAAGGACAGAGGATTTTCTATGTTCATAAATTGCAATAATTGTTGTAGATGCCTTGCAGTTATTTCACTTCAGAATTAGAATCTTACTGATGATTCCTTGCTGTTAAAAACACCCCTAAATCATATAAATATACAACTATCCTTCTGAAGTCCTTATACTGTCTTGAGATATTCCTTTTTTATTAAAAATAAGTTGGTGTGACATGGCAGTAAATGCAGATTCAATACCTTGAACACTCATATTTTCATAGCCAAGATACAGAAGATCATTTTTTTTTTTACTGAGGCTGGATTAAAAATAACCTAAACAGTGACAAGCACAGGGGAGTTGCAACATTGAAAACTGTTTAGTCAGTAATTTCCTTTATGTCCCAATGAATAATAGAAATGTCATACACTATTTCAGGAATAATTACAGACGAAATGCCTCCTCTCTAAAGCTTAACATGCTGTGAATTTTATTTACCCCCTTAAACATAGTGCATTCGTTTGTTCACGTTTTTTCATTAAGTGAGTTTTGGTGAAATACATGTTGTCTGCTAATTTCCTGGAGAAGTAGAAAGAAAATGATTTCTATCACCATTTCTGCAAGAAAGGATCCCTAGATAGCAGCTTTAGTATGCAAATACTGAAAAGCACACTTCAGAATCAGTTCAGAAGAGCACACTCCCGATAGCATTGCCTTAGCAACGCTCTACTTAAGATTAGCCAAAGAACCCGGGTTTCAGTGATAAATCACCATTTTCAGGACTGCCCAGCACCATAGCTGAGAAAATTCTCACAGTAAGGGCCAGATACTTGCTTTACAAAGCTGCCTCTCTGACACTGTAATGACCACGTGCAACAATCTTCACACAAGGACCTCAGGGGTTTTGCTGTCAGTTCTAAACTGCAAGGAGAACATGTGGCAGTGTCACACTGGAGAAGGTGTTGGCAACGTAACTGGAGGGGCATCTTGTGTTTGCGAAAACATGCAACGAAGAATTTATATTTCTGTAGGTGTTGATGACTGCCTATAGGGAACATCAGCACTTCATGATGGCACAGGAAATGTTGACAATTCCTTTAGCAAGTCACTGTGAAATGGCCCTGGTTGTTCATGCTGGATTAAGTCACCAATAGCTCTGTGTGAAAAACAAATCTGGTATCCTGTCTTCTCTGTCAGGCTTCAAAGTGTTTTGGAGAAAGTTGTGTAGTCTGGTCTGACAGCCCTAAGCTGCCTCCTGCCTCCTCACAGACTTCCCGTTCCTACTCCTTTCATCCGACTTAGGACAAGCATTTTGGATGCCTCCAGGAGACCTTTTTGACTTGCATTTTTCCCTTTCTTTGTCATGTTGGCATTAATTGTTCCTCCTGGTGGCCTTGCACAAAGCAGCAGACTGTTTTACTCAGATCACTTTGTGGTATTCCCACAGGCAGAATGCACTCGGTATTTCAAAGAAAACAATCAGTGAGAAACCTCGCAGTCAACTGACATTATTAGCTGGCTGCTCTCCAGCTGGGTGCCAGTTCAGGAATTCCAGCGATGGCTTGGTGATTGACTGGGACCCTTGGATATCTCCCAAGGAAAATGTATAATGAAACAATCTAGGCTTTTTCTGAAAGGCCTTGCAGGAGAGGCAGTAAGTGAAACATATTGGAGCCAATAACATCTTGTTTTGTCAATCTGAACTGCAGCAAGGGAGCAGTTTCAACTTCCTCCCCCCTAGTTCAGCAGCTGACCTCTCTGAGAAAGGCTGTGGAGACCATTGGCATAAGGATTTGGGTAGCCCTGCCCCACGCCTGGTTACACTGAAGGAGCCTGAACTTAGCAACAAGTCTTCAGGCTGATCTCTTTACCCTGGCCCTTGGCAATGTGTGATGCAAACAGTGCACTGCATTCATGCAGTTCAGCTCTGTTTGGTTTTGAATATATTGAATATTTGAAGGTCTGAAGAGCATACTAACCACAAGGGGGCACTTGACATTTAAGCAAGCGCAGCGACTCTTTCTTCACCTCTGCTGAAGCCTTTACAGTATCTACTGCATATATATCGCCTGTATACTGTATGTAGAAGTATGCTATGCTACATAATTTGTATATATCATTTTTCCAGTAATTGCTACAATATATGTGTAGTGATTGTATTGATATCAACATAAAACTAATTTCAGTTACAGTAAAACTAAAGACGTAACATTGCTTTTTGCTCTTGATGAGTTTAAAATGATATGTTAAAAGATTCAGCTAAGTCAGCCAATGAACATCAGCTGCTAGTGTTGGAGGGAGGAGAGTTTATTTTCTAAATAAAACATAATTTAATTTAAAATGTTAAGGAGAATGGATTGCAAATGCGTCTTGTATGTGGTGTTGGATATTTTTTTTCTCCTACACAACTGACAGATATAGTGCTTTATTGCCTCTGTTCTAACTCATGGAGAAGAATTTTTTTTAAAAATAGCTGAATCAAATTGCTGTAAGGATCAATAGTTTGCATAAGCTCTGATGAAAGCATGTTTGAGCTTCTTGATGATGTCACATATTTGTTACCTGGTCTGTTGTAGAATTACTGATTGTCACATCTGTTGCCAGTGATAGCAGGGCAAGGAAAAATCCAGAATGAGAATAACTTCTGTGGGTAGCTTTAAAATTCGGCTGCAGTAGCCTCTGTACAATTTTATTTTCTGTCAAGTGTTAAGCCAAATATGTAACTTCAGTTGAATGAGAAGAAAATTATGTGGAAAAAAAAAAAAAAAGAACTGGAGAATTGGTATTCTCTTCGTGAAAATCTGGGCTTTTGCCACTGCTGGGCTCGAGACTTAATGTATCATTGCTCTGAGAGTGCATCGTGCTAAGCCTTGCAAAATTCCTTTACAGAAAGAAAGTATTCATTTAAAATCTCAGTGTGCCTTTTAGCTTACCAGATTGCTGAGAGGGGCTTGACATAGGCAACTTAATGAAAACTAAGAATCTTAAATTCAGGTTAAATCCCTTAGTCAGCTTATGTCTCCCTTTTAGGGATACATTGTCCAGCTATTCAAGGCACAGTAGAAGAACATGTAAAAATTCTGACTTGAAACAATATTTCAACATTCAGTTAAAGCAACACCAGGAATAAGTCATTTGACTTCTAAAAATCTTTTTCAGAATTTATCTTACTGGCTTATGCTAGAGTCTTGTTGGCAATTTCTTCTGGGGGAGTGCTGCATTGCTGGGGGGCTCCTTCTGGTTCCCTTGAGCTCTCACCAGGCCTTGCTTTGTATTGAGGCTGTTTTGTGCTCCTCTGGTGCAAGTTGGTGTTACTGCATGCTGTAAGCTCTACTTTCTGTGAGCTTTTGCTCTTGTGTTGTTTGACTCTGTTAAGCACTAAGCTGATCATATAACCATGAGCATAGAGAACTGAATCAGGAAAGAGAAGTCCTTAATGGTTTGGCTGAGTTCATGTGCTGGTGTTTCCCACTTCCCAATTTGTATTGTTGTGCAGGAGCTAAAGGCTTCAGGTATATAAGTTAGTTATGCCGTTACTGCCTTGACCGTAAGGGAGGAGGTAACTTACAACCAGTCTTTATTAACATGGGTCTCTAAGACCTGTCTGAAATTGTACCACTGAAAATTTTCTCGTGTCTGTTTTTGAAATTGCCTTCCATAATGTTTGGGGACCTGGAGAGTTTCATTAGTTGAGCAGGAACAGCTGTCTGGCTAGATTCACGTAAGAACTTGAGTATTGCTGTAACTGACCTCTGCGGTGTCTGTTAGGTGCCTGGACCCAGGATCAAAAATTAGAAGGCTGAGTTAGCAACCTGAGTTTCCTCAGTATTAAGTGGGAGAAGAGCAGATAGATTGGGATTCACAATTATGTTATGAGTGCATAACATAACTCATTATGTTAGGAGTGCATAACAGAGATAAAAACCTATTGGAAAGATGGTAAGAAATGCAGAAGAATTGTGTTTGAAATCCTATCTCCTTTCCCGAAGTATGCATGGCCTTGCATCCATTTTTACTTGTTCCTTCTCCATCCCTGTAAATTTTGTTTTCCTGACTGGTGAGCAGCTTGGCTTCAACAATTATCTCAACATTAGTAAGAATGATGGCAAAGGCATTCTCAGGATGTGAGGTGCTGTGAATTAAAGCTCTTAGGGTGGCAGAAGACTAAAATGTAAGCCTTCTAATTTCTTTGTGACTTAATCTGTAGGCTGTTAGGCAGAAGAGAAATCATTCCTCACGTAATATAGATAGAGCATGCTTATCAGGTTGTGCCCTGGTGGGGTATGAGGACCACCAGAAAGCTTTGCTTTGAGACTCTGTAAAGACTTTCAACAGTTCAGTCCTTGTGAAGACTAACAACAGTTCAGATGCCGACCTAAGTTTTATGAGAAAACCAGGTGTGAAGAATGTAAGACATTGTATAGACTGCTTCAGGATATCAATTTCTGCCCGAGGTATAATTTAGATACTGGTCCCTTTTTGGTTTGTGGTTTCACTTCCCAACCTGTAAATTGGGAGCAATTTCACTTTCCTATTTTTCTGGAGGCACACAGATTCTGTAGAGATGATAACTGTATACCGTAGTAACATCATCAACCTATTTCTGTCTGCTTGCTCACCAAAAGCCGTGGTGTAGTAGACAGTTTGCTTGCAGTTGGATCTCATCCTTGCTCCAGAGCTGAATGAGTGCCCAGGCATCTGCACCGGACCAGCTGCATTGGCAGCAAAAAAATGTACAGCGCTTCTGAAAAGGTTAAACAAAAAAAGATCTAAAAGTAGTTTGCTCTTGAGGTGAAAGAACTCAAAGAAAGAAGTTAGACTGATACCATCACTGAGGAGTTGTAAATCACAGCTACAACACCATGCTTGCTATCTTACAGGGCACTGACGGATGGATGGTCTTATGAGGAAATATGTAGTGGGGCATGAATTTACACAGCAGAAATCATGAGAGCAGCATGAACTTCTGTGTTTACTGTGTTTCAGCTTACTGTGGTGGTACAAAAAATGTACAAAAATATATTGTCACGTGGTTGTAATCTGTAATGTGTAATCAGGTCAGTAAGACCAAAAAAGTTAGTTTTTCCGGCTTGACTGTGCTGAGGCCTTTGCAATTGGTCTTTTTTTTTTTTTTAAATTCTGCACAGACACTGATGTAATGAAAAAGCACATGACCCTAGTGGAATTTAGCCAAATCTTCTCTTTAAACTGCAGCTTTCTTTCTGTCCTTGAATTGGCCAACATTATCTATTCAATATAGGAGTCTTCTGTATTAGGACAAAGGTTTCATCTGCATCCAAGGTACTTCTGAGTTAATTAGGAAAAAAAGAAAAAAAGAAAAACTCAAGTCTTTTCAGTTCTCCAGTGTGTCTGTTGTAACAGATTAAAGTTAGTAACAGTTCAGTCATGTGTGAAACATTCTTGAAAGATACAGTTCTTCTGTATCTCTCTTTTTTGAACAGTGGGAGGGGTTATCCGCTCTTGGCAAGATGTTTTAACGGACCGTGTCTTTTGCCATGCTCCTGCAAAATCTCGACTTTAATGAAGATTATTCCCAGGGAGATCTCAGTAACAGCCAGAAATTGTTTTGTGAAAAATAAAGTTTGGAAATGAATAAGTAATGTGATGTACAGAAAATTATGAAAGAGAAGAAAAGATGCAGCGATCTGCACATACTAGAAAGAAGACTGAAGATTTTGAACAGGCAGACATGTATGTTTGGTGGCTGTCTGTTAGAAACTACTGGTAAGAAGGTCACTTTACTGATTTAGAAAATAGAATGGTTTGATGATGTCCAGAATCAAGGATATAAGCTGGAGGATATTTTCACCTGAGGTGAAAATGTTCTTATAAGAATGACATAATCTTTTGTGTAATGGCAAAGGACATTTTCAAGCTCTGTATGAAACAAGGCAAAGACTGCCAGGCGGAATGTATGACCAAGGTGCTGACCAAGAGATGGAGGGCACAGTTGTAACAATAAAATAAAGGCCAACATGTGGTTTAAGATTGGATTTTTTTTTTTTTTTTCCATTAGAAAACATTTATAAACAACTTTCTAAGAAACAGACTATGCATAGATACCGGCCTTCTGGCATTTACATGATGAGTAGGGAAAATTTACAAGAAAAAGGAGAAAAAGTATTTGGAGAGATTCATATTATTTTCCTTTCCATGTTTTATACATAGAAAAGGAATATCTGGTAAATAAAGGCATTGCAAAGCTTTGTGGTCAGTGAGAAGAATAACTGACACTGCTAATACAATGGTCAGGTAGTCAGTACAGAAAGTAAAAGAGTTCAGCTATTCTGGCTAAGATGCTGGAGTTAGAAATAAAAAATAAAATCCTGAAACAGATCCTTCTTTTACAAAGGAGAACTAAGCAGACAAGTAGAAAAAAAAAAGAAAAAAAAAAAAAAAAAAAAAAAAAAAAAAAAGACCAGCCTGAAAAGTAATATATTGATAATGGAAAGATGATGGGATAACAAGTATTAAAGATACACACTTTGCAGGAAAGATAAAACAGAGGTACATGTGGTACATTGCAAATATGAGAGACTTTTACATGGTTGTAAATTCTTTCTTCATCATCTGTTTGAATTAAATCATCTGGAGGAAGGATAGGAAACCAAATTTTTATCACAATAGTATTTGCCAATAGTATTGAAATACATATTGAATCACTTAAATATTAGGACACCTGTATTTTCTTGTCTATATGTAGCTGTTTACTTCTCAGCTAGATCTTCAGTTCCTACCACAGTCAGTGGAAGTCTTGTTAATACAGTCAGCTTAGTATAGAGATAGGTATCTAAATTCATCTCAGTAGGCATCTTTGATGGAACAGTTGTGTAAGCAGAGACTTGCAGGCATTTCAGTACAGAATGGCCCACTGCTGCTTCAGAAGGATACACATCTCCTGTAACCCATGTGTCATATCTGACACATACAGATGTCTTGGACGCCCGACGGCATCTCAAATGGCAGCTGAATTGAGTCCTTTGTAGCTACTCAGCTGAATGACTCTGAGCATCATCAATTGTACTGACTGACGCTTAGCAGGAGCTTAGTTCACATGCAGACTCTCAAATGTAGATATTCTCACCTCAGACTGAATCCTGTCCATGCCATGAATATAATATTTGGATGCATATGAATTTGGATATAATATCATTAGACGACTATTTCCAGAAACTGTTATCACATGTGATGCTTGCAAATAAAGACGAAAAACCAAGCGCTAGTAATAACGATGAAGCACAGATCTCAGTGGTTGTGATAGCACATTTTATCAGAAAATGCTGGATAAAAAGGAGGGAATTCTATTTTAGATCTAAAAAACTGTAGAAGAACATTATAGAAAAGCCAGTCATAAAATTGTCATATCTAGTAATCATAAATTTATTTGTTTTAATTTAAACATGTATGTATTGCCTAAGTTTTCAATAAGGGTAGAAGCAATAAAATGCAGGACAAAGAAAGAGCTAGCTAATGTCAGCAAGTGCGTGGAGGAAATGGCAGTAACCACATCCTAAGGAAAACTCAAGGAGCTGGTTAGGCTTAAATTGAGGGAAATGGGTAATCTCTACTTTAGGATTTTGAGAGAACTGGCTGGCTACATTACAGATCTGATAGCAAGTGGTTTTCATAAAGCTGTGGATGGTAGTATTGTGTGCATTAGAGAATTGCCATTTTTTTCCTAGATTTAAGATAAAGGAGTAATTGGGGCAAAACAAAACTGAAATACAGATTTGTTAAAAGTGGTTCATGCCAGGCAAACCTGTTAACTTTTTGTGATGAGACAATAGATTTGTTGTCAGGATAAATACAGTAATTCTGTTCACTGTGACCTCTGGTAAAGATACCATGTCACATGGGAACTGGCTGATTAGTTTGGAGACAATGATAATTAATCAATTTGTTGAAGGAGTAAGGAACTGGCAAGTGGAACATAATAGTGGATAGGAGGCTGCTGGGAGAGTACAGGCAGAGTTCTTCCAGGACCAGGTTTAGGACTAATCTCAGCATGTTATGCATGACCTTGATATACAACATAGAAATAGATTATGACATTTTCTCCTGATACCAATTTTGTAACATAATAGGAATCTGGATGTTGTTTAGAAAGAGAATGACATGGAAGAGTAGATTATTAAAAATAGGTTTTAAATTTAATAGTATAGACCAAAGGACTGAGAAAGTAGTAAACAAATTCTGTTACGAATTGAGAGCTGATCACCTGGACACAGCTGCACAGGGGAATCTACTGAGGGTATAGAGAGGTATTCTATTTGATACCATGTTGACTGTAAGCCATCACCATGCAGCTGTGAAAAAGGAAAATGCAATCTTAACATTTCTCTGTACAGATAAATAAGCATTACTGACATTGTTAAGGCAGTGAGATGGCTTCTGGAGTACTGCATGCTCCAGCATGGTTCTGCTCTCCAAGTGTAAGTGTGGGCTCCAGCTGGTGTACAAAGGGCTACTGTGATGATCAGATGAATGGAGAGGCTACTGCGTGAGAGACCATTTTTAAAAGCTCATCTTATTTATCCTAGTAAAATGAATGTTGAAATAAGACATTCCTGGTTTCTCTATGTACCACCAAGAAGAAGAGCAGTTATCTTAAATATAATTTCAATACAAAAACAAAAATAATCTGAGGCAATAAATTAGTCTATTCAAGCCTCCTAATAAGAATGTATCCACTGGATGGAGTGGATCAATTTAAGAAAGGGATTACGAGAAGCAGTTTCCTGTGGTAGAAATGGAGGAGGTCCCACTTGGGTGTGTGTTCTGATTGCACTATAGGGAACAGGCCAGTGCTGGTAACCAAAAGTGGACTCTGCCATGGTTATTCTCACAGAACCCAGTTGTACATAAGGTAAATGGCTCCACATTTTGGAGGGAGACAAATAATGTCTCTCCAAAATACTACTTTCTAGTCATGTTCCTTTGGGTTACTACTGACATTCCCTGTGCTTCTTCAGCCATTCCAGCAGCTCCTTTGGCAAGTAGTTTGAAGATGGATGTGCAGGTGGGATCTGATATCTTCCTCCTCTAGAAAAGTAGCTATAAGAGTAAACTTTGGTTAGAAGTAAGGAGCAGTTCTGTCTGATCACAACAAAGTGACTGTGCTTACTTAACAAGGCACACAATTGTGGAAAACTGTTATCTGTATCATTTTATAGCATTGGAAATGTGTAGTTCACAACTGATAGTTTTAACATATGGTTAATTGCTTTTGTCTCTGTGGTGTGCCAGCCAGAACCTTGTAAACAAAAAGTGCACAAGAAGCAAATACAGCAACAAGCATCATAATGCCTGAAGAATAAGGGCTGTGATGGTGATGTCTTTATACAGAATGGAAATATTTGTTTTATTTACTATAACCACAGGGTTCCTTGAAGGAGGTTCTTAAACAACTAGAAGAAGAGAAAAAAAGTCTCCAGAATCAGCTAAAAGATTACGAACTTAGACTGGAACAAGAGGCAAAGGTTTGTAATCACTAGTCTATAAAAGCTGTTATGTAGTCTGACAGACAATGTGTGTGGAACATACAATAGAATAGTTCCACAAAGTATGTCACTGGAAAAAAGCTCTGCTATGTATTTGTTTCTTCCTGTATGATTTAGATTTTTAAGTATTTTGCTTACCAGTAGCCTGTTCTGCTTATTTTAAACATAGGCTTACCACAAAGCTAATGATGAGCGGCGCATGTACCTCTCAGAGATCTTACAGGTAAGCAAAAAACCTGTGTGACTCAGTAAGTTTCAAAAATCTTGATGCTCTCTTAATATAGCATCAGCATCTGTTTATGCCGTGAGCTAAGAGTCTGTTATCACTTCATTCATCTTCCAAATTCATTATAAAGATTGCTTTTAAAAATGTTTAAGAGCTAGGATTGATTGATTACTCAATTTATTTTATTTTTAAATCCATTTGTGCTTTTGTATCAATTATAGTTTCATTGCTTCCAAGGGTAGTCAAAGTGCCCTTAACTGAGAAAGCTGAAGGAATTTTCTGATACTTGCTTGCCCATCCAATAGTCACAAGATTCCTGTGGCATGGTTCGATGTTTCTGCTGAAGAACAGAACCAAATTATTAGGAACAGTGTCACCCACCTTTTTCATATTTCTTTTTTGTCTTTTAAAGATAAGCTAGCCAGCCAGCTCAGCATGACAATACAGTACATATTTCAATTAAATTTACAAGATAACAGATAAGGTGCCTTGTTTTTATGAACTCAGAAGTTAAATTTTATTTCTGCAAATTACGTAATACATAGAAGTTGATATTACAAGCTGCAGGGAACCCATAAAGATTTCTGGTACTTCTTGTCGTGAATGAACTCTTAATTCCTGAATAATGTAGAAGTAATAGTTTAGTGTGATACTCGAGAATGACTGTCATGTAATCCCTGTCATAGCTAACTGGAGTGAAAGGCCGTAATTAGCAGTGTTCCCATGTGTTTGCACAGTGGGCAAGTGATTCTCCTATGTGGTTCATTGCTGCTTTGGATGATCTGAAAGAATTTCACAAGCTAACTTTTCCAGCATTAAACAAAGAAAAAGTCCAGACTGATAACTGTAATATATTTATATTAACAGTGAAGCTGGGAACTGTTGGAAAAAGAAGGTGAGACATGAAAAGATATTTTCATTAACTGTATGCAATAGCAGGAGGAATGCCTATGTTTGGCTGCCCAAAAAAGCGCTTAAACATGCATAAAATACTGTTTGAAGTGAGGTTTATGCACTGGCGTGTTGCTTTAGTATGGCATTAGGGACTCGTGTATTATATTTTCAGTACTCGGTGCCATGATACCAGAACCATGTGAGGGCAATTCATAGAACCATAGAATGGTTTGGGTTGGAAGGGACCTTTAAAACCACCTAGCTCCATCTCCCCTGCCACGGTCAGGGACACCTCCCACCAGACCAGGCTGCCCAAAGCCCATCTAGCCTGGCCTTGAGCACCTCCAGGGATGGGGCATCCACAGCTTCTCTGGGCAGCCTGTGCCTTCTTCCTAATGCCTAATCTAAACCTCCCCTCTTTTAGTTTAAAGCCACTCCCCCTTGTCCTACCTCTGTACCCCCTGACAATTGTCCCTCCCCAGCTTTCCTGTAGCTACCTTTAGGTACTGGAAAGCTGCTGTAATGTCTCTCTGGATCCTTCTATTCTCCAGCCTGAACAACCCCAATTCCCTCAGCCTGCCTTCTTTTAGGAAGAACTTCTTTACTGAACGGGTTGTTAGTCACTGGAATAGGCTGCCCAGGGAAGTGGTTGAGTCACCATCCCTGGAGGTCTTTAAAAGTTGTTTAGATGTAGAGCTTAGGGATATGGTTTAGTGGAAGATTTGTTAGCGTTAGGTCGGAGGTTGGACTCGGTGATCTTGGAGGTCTCTTCCAACCTAGACTATTCTGTGATTCTGTGATTCATAGGAGAGGTGCTCCAGCCCTCTGATTATCCTTGTGGCCCTTCTCTGGACTCATTCTAATAGGTCCATGAAAACAATCATCTTCAGATTAATCTATATATCTTCAGGTTTACAGCTGTTAAACTTTGTTTTAAGTGGTTATAGAGAGATCCTCTGTAATCCATGGAGAGAGAAGGATATTTAAGGTGCAAACCGTCACACCTGTTTAAGATCAAGATGAAACGAATTTCCCAGGGCCTTACCTGTTTATATTCCCGAGCTGCAAGCAGAGCCTAGGGAGCAGTTCAGATTAGACATCTATCTTTTACATTGTTAATGTGAACAGGGCAGTCAGCCTAGTCATGGTTGACTGTTGGTTGCAAAAGAATCAGTGGCTCATCTGGTCCTTTCTGACCTTGCCCTGCTATGACCGTGATTTGATTGTGTTGCTCATCTTATTTTAAAATCTACACAGGCATGTTGATTAACAGTTACTCTATTAACAGTTCATGCTATCAGTAGAGGCAGATTTGCATTCAGTCCAAAATTATTCAGCTGTGTTAAAATCTCACTGTTCTAGAGGCTACGCTGTAATGTTGGCAGCAGTTGGGTTAGAAGGAAAACAACCTGTGACAACAATATATTCAAGTGACACACTCCCGATTAAAGAGAATGAATATAATGTCTTGTTAGGCCTGTTTTCCTCATTATTTTTATGTTTTTTATAGCTCACAGTAAAGGAAACAACAACAGTGGCATTTTTACTGGTTGAAAATTCCCAGATGTTGAAAGCTTTTCTTTGGTTTTCTTTCTGTATTGTTTTGGATCCTGCCTGCAGCCCTCTGCAGAAGAGAATTTACCTTTCTATTATCATGTGCTTGTCTGCATTTTTTACAAAATACATGAATTGTCCGAGTGCTTTTGTTGTTTGTGTTGGCTGGATCCATAAGTGTATAGTCTTGACTAAGTTGACTTCACCAACTTTCGGACTTGTGCTAGAGGCAGTGATAATTTGTGGTGTTTTCTAGTATGCTTTGTTTGTTTTGTTCCAATCTGAAAAAAATGTTGGTTTGGGATTCGTACTCCACAACTCCCAAAGCACTTTCTGGTGGTATTCAGAAATTTGTTTGAGAAGTAGTCAGAGAAGAACCATCATAAATGTTTAAATGGCCATTCTCTCAGGCCAGATTTTTATCACAAACTTTTACTTTGATATCACAGAATCACACAGAATCACAGAATAGTCTAGGTTGGAAGAGACCTCCAAGATCACCGAGTCCAACCTCTTACCTAACGCTAACAAATCTTCCACTAAACCATATCCCTAAGTTCTACATCTAAACCTCAATTTCAAGACCTCCAGGGATGGTGACTCAACCACTTCCCTGGGCAGCCTATTCCAGTGACTAACAACCCGTTCAGTAAAGAAGTTCTTCCTAATATCCAGCCTAAACCTCCCCTGGCGCAACTTAGGCTATTCCCCCTCGTCCTGTCACCAGGCACGTGGGAGAATAGACCAACCCCCACCTCGCTACAGCCTCCCTTCAGGTACCTGTAGAGAGCAATAAGGTCACCCCTGAGCCTCCTTTTCTCCAGGCTAAACAGTCCCAGCTCCCGCAGCCGCTCCTCGTAAGACTTGTTCTCCAGACCCTTCACCAGCTTTGTAGCCTTTCTCTGGACTCGCTCAAGCACCTCCACGTCCTTCTTGTAGCGAGGGGCCCAAAGCTGAACGCAGTACTCGAGGTGCGGCCTCACCAGAGCCGAGTACAGGGGGACTAATCACTTCCCTGGACGTGCTGGCCACGCTGTTTCTTATGCAAGCCAGGATGCTGTTGGCCTTCTTGGCCGCCTGAGCACACAGCTGGCTCATATTCAGCCGACTGTCAACCAATACTTCCAGGTCCTTCTCTGCCAGGCAGCTTTCTAACCACACATCTCCCAGCCTGTAGCGCTGTTTGGGGTTGTTGGGCCCCAGGTGCAGGACCCAGCACTTGGCCTTGTTGAACTTTATACCATTGGCCTCTGCCCATCGGTCCAGCCTGACTTGTCATTGGGATTTCTTTGCAGAAAAAGATCATAATTATAGATAGGTACAGCTGGAAATCTCCGTGTGCAGCTAGGGCTTATTTTAGTGGGATAGGTGTGGAGGAAGCTGTTCTGGCAAAAACACTGCTGTGGACAGTAATCATATACACTGACACTCCATATTCATAGAAATAATAAAAGAACAACTGTGAAGTCAGTCAACACATAGTTCTTACCTGATGATCTTGTCACAGAATCACTGCTCAGAAATGTGGTAAATTATAGTAGCCATCATCTTTACTAGAGTTCCTTGAGTGAAAAAAAAATAATCTTGCCTTCAAGAAGTTAAATCTATGCAGATACCATTCTTTTTTATGTATGGAAAAACTCTACCTCAGTTGCTGACTTTGGTGTGACTGGGTCAGGAATACTTGCCTAATGTATTATATAGGTGGAAGCATAGCAGAAGCCCTATAAGCAGTGAGACATGCTTCTTTTCAGTGCTAAAATTTTTTCACATAAGTGCAGGATGTTTTCACATGTCTCATAAAATGTAATGTTTAAATAATCCAGACCTTGAATCTTCTTAAGGTAGCTCCAAAATCTAGTCGTAGGCTTTCAAAAGTCTTCACTGGCTTGGTATAGCTGGCACATGGTATGTCATGATTATCGTGCATTTATTGTATGTTCCTGGTGGACCTGCTTTAGAGAGGCTGAGAAAATTTCATTCACTCATGCTAAATACCAAGCGTGCACGGCAGCCAGACAAGCCCTACAGCTGCTGTATTTTCTGTTTTTCCAACCATGGCATAGGCAAACTTCTGACACGTAGGTCTAGTAAAGGCAGCTTGAAAAGCAGCAAGCAAGCGCTGGGTGAGGAGGAAACACCATGAGCTAAGGAGCAGCAGAAGCAACTGATTTAATCCTGCTCAGATTCTGTTAAATGCAATTGCAAGGGTAACAACTGTTGTTTTCAGCATGTTCAGAAATGTTGTCATGACCTCCAGAGTATGCAGAGATTTCCATGCTGAGCTGTTTTTCAAGTAGTACCTGTTCTTAATTAATACTTTAATCATTCAAAAGTACAACTAAGTCACTATAATTTAGTACATTTTGTATCCCATAAAGAAAAGTATGTTAGAAACATAGTGCTTCTTCATTGAGGATATGGAGTTCAAGGCAGTATGACCAAAAATATGCTAATTTTAAATTACATAGTCTGTGATTATCCAGATACTTATGTGTGGCAAGGAATTTTGGCATGTGCTCAGTTCTCCAAAATCAACAAGGCATTGGTCTAATATGTGCTTAAAGTACTTTGTGGCAGTAAGACTAGAATTGGTCAAAGTCAGTTTGAAAATATTTGACTGTATTAACTGTGATTGTGACTAAGGTTTAACTTGTTTTGTAAAACTTTGGCTATTACAGACATCGTCTACACTTACAATTGTTGAAAGGCAAAACCCAGATGCTCTGACAGACAAGGGAGAAAGTCAGATACTGAGGTAAGTTTATTTATATTCCCTCTTTTTCTGGTGCAGCTCTCTGTTCACGTTAAATATCACTAAACATAATTCTAATGATAAAATAATAATCGTAACATCATTTTTGATACTGCTTTTCAATCTACTTTATTTAATACTAAGTATGTTGCATGATTGAAAATACATATATTTAAGTGGCCTGTTTGAAATCTAGCAAGCTCTCTGATGTTCTTCCCTTTCAACCTGTGTTAAAAAGGGATAATTTTTTTTCTGTATTACTTGCAGGACTGGGGACAGCAAGTGTACTCTTTAGTCCATTAAGAGTAATTCAATTAAATAATTGCCTAGCTTGGTGCTTTTTAGTCAGTAGAGAATGTAAGGATTTTTAGGATGATAATGTGAGAGGTTTTAGATGGCAACATAAAAAGGTTTAATTGTTCAACAGATTTCTGTTTAGTTATACGGGTTAGAAATTTAAATGTGAGATGAGCCCACCTGTTCTGAGCTGTAGAGAAATAAAATTAATTTCTGATTGTAGTGCTTCTGAGAATGCTTGAAATCAGGGGAGATTTATTTTTTAACTGAACAGAAAATATTAAGAATATAAAGTATGAAGAATACAGGGAATCGCATCGGAAGTGTGTTGAATCCAGCATCCTGCCTCCAGTCACCATAAGTAGATGCCTACAGAAGGCAGGCAGATAAAATGTTTGCTTTTGGAACTCTCCCAAACATTTTCTCTTTGAAGACTTCCTGAGCTAATATGGTTTCTACGTATTTAGCATCTCACAATAAATACTGTTCCATGAACCCACTTACCTATATTATTAATACTTGCATCCACAATACATACTGAGAGTATCTACAAATGTAATGAGTAAATTATAAGCATGAAATTGTGAACGCATATTTGCTTACCTGCTTTATCCTTTCATTCTCTGTAAGCTCAGAATAACAGGATTTCAAATTGGAACAGTGGATTTTCATGCTCCAGAGGAGGATTTTAGTAGAATATGAATTAACATAGTACAATATGAATTAATGTCTCTAACTGAAGTTTCTCAATACAGAAAAGGCTATGTGGGTCTGAGGCTCCCCATATATAGCCAGCGTGTTGGTTCTGGACCCTGTGATGCTTATGTATTGTGTTTATGTGGCCAAGTTTTGGTAGCAGTGGGAGGCTGTATGGGTGGTCCCTGTGAGCAGAGCCCAGCAGCTGCCCCATGTCAGATCAGAGCCAGCTCCAAAGGGACCCTCTGCTGGCCAGAGATGAGCCAGGGAGCAACATTGTTTGCACCTCTGGGAGAGCATACTTAAGAAATAAAAAACTTCTGTGCAACAGCTGTGAGAAAATGTAGAGAGAACCAGCCCTGCAGGTGAGTGCAGCAGGAGGGCAGGAGGTGCTCCAGGCACGCAGCAGCAGTTCTCCTGCGGCCTGTGGAGAGGCCCCTGGTGGAGCAGGCTGTCCCCCTGCAGCCCATGGGTCCCACATGGAGCAGATCTCCACGCTGCAGCCTTTGGATGAGCCCGTGGATGATAAATTATATGAATCTCCCTTACACTGAGTCTATTTTGACCATGACAATAATTCGTGAGCAACGTCCCTGTCCTTACCTCAACCCATGAGCTTTTTCCATTGTATTTTCTTCTCTCCCTTTCCTTCTGAGGAAAGGGAGTGAGAGAGCAATTGTGATGCTTAGATAGCCATTGCTGTTGAACGACCACTGTTTAACATAGCCCATGTGAAAGAGGTCAGGAAGTTAGAATTAGGAGAATTCACTGTCTTTGTTGGGAGATTAAATATCGTCACCCAGATACTGAGTTTTGCTTAACACTGAGCTGTGATTATGTTGGGGGTTTAATTAATTTATTTTAGTATAGTGTTGCTTACCCTGAAATTATATGACAGTGGGTTTCTCTAATTTTCTTTATATCAAACAGAAGAAAATAAGGTTTACTGTGATTGCTGGTCTCACAGGATATATATTGTAAACAAATACCCATTCTCCATCCACTTTCTCTCAGAGTTTTTTTTTCTTTTAACTTCAAAGTACTTTACACACACTCATCTTTTAAATTGTCCTTAGTAGTGAAGGGTCTAGTTTGCAGAACATTGGCTTCTATGACCAGTGACCTAGAGCTATCACCTCGAGCTTTGGTCTTAGTATACAACACAGATATAAGAATGGGGATTTGGCCTCATTTGTATTTTAAGCGCTAGATACAGGTAAATGCCCCTTGATCATCACAATGTTATTACAGTCACTGGTATATTATTCCTTTTTAATTATATTTTGATTTACTGCTTGAAGGTTGTTCATTCAAGCTGACATTAATGAGAAATAACTTAATCCAAATAAAAGAAAATAGGTGTGATTGAAAATAAACTGTTCTTGAGAATAATTTGATTTTTTTTTCTGTCCAGAGTTCTTCTGTTAGCCTTTCAGAAAACACCTGCCTTCATTGGATTTCAAACTATACCAAGAAATGATGTTTAATGTTTGTTTTAACTATAGGTACAGATACGGAAACCCAATCCATATATTAAAACAACACTGTAATATTTTTCAAATTAATTGTGAACACTAATTGTTGATGCACTCCATGCCCTGGCCATCCGAATACAGAAGCCAAGCTTGACAGAGGTCATTTTTTATGGTATCGCACAGTACACCAAAAAAATAGAGATGGCAACTGGGAAAAAAAAAATAATGATAAAAAAATGGATGTCTTGATGACTTATGTCTCTGATGTAGTCTGTGCAGCCAATTTAATGTCACCCTGAGCTCGTTCTGTTACACTAAGGCATATTGCAGTGCCTTCAGTTGAGTTCCAGCACTGCCCTGGCTGCAACTGCCTGGTTTCTGGCTTGCTGCTGGCATTAAGTCCAGCTGGTTGTCAGTGGAAAGACATTTTGCTGCATGCAGAGTTCCACACAGATACATGCTTGGTACAGCTCTGCAGTGTCTTTTTGACTTTGCGTAATCAATTGGTCCGAGTCTGAATCATCACTTGGTTATTGAGCAAGCTGGAGCCTTGGGTTCTGGTCTGCCAAGCTCTGAATCTTGCAGCTCCGTATCTCTGTGGGGCCAACTCTCCCTTCAAGACTATGCCTGCTTGTAAGAGCTCAAACAAAAGAAGCGTCGGTCTCAAGAAAACTAATCTCAAGAAAACAGCTTACTTGGCTCTTTGCCCAGAAATGTGAAACTTGCACAGTTCATGTCATCACAACTTCCACCACATAACAAAACATTTCTGTGGCTGTCATCATGAATGTAAAGACCTGGTGGCATGATGTGCTTTCCTTCCGAATGCCTATTACTTGAGAGAGACACTGAATCCATGTATATTTCCATTGGAGTGTACGAAGTGCTTACTGTGTGTCTGCTTCAGTGATGAGCAGGGAGAGAAGCAAAGATGATTTGTGTAAGCGTAGAGATGCATGCTGCTCGGTCATGAGAACGAGCCTTCCAGATTGTGGAATTGCCATTTCCCCCCTGGAGATGTGCTTACATTCCCACTGGTTTCTCTTAGATCAAGATGAAAACAGCTCTAGTAGGTTTCACCTAGGTGGTATATGTGTCTGATGAGCACTGCTTCAAAAGTCTGCTACCAGCAGTTCACATGTATGATCGTGGGCTCGAGAAAATGGCCACAGGCTGAAACACCTGCGGAGAACTGTGACTGCATCTACACGGAGGGTTTTCCATTTCTTGATGGGGATTTTGTAACTGATGAAAATGACTCCTTAACCAGTTAGCTTTGTCTCTGTGCAAATGTTTAGTATTCTGTTCGTGTTCTTCAAATGCCATCGTTTGGATAACAGGAAGTAGTCAGGAATCATGAGATGAGGATTGGTTTAGAATGCAAAATAATTAAATGCTCCGCTAGCCCTCAAACCTAGAAATATGCTTGTTTTTTCCCCTCTCAGGGTTATTAATTCACCATAATAATCAGTTATGCTAATACAATAAGCATGCAAATTTCTAGCAGTAAAGCTTACAGCAAGTGTGACATTTGATGGCTAACTTCACCCATTTTATTTCAGAGGGAGACGCAGTATTCCACGAAATCTGAAGATGGTTAATCCCCAAAAAGGACTGATTAAAAAGACTGCAGGAGTGAAGCAGCTTCCCAAACTAAAGCACTGATTTACATGAATATACATGCAAAGAATTCCAATCACGTTTATTCTTTCTTCTTTTTTACTGAAAATTTCTAAATTCAAAATGAATGTGTTTGTGCTACATTGTACCGAGCCCAGACCAGCACATCTTCTTGGCAGCGTTAGTGTAAGTGTTCCTCTTTTCCTGATGGAATTGTTCTTCTAGTTGCCATCCTTGTTCTGGTGAGCTCTGACCTTTTCCATTCTGGTTCTCATCTGTGATTCTGGGCATCAGGGAATTGCGAGCCTTGGAGGACATTTCATTTGTTTATATCCAGCGTAGATCCTTGAACTCTGACTGCACAATAACTTGAAAATAAATAAGCCTTTAGCATTTTTGACCTATCAACCAAGAAGAAAAAGAAAAGGCAGTGATTTAATCTGAAATGTAATCTCTCTATCCAAATAGAGAATCTCAGAGAAAATTCCATCCAAGGGCATCCCCCCTTGGTGTAGGAGCAAAGAGAGCCTCTCAAGGAGCTTGGTGTTGGTACAGCTGAACACGCCTTTCATTTGGCTTTTAAAAAGACCAACACACAGTGTATTATCCAGTCTGATTTCTTACGTGACACCATACAGTAGGCTTCTTTTACAATATCAAATTGTTTTTGTTCCATGAGCTTTACTGCTCCAGCAGAGAGATGAAACACCTCCAAATTTAACTACTTAAAAAGCTGGCATGCCATAGATCCCATGTTGACCACTACCTATCATTTGCAAGGTTTAGAAGCATGCCTCCATGTCCAGATCTTTAGGCACTAATTATGGGGAGAAATGAAGGAAAACTGAGCATTTTTTATTAAGGATTCTTTAGAGCCTATCTTGTGGAGGGCTGTTTCTTTTAAACACTACATACACTTTATGTGTCCTGATATGCTATGTTGCTAAATGGGAATTTGAATTCTCAAATTAATTTTTGTATCCACAGCCTGGGTTCCATAAAGATCTCTACGTACTCTTCAGTGGCACTGATTCGTGTATTTTTAGGGTCCATAATAGTGCCAGTCTTTAAAGCTGATTTCTTCAATGAACAGTAGGACTACATTGAATTTTCATTTTTAAGCATGCAATTATTGTTGCAATTTCATTACCTACAACATTTTAGTCATTCAACTTTGACAGTTTTTTTTTAAGTGGCAACAGAAAAAAATGTTTTGGTAATGAAGCTCCAAGCCTCTGGGTTACATCTTAAAAGCTCTTGGCAGAGCAAATGTGATTGATTGACTGCCCTTTATTATTTTAAGAGCATCCCTAGCACTTTGCAATACCTAGTAAGGCTTTTTGCCTCTTTAAGAGCAGTACAAATAGTTCCTTATTACTGGCAGCATTGAAGTGAGGCTGTAATTAAACTCTTACAAAAAGATCAGTGATGTCATCCTAAAACGCAGGGAGAGGAGACCTGCAGTATTGTGCAGCATATTCAGTATGCAAGCCTCATTTATTCTCTTTCACAGGGTGGGATGTATTACAGATATTTCTAATGCTACTATGATGCACCTGGTATCATTCTTTAGCAGGCTGGTCGGCATAGCGCAGCTGATTAGGGTAGCACTCTTCCGTTCCTGTTT
Organism: Oxyura jamaicensis; assembly: GCF_011077185.1. Taxonomy (NCBI): domain Eukaryota; kingdom Metazoa; phylum Chordata; class Aves; order Anseriformes; family Anatidae; genus Oxyura; species Oxyura jamaicensis. The sequence goes on from NC_048893.1 coordinate 179,841,231, forward strand.
TTTACATGGAAAGTTTCCAAATTCTGATTGTGCTGGCATTTGTCCTTGTGGAGAAGGAGATGGAAAAAAATCACCATAATAGTTGTGTTGGCACAAAAGACAAGGGACATCTGCAGTAGTGAAGAATATCCAGTTCTTGGATTCATGCAGCAAACATTTATTACTGCTCTCTCTGAATCAAATGTTAATCAATGCATTCAACTTTAGGCCCTGTAACACCTCAGAAGGACTGAAAACTTTGTGCAAGCATGGCAGAAGAGGACCTGTTCAAAGCAGGAGACTTGATAACTTCCCTCATTGGTAGTCCTTACTGAGGTAACAGTTTTGAAGCTTAACAAGAGACTTTTATTGGTACAGTTGGTGCAGTAATGACCTGAGGAGAGGAGCAGACTATGTCCCTCTTAGCCCCTGTTTCAGCTTGCCAGGAACAAGATCAGGATTTGAAACTCAGCAGTATGATAATTAAGCCCTGAAACATGTGTTTCACCATACTAATTATGTGTCCAGCTGTAGCATTTGCTTTGCAAACTGGTTATAGTTCTCTACTAATACTGTTTAAATTGGCATTTCATTCTCCTCATGTCTTTCTGAAAATAAGGGCATGCTGATGACTAAGTTTGATGAGTCGAGTTTCTTTGCAGCAGCAAAAAGGTAGTTCTTGGTTTCAAAAGAAAACTATGAACTATGGTTTCAAAAGAAATACAAGAACTTTGGTGAAAACCAATAATTTCTTTGGGGTTATTTCTTTGGACCTAGATAAAACTTTTACACTTATTTTTTTATTTGTTGGTTTTGGGGTTGAATTGGGTCAGGTTTTTTTGGGGTGGACAGGTATTTGAAATTCCTGGATTTGTCTCGTGTGGACTTTTCTCACTGTTATACTCCACTGTGAAATGATTTGTGTTTACATTTGCAGCAATGAACACTTGCATGTCTTTACACATCTTCTATACGAAAGGCTTCAGCACATTTAAGAGTCATTAATCCTTCAATGCCCAGTATGTACTATTATTCTCATTTTAGGCCCAGAAGACAGAGCTAGGTTTATTTAAACTCGAGATGGGAGCATAGTGAAGTCTGTTTTTCCCTGTTTTCATGATAGGGTGACCTTTTGCAGTTTTGTGAAGCCATTGTAAGGTAAATTTTATCTCCTACAATTTTTTTTTTTTGTGTGTGTGTGTAGCCTATTCTAAACAGTGGATGAAGACAAAAATAGGAAATTGAATTGCTGATAGTTGTGGTCAGTGAGTGAATGGAAATAAATGCCAGAGGAAGGCAGGATTAGAGCTGAAGGTTTGAGTCTGGCCAAACTTCTTCCTGCAGTACAGAATGTAATTGGGATTTCAGATGGATTGGTTGTAGTCTAAGTGTCCATAATCAATGGACCAGGAAATTTGATCTCCTAACTCTTGGGACTTGAGAATACACTTCCCTTACATGGTTACTCATGTAACTCCACCAATTTCAGACAAGTCATGACATTGAGGTAACTACAGCATTTAAAGTATTTAACCCTATTGTTGCTGGAAAATATGAATTAAAAAAAAAAAAAAAATTCTGCTAAGTAAACATGATTTCCCAAACTACCATGACTGTTTTTTTAAATTTTCATGATATAGAGAGTATTGAGTCATGATTTTTCTTCTTAATAAATCAATAATAGCAGCACTGTATTCCTCTATGGCAGAATAAAATTAAAATGTTTACTGGATAGACATTCACTGTGTGGCTAATTATTAAGTAATTAGACAGCAGACCCATGGACTCCAGAGAACTTGGGTGATGAGTTTCCTCATATTCCAGATATCATTAACACAATAGAAGAGGTATTTCATTGCTTAAATACTTTTTTTAATGGGTTCCCCATGTAAATAACTGACTAGGTGGCACAGTTCACAGCTTCCCTGATTGCTAGGATACTCCATTTCCACTGGCACGGGTGAGATGCATCATTTACTCTCAATACATTTCCAGTAGTGGAAGATGCTGCGCGGGCATCTTTAGAAATGTGATGCGGACACAGCAAACAATAAATAAATAAGTGAGTCCATGTGCTGTTGAGCTTCTGCTGTTGCTGCAGACTGGTGTCAAACACAAACAGTAATTTGAAATAACTGGTTGGAAGCAGAAGTAAACCGCATGGGTGAAAATCACATCTAATTGCAACAGTTTTATCTCTTTACATGGAGGTGTCACACTAATGGCAGGCATCTCTAGGCGATATAATGAGGCTTTTCCAAGGTGGCAGTATGCTGTTTAACTCGGCAGATGATTTTAACCCTCTCTTCCAAAGATACAAACATTGCATGTGGTTCCTTACAGGCTACAGCGTGGAACCCCGTTCCCCAGGACTGCACTTACCTGTCCCTTGAGCTACTGACTGAGAACCAACTAGAGCCCAAATGAGTATTTAAATTCTGGAGGAGCAGCATGCAGATGGGAGCAGGCTTTCCCTGCGGTTCTGTGTGCATGCTGATATGTCACTCCGCACAGGGGCTCAGCAGATGCCCTGAGAGGACAGAAACCAACAACAGCTGAACTACTGGAATGGTTTTAACCTCTGAATCCATTCTGGGGGCTGCCTGTCACACAGGCGGCTCCTGCAGCACTTGCTGTCCTCCATGTGGAGCATCTATGCAGACTTGTCAAGGCTCCACAAGTTTTCTCATGAAGCAGGATCAGGGTGTATTTTGTGTCCTCTGGCTGGCAGAACAGGCAACAGCTAGCTAGCCTAGCTGTACCCTTGGCATTACCTTAGAGAAATTTCCCATGGTAGTAACATGGTATGGAGTCGCAGCTCTGCCCAACAACAGCACAGAGCTGAGGGCTGGGAAGCACGGTAGTCTGTTGCCCTTAGCAGAGCACCCTTTTAAGTATCTCCAGTTTTCTTGAAAGGCAGGTTATTTGAAGGGGACTACTCACAGCTAAAAGTCCTTTGCCCATTATAGCCCAAGACAAAACAGGACAGATAACACAATACTGACTTGCTGCAGACACTTTGGTGCACCTAGCTAGATGCTATTCAGCTGCTTGTGCTTGGGCTATCTGGGCAGTCTATAACTCAGAGGCAGAGCTGGGCTTCCAGGTGGAGGTAATGCAGTTTCTTCAGTGCTCTGGTGCCATGACCTGGCCCGTGTTTGAGAATCTCCACCACCCCGTCAGGATTCGTATCAAGGAGCTCCCTGGTGCTGTCTTCTCTGATGTAAGCAGCAGAGCTGCATTCCCAGGCTGTTGAAGTTCCTACACTCCAGTTTCCATGCAACTGTCTCACCCCTTCCTCTGTTGCCTGGGACAAGGCAAACCCTGCTTCAGCAACCCACCTCTGAAGTGTGGAGAACCGTATGCTTCTGGTGCTGAAAAGTGACATGAAGATAAACACACCAGTGCTGGAAGAAAACAACTGGCAAAAGCACAATGAGCCCAAACAAGCCTAACCTAAATCAAAGGGGTTTTCTTTTGTTTTACGGTGAAGGATAACACTGCAACTGTGTTGGTGCAGACCCTGTGGTTGGTGCAGCTGTGGCTGCTACATCTTACTGAAAAAAGTACTATCAGTCATAGCAGGGTATTGCCCAATGGACACAGCCTAGCAGCATCACTCCAGTTGTCAAGGGAAAAAATGTGAGCCATGAAAATAGAAGGACCCCTGGTAAGGTGTGGCCAGGCATACGCAGTGTTCCCCCAGCACACTGGACCACAGGCACTGCTTTCCACAGCTGTCCGAGCCCTCCTCAGCACTAGCAAGTGGCCTGTGGGGAATCTGCTCAGGAATGGCATGGTTTAACTAAGCAGTGCAGGCTGGGGAGCAGACAAGTCATGCACAGCTGAAGGGTTATTTTGGGGGAAGGATGAAGCAACAAGGATGTGCCCTCTTGACTCATCCTGTGCTGATTAGGAGTAGGACAGTGAAATGTCTTGGGAAAAAAAAGGAAATAAAAGCATGGGAATCTGTCCCAGACTAATGCTTAGAAGCCATACGTCTAAATCTGAGCTAATTACCATCTGCTCCATGTGTAGTCAATGGAAGGAAATTGACACCTTCATCAGTGAGCAGTTCTCATTCTAACAAAGACTGAAATGGATCAGATGACCTATCTACTGGATTTCTTTCTACTGACTGGAAAGAAAATCTAGGATGACAAATTCAGAGTAAGCTATCTAACATGTAGCTAGGTAGGTTGAATCCTACTCTTGAAAACATCTTTATGTTTCTTGGTCTGGTGAGGGAGAGTGACACCCAACATCAGTAGAGATGTTGAGGCAAGAATAAAAACCTTGCTGCAATCTGACTCGCCTTTGTGTTGATCTTTTCTTCATGCAACAGCCCAGCACACAACAGAGGGCCTGTTCTTAAGCACCGTATTTACAAGGCACACTGATCTATTCTCATGTTTCATCAGCACTTACAAGGACAAATTACCTTATTTTTTTTTTCTTCCTTTTGAAGAGATTTGGCAGGCTCCATGTTCTTTTGAAATCAAAACAACAAGCTGCTGCATTATTCTAAAAAGCCCTCTCTAAAGCCTGTGTAACTCCAACATATAGGTGGGAAAATATAGCCCACAGATCAATTTGCTACAGACCTCAGAAGAAACCTGATGCAATCATCTGGTAGGAATCAATAATGTAGAGATCAATACTTTTTTGTGTGTTCCTGTCTCTTAAAAAGCTGAGCTAGGAATTTACTAATGGCAAGTCAAATTATTGCCTGGGCAAATTTGTTCTTGGAGGATTAAAGTAGTTTGCAAGTCCTGCCAGGCCTGCAATGGCTGACAGCATAACTTCATTAGTACAATATATTTCTAGGCCAAGGATAATTTGTCCAAATACACTTAAAATGTTTGGATTAAGTCATCTGCCACCAGAAATCATTTGTTTCTTTCTCAGGCCAAGCCTTTTGTCTCTCACTGGCACTTGAGGACAAATGCTGCTCCTGTGCTATTGCATACAAAATCACAGAGCCACAGGATGGCTGAGGCTGGCAGCCCCCCTGGAGGCCCCTGGTGCCAGCCCTGCCCAAGCAGGGACACCCCGAGCGGGCTGCCCAGGACCACGTCCAGGCTGCCCAGGAGATGCCCAAGGAGGAGACCCCACAGCCTCTCTGGGCAGCCTGTGCCAGGGCTCCGTCACCCGCCCAGCACAGAAGTGCTGCCTGGTGCTCAGAGGGAGCCTCCTGGGTGCCCAGCTGTGCCCATGGCCTCCTGTCCTGGCACTGGGCACCACTGAGCAGAGCCTGGCTCCGTCTTCTCTGCACCCTCCCTTCAGGGATTTAGGGACATGGATGAGATCCCCCTGAGCCTCCTCTTCTCCAAGCTGAAAACCTTTCAGGAAAGGTGCTCCAGTCCCCTCCTCATCTTCATGGCCATTTGTTGGACTGTCTCCAGTATGCCTATATATCTCCTGTACTGGGGAGTCCAGAACCAGACACGCTTCTCCAGGTGTGTCTCGCCACCACTGAGGACGGGAGGAATCATCTCCCTCAACTGCTGCCAGTGCTTTGCCTGACGCAGCCCAGGACACTGTCAGTCTTCTTGCAGCAAGGGCAAATGAGGAAAGGGGACAGTAAGAACACAGAAAAACCACACATTTGTGCTGTGTTCCCCAATCTGGACATCTGCAATGAAACACCAAGTTTAAAAAATTACTGTGTCATGCTTTGCTCATTGCTGTTTTGGCTAATGTTTCCCAATTTTTATTAATACCTCTTCAATAGCTAGGTTTTCTGAGTGTACAACAAAGACATGCAAAACTGGGCAAGTTATGGAACTCTAGAGAATCCACATCATCATAACACCTGCCAGAAGCAGAAAAAAATACCTCCTTTAAACCTAATCACAATTAGAAGACCAAAAATTTGGTATTACAAAACCACACACTAAATCGTCGGGTAGGCTTTGATGCCTCAGCCACCCCAAGCTGTCTCTGACCTCGAATGCTCTCAGAAATCCTGACTGCCCCCGCTTGCAGGCTGATGTCTGGTCTACCATCCATCCATCCACCAAGGGAGGTGCCCAATGCCCAGGGCTGGGACTGCTCTGGTGGGCCCAGCAGCCGTGCTCAGGCCTGGGGTGGTGGTGAGATGGGCCTGGCCACCAGGACCTGCCCTGCTGGCCTGGGTAGCCCTGCAGCCCTTGTCCCTAAGGGAACTGCCAGCCCTAGAGGTGCCCTGTCACTGTGTCACCCACACAACCACCTCCACAGAGGCCCAGGAGCAAGCTCTATGGGACCAGAGACCAGAAACCCCTCTGCAGCAGAGGTCACCAGCTGCTGCCAGTCCTGTCAGATTTATTCTTGTTGATAACAATGACACAAATAACAACTCCCTAAAATGCAGGGGTGATTTACTTTAAGCACTTTAGCACCTGCTGTTGCTCATTAAGGGATTATCATGCCCCAGATTGTTACCAGCAGTCCAGTGCTTACAGTTTTAGCAGGCAGCACGTTCCTGCAAGTTACCTTCTAATGGTGGGTTCTCATCTGCCTCTCTTCCTCCTGACCCCCAAGGCTTTCATGTTGAGATTTTACACTGAAGCCACGCAATTTGGAGGTGGGACAATTAGGGGAAAATGCATCAGTTATATCAACATGCATGCTTTTAGTATTGGATATCAATGTTTGACAGTATGTCATGATTCAACACAGTAGGGCATTATCTGTTGTTGGCTTCACCAACATGGACTAGTGTTTGTTGGGGGTTGTTCAGCACTTTTCATGGCAGATATTCCAAAAGCCTTGGTAAAATACCTCCCTTACTCCTCATAGCACTCTCCCCTTCCTAGTTAATTGCTTTATTTGCTTGTTCTTCACTTCTCCGTTATCTGCAGCACGAGCTTTTTCACTGTAGCATTTCACAGTACTGCAAACTGATTCCTTCATCCTGCTCTCTTGAAGCTGGTCACCTGCAAGCCTGAGTCACAGCAGGGCTCAGCTGTGAGCTGCTGACCTGGTGATTTCCTGGCACCATCTGTTTCCTAATGCCAGCTCTGGCTGCTGCTGTGCCCTGTTTGAACTCTCTGCACTCTTCTCCCTGGTCTCACCAGCAAAATATTAACGAGGAATTGCTTGAATTTTACAGCTTTATACAGCTCTATGGACTACTTGTCTGGTCTGAAGGAATGAACATTTGGGAACAGTGCCCTTGGCATTTATGAAGGCAGAAAGAAGGAATGGTTTGTGCCCAAAGATCCAGAAAATGGGAAGAAGAACATGCAAACACAACAGAGGACAAACAGTACCCTGCTTCTTTCCCAGCCAAAGCTCTGGTGATGTGCAAAATTATATATATATATATATATAAAAAAAAAAAAGGAAGCAATGTAAAAATATAAATAGAAGTTAGTTAAAACTGTCTGTATTTTAAAAATTACCCTTCACTTACTCAGAGCTGTTCTATATAACTACATCCTATGATATTCTTGTGCAAAGAATACCTTTATTACTATTACCTAAATAATAGATTTATGCCATGGAAGACAAAACTGATCTATAAAAGCTTCAGCTTGAGTTATTTTGTGGGAAAATCCAGCATTTTTATAAAAACATTGTAGTTTCATATAAACATCAATTTAAAACAAGCACTGGCAAAAAGACAGGAGAGAGGAGGAAGCTTACTCTATAAAACTCCTTGAAAGGTTTACTTAAGAAATACTTTTGAGGGACTATTTTAAACCTAAAACTGTGCTTAGAGGCAAGGTGGATCATTCTGCTACAGAAGAAAAGAGGCTCGCTGACGGCATAATTTATTTACTCAGAAAGATAAAGCTTAACAAGTGTAATGGACAGGTTGAATTTTCACATAAAGAAAATAGAGGGAGACAATGCTCTCAAGTAAAGCGGGAAGATTTTGGCATTCCTTTTGAGATTAAGAGTGTAACTGTAGCTGAGGTACTTGTCCGAAGTGTGTCTAAGAGCATTCAGTGGATTCCCAGAGAGGTTTTCAGGGGCATTTTAAAAAGAGGGTGAAAGAGAAAATAGCACAGAATGAGCTATTAAGGTTTATGTTATGAGCCAGATTTTCAAAGGACTTCACAGGCTGGAGTCAAAGACAACCTAAATGAGACAGGGCTTGAAAATCAGGCTCCAGAAAGGGAATTTGTGGTGCTGAATCTGCCTCTGATGACCAATTTGTATCGACTAGGGAAAGTCATAAATCAAAGGAGGAGATTTGCAGCACTCAGATGCTGAATGGCGAGAAGTATAAGCCAGCCAGGCAGTAGTCCAGCTGTCAGGATCAGGACAAGGAATGGTGGAGAGCTCCCATCAAATCTGCTCTATCTTATCCAAATCAAGCAAGTGAGCTATTTCTGGGGTGAGCTTCACTTTCAGTTATTGACCACTTTGCTATGAAATGCAGCTGAACCAGAAAGTCTTTGCTGTACTCCATTTTGGATCCCTCAGAAAGCTGGGAACATTTCACCCTTTTTATGGTTTCTTGTTAGCAGGGTTTTCTGCCATACAGAAATAAATGCATCACTGATGTCATCGCCTGTGTATTGCCACATAGATGTTTTCCACAGTCATGGAAAACTGTGGGGTTTGAGAAACAGAAAATATACTGCTATAATATTTCAATAAAATAGTTTTTTTTGTTGTTTTGGGTTTTTTTAAATACCACTTCATGTTATTAAATGTATCTGTATACAACAAATCTCAGAGTAATCACAGTCAAGTGAAATGAAAAGGTCTCCTTAATAAGGAATGTCACGGAGGTTTTTGTAACCTTTTCACCCTCTCTCTGGCCGATCAGCATTTGTAACATGCACATCCCTGGGAGCGATGCTCTACCTGGGTTCATTCTTTGTCTTTGTTGATGCCCATAAAGCATTTGTTTAAATATAGCAGGTCAGTCTCCCTCTTCTTTAACCCCCTTAACCTCCCTCTAGCCTTAAACATAACTAATATTAAAGAGTCTGAAGTTGCAATTTGGAAAATTTTAACAAAACAGGGATAGCAAAATTATTGTCTGTGAGCTGATCAGCCAAGCTGTGGCTCTCGGGAAGGTGAAGTTTGAGCTGCTTCAGTGTGTGCAGTAGTTTTTCTCTCCAAGTATGAAACTGTTCCCAGTTTTTATTGTTGCATGTCTTGTCCTGTGATTTTAACTAAGGCTCAGGTGAAAGCATTAAAGGTGCCAGTCTTGGAGTTGAATGCTGAAATTATTTTTGGGCACCTGGCTCTTAGCTGGTTAGTAGAATCACAAACCTACAAAATGTAGGTGGTTTTTGAGAAGAGCTGCTTGATTTTTCTCTTAGAAAAGGTAAGAAATTAAAGTCAGCCTTAAGGACATGTGCTATGTCTAGGACTGCATCTTCCCTGTAACAAGGAGACTATTTTCTATGGAAAATAAAAAATAAAAATAAAAATAAAATAAAAGCAACACTGTACCAAATATTGGTACTCATTTTTCTAAAATGTGTATTTTACTTTCAACAGTGAAAAACAAAACAAAACAAAACAAAAAACTATGGAAAATACTTCACACCAAAGGTTTCTAATGCGTTTCAGTGACTCTTTTTCTGAAGATTGGTTTTGTCTTTGAATTTTCAGGGCCCAATTTCATGTGCTGAAAGCAGTGTTTTCAGTACAAGGAACACAGGCCTTGTTTTCTGTAAGTCCATGTCACCACCACAGGTAACAATATTCCCGGAGCAGTAGCGCTTGCTGGGAGTGCACATTCAGGATGGTGGATGGAGGAGATTTGTACTGTGTGAGAAAACCTGAGGCTGATATATGACAACACCACAAAAATCTGCAGTGCTTGTAATGTTGTTCTCAGGTGGCAGCTATCTAACCAAAAGATTTTATTGGGTTTGTGATATGAGGATTTTCTTTATTTTTGCTGTATTGTACCTTAAACTTCCAGGGCAGTCAGCAGAAGCTGCAGGAGAGCTGCATGGCTCTGGGAAGAGCATTCATTCATCTGGCCTGAGCTCCTGGGAAAACACTTTTGAAAAGAGAAGTGGTTCAGCTAAAAATAGACGATTACTTTTAAATTTGCCTTTTAAAGGCAATTAAGTAATCAAATTAGCTCCTTTGATTGGGACCAAGGTCTAGTAAACCTGTGTAGCTATGTGTGCTAATGAACATGGAAGGGGGGAGCTCTGTGTAGTGGGGCAGAATGTTCCTAGGGAGTAATGGCCATGTCTGGTTTCCTTCAGAATGACGCATTTCATTGGGTAAATATTGAGAAGCCTTTGCTTGGGGCTGTGGGATGTGGGGTCATCCTGTGGGATTTGCTCTGGCCTAGGTGTCCATCATTCAAACACAAGGCAGCTTGTTGCGCCGGCAAGGCTCGGCGCCACGACCAAGGTACGTACCTTGAAGGCTTCGTTTTACTCAGAGGATCCTGCATGGGGAATGATGTTATAATTAGGACACTAGACTGGGCTGTGGGAGATGCTGATGATATGGTGACTCAATTTCTCACTTGCCTGTGGGATAACAACTGTTTCCTGTGGGTGTTGCAGGGACTGTAACGCTGTCATGTTCTAGAGGTGTCTCCATCTCCAAGTGACAGGCATCACCGGTGAAAACCTGCAAATGAGTCAGAGCCTGCTAACTCAGAAAGACAACACAAGAAAATTGAATGAATGGTGGAAATTGTGTGTGCTTACTCTTTTTGAACACCAAAGAAAGGAGGCTCTCTGACTTTGCTGGTTGGCCACCCAGCAAGAAGTAATGCCCACTTTTTTACAATGACATCCCGCGAGCTGTTAAGGCCATGGACTATTTCTGCAGCACAGTAGAGCCCTGATCCCATTTATTTGTCACATAAACTTCTTCCAGGTTAGCCCAAATGAGTTTCATAGATTGAGAGAAACAGTGGTAATTTAATGAGTATTCTGCATTCTCCCTTCCTGAACACTAAGCCTCTTCTCCATGGGCTGGAAGACCTTCCAATGGGTAGTACAGGCCAGCCCACCTTTGCAGTCAAAAGGACAACCACATGTGGAAATACTTAGTCTCCAGCATGCTGTGGGCAAAATTTTTATAAATGGCTTTGAAATCTGTCATGTTCAGATGTCCAACTGTTGGAGGAAAGACACCCTTTATCTTCCTTTTTTACTGGCACAAGAACTGGACACAATATGCTATTTTGTCTTAGCTGAAATGGGTACAGAACATCTAATATGACTGAATCGTTGCCAAAACAGCTTTGGGTTAGAGAGACAAGCCTGAACCAAAGTGTTGACTCTGCTGGGAATATTTTAAGTCCCTTCTTCACGAGTGGCTCCCCTGCTCTGCTGTTCTCTGTAACTTTTGAAGGAAAAAGATGGGATATTCAGCTCAGATTTCAGATCTCATCCAAACAGATGCAGACGCCTCTTCTTGTCTCCCGATGCGAGATAAACACACAAAAAAATAAAAGGCAGAATACTCGTATGTTAAAACTGATAGCAGCAAATGAGAAGCGGTAATAATAGCATGTAAAGTGACTTCACTTTTTAAGTGGTTCTTCACTTGAAGAACTTTTAAAGTAAGAGTTTATGCCTTATAGCTGAGCTATAGCTTATTTCGGTTTAAATTCTGCAGGCTTCTCAATCTAAGCAAAAGATCCACCCACAAGAAACAGCTTGCAGGCTCAGACCTTTAGCTGGAAGAGTGAGCTGACTACTGTCAGTCAGCTCGCCTGTGTATACCCTCCCTCCTCTCTTCCTAAAATAGCAATAGGTAGTTGAAAATTTATTTTCATGGGAGTGGGGAGGTGATAGGAATAATAAAATGAATTCATAAGCCTAGTTGTGCGCGGTGAAATATATCTCCTGATTCTCATGTATATTAGCCATTCACATATGGTGTATGGCAGCAGAGCTCACAGTTAATGCCAGTCAAATGGATTTTGACATTTAAAGGTCAAGTAGCACCAGCATTCATTGAGAGAGCATGATCAAAACAAAAATGATATGCAGAAGTGAGCCTGAGAAAGAGAAATTAAGAGAACGGTGCTGTGATAGCTTGCCATTTTGCTTGTCAAGGGGTTTTGAAGATCAGTAAGGAAAGTTTCTCCCATCATGCACTATGGAATAAAGTTCTAAAAGTGATGTACAAGGACAAACCACTTGCCAAAAAATGGCTATGGCTCCTGTCAGTTAGAGATCAGGCAGCAAATGCAGCTGCAAAGCAGAGGTAACAACAAAGAATTGTATGGCACAGCTTTGCTTTTGCTGCCTTCTGCTTCCTTTAAAGAGCAGACAAGTGTGCTAACCTTACCCATGGTCCACATTTTCTCCCATCTCTTTCCTTCTCTTTTGTTCTTTGAAAATTATTATTTCTTTTCATCTGACATAAACTGGTAGTTTTAGGACAGCATGGTTATTGAGCAAGGAGAACCCAGCGAGCTGTGCAGGGCCTGTTATTCAGCTTAAAACTCACAGAGTTGTGCCGGCAGAGGAGGCTTAGATATATCTCACTCGACACAGTGCTGTCATTTGCACAACATAAGAGAATTGAAATATTTTTTTCTGAGATCTTGTTGTTATAGCACTTTTATAATAGCCATAGTCAGAGCAAAAGCCTTTGAGAAGAAATGTAAACATTTTTTCTAAATTTGTTCTGTTACATAAGAACTGAAAGGTGAAACCAGCTTTTCCCTCATTCCAGAACAAAAATAGACCAAAAGTACAAATGAGAGATTAAACCCTAAACTTTACTTGAAATCCATTTGCAGTTAACACATAAGGCTGGTTTCTCAGCTTCCTGCTGTCCGTGTGCTTATGTCTGTAAGTCACTGCTTGACATCTACTTTTCCACATCCTCCAGCTCACCTGAGAATCTGCCTTTGACAAAGACTGTTCACATGAATCTTTAAGCAGGATTTTTAAAAGGCTGACATTTAGCTTGACAGGAAGAAGAATGGCATAACTGTAATGATAGTACACGCTCTTTTCCTCTTTACTATTGGAAGGATGAAAGGAGAGGTCTGTCTTCTTTCAAGGCATTTTCAAATTTCCAGCTATGATTTAGCAAGAAATACATCCCTGTGAGCAAAACACCATAAGTACCCATTGCGATTTCTTACAATGCTGCTGTGTGAACGGGCAGTGTCGGGCTGAAACTTGACCTCACTGTGGCAGGGCAAAGAGGCAATGCACCTGAAACAGTTTCAAATATGTAAGACTTCCAGAAGAAAAAATATCACAGGGAAAGGTCTCTGACTGACAGATTATGACCTGCCTCTGCATTATGAAGCATGGAAAACGAAGGATAAAGGATTTTCGATTTTCAAATATATTTTTAAAATCTATACAAGTTGACTAGACTTGGAAAAATGGATCATGTTGAAGAGGGGGAAAAACAATAAAATATATGGAACTGAAATAAAAGGGAAGCAACTGGCAATTCTTCTGGATGGGAAGTATTTACACTTATAAAAAAATAGTGGACACATTTTACTTTCTGATGCATGCCCTCAATTTTAAGACTTGTGCATGTATCAGTTAAAGAAAATGTTGCCAATGACTAGTTAAGCCGACTGTTGTAGTGCATACTTTCTATGAACATTAGTTTTCAAGGAATATAACAGTTTTGCCACTCCTCTGCGGTGGTACAAAGCTGTGGCACATGAGGTGAAATGGGATTTCGTCCCTGGGGAAGAGCTCCTGCTGCTTTCCTCCTGACAGAAGCAGCCAAGATGGTGAGTGTGGTGTTAATGCATTAAGCAACACAGCTTGCTTTCAAGGGGAATAAGCATTCTTCTAATTATTTTAACTACAGAACAAATTAAGTTATTACCACGAGCAGCTGTTTGATCTCCTGCAGCAAATAAAAGGGAAAATTGATGTAACATTTGTTTTTAACGCAATATCTGGTTGTAAAAGGTATATTCAAAGCTAGATTTCTGAGACCCTCTGATCTCCTACTAGGATGCTTTACAATATTGTACAACCTGCCTAAAAACACTTCCCTGTGCTTAACTGATTTTTTTTTTAATATTTACACTGCAGAAACACTTCAAAGCAATGAAAGGTCTTGTAGGAGGCACCTATGCCTGGGCACCTGTCACCACCAGCCCGTGTCATGGCACAGAGGCATTCCTGGCAGATGCAGTCCTTCAGGACCTGTATCTCAGTCGTTCGCCTTCGCTTCAGAGCTTCAGAATGCCAGGTGTACGTAAGATGCACAAGAAGATGATCTTGGCATGTGCACAAACTGTCCCTTGTCAAGAGTATTTTTTTCTTATTCTTACAACAGCCCAAGTCACTGGTCTTCTATGTGCTGTTTGTGTGCATACAGATGCCATTATAGAGGCAGCAGCTATACACAGAGCTATCTCAGATGCTCTCTGAGAGTCCCTTGGCACCCTGTTATGAGTTATCTGGAGGTATTCCTGCGAGCAACTCTGACAGTTGCGTATTTATGTGTGTGAGGAGCTTTGCTTTCCTGAAACCAGGGCCAGACTTCTGCCTCGGGGTCATCTATCACCACCTCTGGCAGGCTGGAACACACACCAGAATACAGATGCCAGAAATTTTGTATAAACAACCATGAAGAAGCCATTGAGGGAGATTTTTCCCTCATCCCAGCTGCCAAAGGAGCTATGTGCCAACACAAGAGGTGGTATGAGACAGGAGCATCCTAGTCAAAGAAATGTGGGTATTTTGCAGCGCTCCTTCATGAGACTCAAACCTGATTTGACTTAAGCGACCTTTCATTTCTCATTCATGACCTAGCAGGAATAATCAAATTTAAAGATGCTTTGAGCATTGGTTGAGGCTGTCAGTTGTCCTGAGGATCTTGCTGGGGCCCTTGGCAGAGCTGGTTTAGAGGCGGTGGGTAGCTGTTGTGTTTCTTTACGTGAGGGCCTGTCTTCCAATCCCTGTCAGCTCAGCCAGGCAGATGAGTTCCCTGGGAACAGAGCAAGAGGAGCCGCTGTTAAAAAGACCACAAGTTACTCCTTCTTCTGGCAAGTGCAGGTTGCTCTCATGTAGTCCTTTATGCTGGAATCCCATTTTCATCAATGACTCTCTTAACTTCAGCCCTTGCTCCTGCCCAAAAGGTGACATTCTCAGCATGCAGAAGTACAAAGCAGAATCTTGTTTCTCCATATTCTTAAGTTGAGCCTTAGTGAGATGGATGTTTTCATGAGTGAAGGGACTCTGTGAGTGCAAGATGACAGAGTTATCAGGGAAACTTCAAAATCTGAACGCTCAGGATGCACCGTACTCATCACTGGGGCTGGAGGGGGAATCAATGTTTGGTTCAGGATGTGGAGGGAACACTACTACACACGGCCACGAGGCCTGCTGTGCACTCAAAGGGGACTGTTTTCCTGGTCTGAATCTGGTGGAATCCAATTCTTGCTAGGTTTCTGCAGCAATGTGAGGAAGGAAGGAGAAAGACTGCCTGAGATGTGCATCCTGAAAGAGAGGAGAAAACAAAAAGAGAAAGAAAAAATTGTTTGGGCATGTACAAGAAAGTGGAGGGGCGCTGGATCAATAACATTAAAGGGATGTCGCATTTCCAGCTGCCAGGCTGCCGACGTACAGTGCAAACACGGAGCAAAGAAGGTAGCTGGTCAGCATTTTGCTGTCCTACATACTTTTCTTGACTGTTACATGAAATCATGTTTAAAATGTTACTTTGGGAAGCTCCAGAAATCTTAGAAAGCATTAGATTATTACTATTATTATTATTTTTTAGTTTTCCCATATTCAGCAATTTATCCATTTTATCAGCCTATAAGGGACATGATCAGTCCTCATTTTGGGAGTCTAGTCTTAAGATTCTCTCTCAAGACAACAAAGAAAGCGAGTTGCTCCTAGAAGCTGGTTTAGTTTTGAGGCAAGCACATTTTTCACAGAAATTTTCTGCTCACTTTTGACTATCGAGGAAACTCACTTGGGCGCCTGAAGTTAATGGTCATAAATCTGTGTAAGGATACATGGGGATTAAAAGGTATGTGGAAGGTAAAAGATATGGGGCAAGTATAGGCTGTGTAGATAGCTGGCAAGTAAGGACATCTCTTCTGTGGGGATATCTGGTAAATGGCTATTCAGCACGAAAGACATGAGAAGTAATAAACCACACCCAGATACACAAACCCTAAGGAGAAGGAGATAACAGAGACAATCCCATAGACCAGAGAGCTCAGATCACTGTCTGAGGGGCCACTGCAGGAGCCACTCAGATCCCTGAGGGGGTTCAACCAGGGCTTCGTAACAGATAAGCTGTGGAGAGGAACAAGTTTACCATGGGTCTAATGGGAAAGAGCAAATTTATTTGGAGGTATCTGAGATGAGTTGTGGCATTGTGTAAAACTCATTATGGGATGCTTGAAGGGAATTGTGGAAAAGTGTGAGACATAGGCTGTTTGGGGGAAGGGACAAAGGTGAGGAGAGGAGGGACCAGGATGGATGTGGAAATAACAGGCATGTGAAAATGGAAAGGAGGGGTGAATAAAAGGGGCCAGCTATGTATAAATAAGTTTCTGGTCTGGCTAAGCTGCACTTTGTACTGCATTCTTTTTAAACACTGTTCCTAACTATTTTCCTGTCTGAGGATGCTCTCTAGTCTGCTTTTCTGTGCAGATGTTCATGTGTGTGTGTGAGACACTAGTGAACTGCAAGCCAGATGGGGTGAGAGGTCTGGGAGCCAGCTGCTGGAGAGACCATAGGGCTGGGCACCAGATACTGGGAGCACAGGGGTCTGCGAGGTGACTGCTGGAGAGACCACAGGCCCAGGTTTGTGTCTGTGGGAGTCTGGGCATGGGATCTGCTAGCAACCTTTGAGCCTAATTAGCTGCCAAGGATTGGATAATTTGTACTGTTCATGTGTATGTGAAAGCTGTTTGTGGTGTCCCCAGTGTGTGTGTGTAGTGGGGACACTGCTCAGCCTGGCTGCTGGCTGGCCCTCAGGGCCAGGGCTGAAGCAGCCTGAGGTCCATCAGATACATCTTCCATCCTGTGATCACAACCCTGATGTCTATAGGCAGAAAATCCACAGAAATTCACTCATACAGTACATGAGGTTCTCAGGAGAAGATGAGATAATGTTCTGCACAGGTTGCACCATCCCCACTGGTATTTGTCCTATGCTAGGGTGTGTATGGAAAGGACTTCAACCATACAATCTAGTGTAGTTTTCTAGTTTAGTGTAGGTTTTTTTGCTCTGACATTTAAAACAGGAATTCAGTAAGATTCAAAGTGAAATAATATTTTTTTTTTTTTTTTTAAAAGGTACTCAAAGCCTCTGACCTGAGGCTCAAGCTAGGCACAGTTTGAAATATGCATGGATGTATACAGTGATAATTTATCAGAAGAAAGCAAATATTGCCAACTTGATAAGTTAAATTCTTCAGTATTATCATAGGATTGTGTTATCTTAAATGCCTAGCTATCTAGGCAGGATAAAATATTACCCTCTTTATTTTACTCAGTTTACATATGGCATTCCAAACTAAATATAAACTGAGAGTCTGATAGAAATTATATTGAGTTTTCATTAAAGCAATGGCAAGTAGGTGCCTAAGTTTCTGAAATATAAATTATTGTTCAGACAACTGTTTTTGTTTTTGTTTTTAGTGGAGGTTTATCTAATTTAAGGAGCTCAGGACTTGTTTCTTGGCTTTTTTTTAATGTACTGAGTAAGGATGAAGTGTGTGGGTTTTCATCACCTTGATTATCGTTGCTATCAGCAGGAGAAACTGCTGCAAGTGATAACAATAATAGGACTATTTCCTTTTTTTAAAATTATTTTTATTTTTTATTATTCTAGGCAGAGCACTGTCGATTTGCAGAGCAGTGAAACTCATGCCAATAAGAAGATTAAAGACTATTTAGACTGCCATCATTTGTGGTCCATGGAGAACTTGTAAGCAATATATTCTACTGGCAATGCCTGCACAACTGGAATTAAAATGCTAGTAACATCTTGCTTTCCTGAAGCAGTTTTAGCTACCCATGCATATAGACAATAAATAAAGCTCTAAGTATCAAAAGGTAGAACAAACCTCAGGCTCATAAATAAGAATGCCTGCTTTTAGTAGGAAGATGCTGGATCTAAGAAACTCAAAGTTTCAAAAAGGAATTGAGATTTGTTCAGTCCTACATTTCCTCCTAAAGTAAAATAATTTTACATAGATGCCACATCAAAACAAAACGGTGTCTCTGAAGATAAATTAAAAAAATGTATCTGAGCTACTGTCTTTCTATTAGTTGAAAACACTTACCACACCGGGAGTACCAAAGGTTATTTGCCTATGTACTAAACTCACCAGTTTCATTATCCAGACATGGCATAGTGTAAGTAGAATGCAGTCCCGAAGGTTTGCAATGCTTCCAAGAGCCATCTGAATGAAAAGCTGTTTTCATTGCTTTTATTTTCATTTTTCTTTAATCTAAGAAAAAAATCAGTTCTTGGGGGGTTTACTGTAATTGGACTTAGGGATTTAAAGAACCTCATGAAGTGCAATAAAAACAAATGCAAATTCCAGCCTCTGAAACAGGAAAAAACACCATGCACCAACACAGGCTGGGGGGCAGCAGCTGGAAAGCAGCATTGCAGAGAAGGACAGTGGGGTCCTGGTAGAGGACAGGTAATCCAAAAACCAGCAATGCACCCTTGTGTCCAAGAAGGCCAACAGCCTCCTGGGTTGGTCAGTCAACCTATCCAGGGAAGCAATTCTTCCCATGAATTTGGCACTTGTGAGACCATATCTAGAGAAATGTGTCCAGTTTTGGGCTCCCAGGCACAAGAAGGACATGGACATACTGGACCCAGGGAAAAGAGGAATCCTGTAGGATGGAATTCATCACTTTCCCTGCCATAGAGTCACAGAATGGCCAAGGTTGGAAGGGACCTCTGGAGATCATCTGGTCCAACCCACCTGCCAAACAGGATCACCTCAGTACGTTGCACAGGATGTCATCCAGGTGAGTTTTGAATATCTCCAGAGGAGACTCCACAACCTCTCTGGGCTACCTGCCCCAGTGCGCTGTCAACCTTACATTAAAGAAGTGCCCCCTCATATTGAGCTGGGACCTCCTGTGCTTTGGTTTGTGCCCATTGCCTCTTGTCCTATTGCTGGGCACAACTGAAAAGAGACTGGCTCCATCCTCTCGACACCCTCCCCTCAGATATTTATATACATTGATGAGGTCTCCCCTCAGTCTTGGAAGTCAGTGCGGAATCTAGGTGTCCACCATCGTCTTGCACAGAGCTACCTAGCTCTCATTAAGGAGGGGTTTCTAGCTCTTAGGGTTTGGAATTTCTGAAGGAAACACAGTGGTCAATCCAGTTGGACTTATCCTGAAGAACTAAGCCTACTGGAAATGTTCATTTCATAGCTCATTTCGGATGATCCATTGCACATGCACAATCTAGCAACTGTTATCCAGCACTCCCCCAGTTCCAACAGATGTTGTCCTGTTTCTACTCTGGACTTGTGCTTAGCTCTTCAGATTCTCTAAATCAGGATACCATCTGGAAAGCAATTTGATTACAGCGAAAGCAGACTGTCTAGGCTTTTTTCCCCTTCTTCCTTTAACTGCTGGAAAGCTTCACACACCAGTTCTGTGTGCGAAGACTGACATTTCCATGAGCTAATCAGAATATGCATAAGGATGCTCACAAGGCTTTCTTCCCTTTACAAATGTTTGAATGACACAGTCACGTCAGGGAGTTTTACTCTAGGAAACAGAAAACAGTACCTGAAAAAGTAGTTTATTCCTCAAACTCTGAAATATTATTATAATTATTTTCTATTTAAAAATAATCAAGAGGAATTCCTGCCATTGTGGGGTGAATTCAGCTCTTAATTATTTATATTTTCTTCTCTATTCAACTATTCTTTCTACATAATTAAAAATTCCTTCCCATCCAACAAGAAGTGTGTATTCTATCTGAGTTTGAGTCTCCTAGAGGGAAAGGTTTTTTTTTGTTGTTGTTATTGCTGGTTTTTAGTCATCCCCGGCTTATCTCCTGTCGTCCAGTCAAAACAGAATGAATTTGCAAGAGGCTTCCAGGAGCAGAAAAGTCTGAAGCTTTGCTGTAAAATAATGCATACAATGTGGTGGAAAACAACTGAGCTCACAGTGCTGGAATTTAAAATCATAGTAACAAACCAATAAACAGTTCGGCACACTAAGCCCAATATTGATTTAAACCAATTTCATTTAGTTGTGCATTGACAAAGTGGGGTCTATGTGCAATAAAGAGGCTAACACAATTAAATTATGAAAGTGTAAAGAACAAAGCAAATCATGCAAAAGTTAAATGACTGACAAATATTTGGTCAGATTTAATCTGACTGCAGTGAAAGCTTTACGTGTTTTGTCTGAGAATATTGTGAAATGCCTAAGAGCAATCAGGTACCTAAAAGGACTTAGTACCCAAATGAAGTATTTTTGGAAAAATGCATTTTGTAACTGGTTAAGCTCAGCAGACTGCCTGTGGACTGTCAGTGCTGATGTGGTGAATTTGCATTTTCATGCACAGGTAGATATGTATTCTTTTAAAAGTTACTGAAATGGAAGCTGAAGATAGTCTACAAATACATACAGCATTGTCACTATTGAATCCTGTGGAAATCAGCATGTAAGCTGGAAGAGCACAGAAGACAATCTACATTTTTGCTGGAATGCAGGATGGGAGGCCAAGCTGAACAATGCATGCACTTTAAAATCAGTTCAGTTGAATTCATGAATACAGTTCATTGGACACAGATTTTTTATTTTTATTTTTTGAAGTATATAAACAAGGCAGCATGGCAATACCAATCAGAGAAGTAATGTGGGAGTCTCATATATACAACATGCTTATGCTTCTATCATGTTCTAGGGAAAATGTGGATCCAATACTACTTAGTAAATCTATTCCGTATGACATTTTGATGTTGGGGTTTTGTTTGTCTCTTTGATCTTTTATTACTGCAATATTATAGACCATAGTAAAAGATATCAAGATATATTTTGATGTCTCCTACATGGAGTCCATATCAGAAAAACAGCATTAGCGGGATGATCTAAACAAACTGCTTCCAAATCAGCTGCCAATCTGAGAAAGCAGAAAGGACATACTCTCTATTATCTTACGTGTTACTCTGTAAGATATGTTATTCAAATTAAAAAGTTTGTTGTCTAGTTTATTTTGTATTAGCTTGCTATCATCAGAGAAGATAGCTGAATACTTGTCCTCCCTCGCAAAGACTTTAACATATTTTTCATCCTTTTTTAAAGATCTGTGTGAAGAAAATGCTATTCACAATTGCAGTTGTGCTGGAAGATTTACTAAAAAATAAGACTTGTGATTTATGGCCAATTCAGACAACTAACCTGTTGCATTAATTGTTAATTGGTTCACAGAGCCAAAGCATTTGGAATGCACAAACATTTTCCAAATGTTAATTAGTTGTCATATTATTTTTCTGTCCCTGTTTACTATAAGCTCCAAAGTGTATGTTACAGAGCCAGACTTGCTCACGGTGTAAGACAAAAGCAACAGGTCAAATTCAGACTGATGAAGCTCAGCTGGATTGTTGTATGTGGTTGAGTAAATTGTTACTGTCCAATACCTAAAATATATCCTTTAAAAATGCTATTCTGTTTGTTTTCTTACAGACCTTGCTTTTCAAAGGTGATCATTTTCTTCTCTCTGTGGGGATCTCATGACCACAGATATGAGTTATTGGGAAAGAAAGCTAAGCTTTTGTAAAGACAAACTACAATGAAGGAATGTATGCTAATGATTAAGAAACGCAGGGATTCTGCTAATCTATGCTATAGGCTATCTGTATCCAAATCTGATAGCAGTTGCACAAGGAGCTGTATCTTGAACCACCTAATTTGCACCATTGTCCTTTTTTTGCAGTTCTGGATTAACCTGAAATAGAGCTATTTTGCTGGTGTCACATCTAGTCACAAAGCTGGAGGATGAATGCCATCATATACAATTTAGATCTTATTTCCCTACTTTGATCCTGAACCTTTCTTGACTTTGGGACTGCAATAGCCCCTGAAAGTGTTGAATAACCCAATAAAGAAACCTTTATCTGATTTTTGCCTATAGTGAAGCCCTGGCTTTAACATTCCACTCTTATTTTTTTAAGATATTCAAGCACAGCTTCAATTATTCTAGGTTTTAATCTGCAGAAACCACGTACTCAGGCAGTTCATAATAACATAACAGCTCACAAGGTGCTACTTAATGTGCAATTATTTTTGCCTTAAAACTGGAATATATGTAAATATTGTTTTTTATACATATTGCTTGATCTATTGGATTTTTTTTTTTTTTTAGATTTCTACTGGAACAAATCAATTAACTCTTGAAACCTTTTCCACTACCTAGCATACTGAAGACAGCAATTTTAGTTTCTAAAATAGATCATTTAGTATAGGGCTCCAATAGTTTCTGAAGATTTCTGGGGTAAGTAGAGACAAACTGCCCTTTATAAAACAGATGATTTTTACTATCTGGTGGGCTTGTTCTGTTAAAATAGTCAACTGGATAATATTTTAGGAACAACTTTTAATAAGATTACAGTTTCATTATGCCAGGAAGCATCAATATTTAAATGCTCCTGAACCTGAAGGATATTTTTGTTTGTTTGTTTGTTTTTAATACAACTGGTAAATACAGAATCAAAGAATACAGTCGGTTGTGTTTCTGCACCCACAGTGTGAAGCTGAAAGCATCTTGGTACTTTTTTCTGTAATCCACCCTCTGTCTCTGTATGATCCTTGAATATGCTGCTTCCTTCCTCTCAGGTCACAATGGTTTTCCTTTCATTAATTTTCTCCTCACTGAGTATGTGGAGGAGAGCAAAAGTCATAGAATCACATAATCACAGAATGGCTTCAGTTGGAAGGGACCTTGAAGACCACCAAGTTCCAGTCCCCCTGCCATGGGCAGGGACACCTCCCACCAGACCAGGTTGCCCAAAGCCCCATCCAGCCTGGCCTTCAACACCTCCAGGGATGGGGCATCCACAGCTTCTCTGGGCAACCTGTGCCAGGGCCTCACCACCCTCTAAGTGAAGATTTTCTTCCTAATGTCTAATCTAAACCTCCCCTCTTTTAGTTTAAAGCCATCCTCCCTTGTCCTACCACTACACTCCCTGACAAAGAGACCCTCTCCTACTTCCCTATAGGCCCCCATTAGGTACCAGAAGGCTGCTGTAGGGTCTCCCTGGAGCCTTCTCTTCTCCAATTTTAATAAGCCCAATAGTCCAATGACTTCAAAGACCATCAGTCAGATCTTTGGGTACGTTATATTTACTTATACTAAAATAGATGCCTTGTTGATCTGGGGAAACAGCGTTCAGTCATAAACTATGTTTTGTTACATCCATCCTCATCCATCATCAAAGGATTCATATGTCAAAGGTCTACTGCTCCTCCAGCCCTTGAAATGATAAAGAATTTTGCCACTGTTAGCAATTCACTGAATCAGGCTGAGATTTTCTTTAACACAAATGTGTAAACCTAAGATGAACAGCTAAGCACAGCTTTTCACAGCTCTGCAAACTTGGCTGTGCTTTAGTGAAGCCGAGTTCATTCACGAGGGCTGTTCTTACAGTTCTGAGCAGCAGATGCAATCTTTCCTATGTAATTACATTTTTTCTTCATTCCCTAGCATTTTTCTGAAAACTACAAAGAATGCACAGTATTTTGTGGTATTTCTAAACAAAATACAATTCCGTGAGTATTAAAGGCAGAGATTTAAGTGAATACTTAAATTTATTGATTTCTATGTGGCTTAAGTGTGGACTTCAATTAGCTTATATGTAAACATTTTCCTAAATCATAATCCTGGTTTGTTTGATAAAAATTGCATTGTCTGTCCTGTAGTGCTCGGTTTAGGTCACACACATTTAGATCTCCTTTTGGATGCATTCTTCATCTCACCCCTCTAATACTTGTTCCCTATTTGTCTTTTAGTGATATAGAAACTGGTTCTTCATTTGCTTTCAGAAAGCAAACCTTTTCATGACACAGAGTCCCCACCTAACTAACCTTTCCATCAGTAAAGACGAAACATCAACATCTACATTTAGTGATGAAGATTTTTCAAGACTAAATAAAATTGACTTGATTTTTTTATAATGAATGTATTCAGCAGCAGTATGAATTTGCAGATATCCCCAGTCTGATACCTTTTTGCTGCTACAGTAAAGATTAAACATGAATCATAAAGACAAATCTCTCCCTCTCAAAGCCAGTCTTTGAAAGAGAGCAATCAGAAAAGTTCTCTAGAAGACAGTGCATAGCAAGCCATAATTTAAACTGCACAGAAACCCCTAGCAACAACTTTTGGGTAGAAACTTTCTTTCAGTTTCTACCTAGTTATTGTTTGGCTTTTGTTTGGTCTAATGAGACAATTTTCAGAGCTTGCCATCAGTGTTTTTTATTTTACTGTATGATGAGCTGTGTCTGCACAGAAGGCTGCAGAGACCCTTTGAGCCTGCCATCAAGGATACAGAGGAGTCCTACACTGACGTACTTCACCTGGGTGGTAGAGGTAAGAGAGGCAGTTAGACGATACCTGTGGACCACAGAGGTACAGCAGGGTGACGGACAAACTGAAGGATTAAAGCTTGATGAGGACAGAGGTTAGAAACTAACCTGAGCAGGTGCTCTCTGCCACTGCTTGTGACAGACCTGCTATCATGATTCTGTATGGAGTCCTTCAACTACGAACTGTGCCACCAGAAGGGTACAGGGCTTGCCTTTTGCTTGGCATGACAAACACAGCCACATTCCCCCTGCTGGAACCTGAGCATTTTGTCTCACAGTGTTTGCCAAGCACTTGAAGAAGAGAGGCAGAGATGGATGTGCAGACATGTCCTTGTTTTTCCCATTGTCACACAGTACTGATTTCCAGAGGCTACTGATCTGATTTACAACTAAAGGTAGTTTCTAATTGTTTGTATAGTAGAAACGTTAATTTTGTAAATGCCATTATACTCTACACATAACCTAATAATTGCAAGATTAAGAATTTGTTTGTAGTCTAAACTCGGATTAAGAAGAAAACGTTTATTTTACACCCAGTGGCCCATTATTTTCTCCCTCAACATTTAAGGATTATTTATATGTCATCTGTATTACAGCCACATGTAAGGAGCCACCACTTTGCCTTCTCTCTGGGCACTGTACTGATTTATAAAATAAATGGTGGGCTTTTCTTTAACAATGCTAAGATAGAAAGGATATGTGTGCAAATGTTGCACAAATCACACCACGGTTAACATTTTCAAATGAAAAACTGAGAAATCAATGGGATGTGCCTCTCAAAGAGTGGGTATGTAATATATTAAAGGTTTAAGCCTGGCTTTCTGGGAGCTTAGCCTGGAATAGAATAAGTTCCCTTTAAGGATATCTGCCATGTATTTCTCTCTCTCTCTCTCTTTTTTTTTTTTTTTTTTTTTTTTTAAAGCAAGGCGATTTGGTTTCCTGCAGGTTAGCTCATTCTTTTACCCTGGGAAAAATAAAATTAAGAATTAAAAAAGATATATAAGATCATAAGATACAGGTAATAGAGGATGGAGAGGGTAGCATATGCAATATAAGAGAGGTTTGTATAAACACTAAAATGTTAATTTCCTTTGTCCAATTCTGCAGTCTGTCTGATGTGGGTACATGGGTGTATGTATATATCCTTTTCTTTTCCTGTTTGTCTCTGATTACCACTGACTCTCCTCTAAATGTATCATCTTATATCTGGTTTGTAGGCAGTACCTCGCCTTTCCTCTTGGTAGTTACACAACCATTCTCCCCCTCAGTTTTCCACACAGCAGCCTGTTTCTCAGATTCTTCCTCTCAGCTCCCACATGGCAATCATCCCTCTCTGCTACAGAGGTATGCAGTCCCTCTGTTCTCAGAATATACCCTTACCTATTTTTTTTTTTTTTTTTTTAAACTTAGGAACATGCCCATTCTGCTTTTGTTCTGCTGGATTCTGCTCATGGGAAAATGTGCTGTACCTAAGGGAAAGTAGCCAGTAATTAAAGCTATATTGTCTTACGATAAAAAAAAAACAGCTACATTATTTGTTTAGGTTATCATCACAAAAACTTGCTCTACTTACAGTTTGGAAGATGTACCACACTTTATTGCTTTCAGTTGGCACACTGCGGAATAAAAGTGGGACTGACCAAACCTGGGCAGCAATTAGTGCCCTTTAAAACCCATAATCACAATTTTCATTTTATCTTCCGCATTATCTGCGAGAGCATATGATAGCAAATCTATATGAGAGCACATATTCCCGCTGATGATACCGGTGACTGTACATGCACACTGTCATTAGACACGGTCATAGCGCTGTAATACCCAGCACACTTTTTGAAGGTCTGCCTTGTTTCTTCTTTTGCTTCACCCAGCTTTGTGCTTGTTTTATCCTTTCTCATCCAGAAGCTTTCTGTTTCCTGTTTAATTTGCGAATGAAGATATACGAACAACACAACCTCTGCAGGGGGTTCAGGAAAATCTCTGTTGCAACATGTTGCTTCCTGCAGCTTTCATGGCTTCTTACACAGAAATACAGAAAAAAATGCTGGATCTAGGGCAAGTCTTCTGGCTTTGCAGTATCCAGTATGTGTCAGTGGGGAAGCTGAAGGAGTACAGCTCAGCTGATGGTATGCCCAGCCACAGTGCAGGAATAGCTGTTTAATGGGAAGGGAGGAAGAAGCATTTTTTTTTTTTTACCCCAGGTGCTCAAGTATTTTACCATGGAGCTCAGCCTTAATTTGTTCAGGGACACTTCAACTCCTGACTTCTATCAGTATTATTTTATCTCATAAGCCTGCCAAAAGCACAGATTTTGCTCGGAGTACATTTTTCAAAACCACACACCTGAAAAGTAATTATGATGATGATTATTATTCTGATTATTGTTTTCTTTCTAATCCATCTGCATTTGTTCTGCAACGTGAAGAAGCACAGGAAGATACCAGTTTTCCTGCTGCAGTTATAGGTGTTTGGCGAATATGCTGGGCTGCCCAAGGAACTTCCTGAACGTGCAGGCACTGCATGAAGGGAGGTTTCTTGACAGACTCCGCATTAACCAAGGCAGAGGTTTTCTGCACTGCTTGAGCTTTGTTTTCTGAGACTGCAAAACTCAGAAAATTCAGTGAGGCTTAATTAAAAATTATCTCCTCCAAAGTATGGAGCAAGTGCCAGCAACCTGAGCACGTAAATGCCATGGTCTGAATTATCAGCATGTTTTTTGAGTGGAACCTCAGCACCCAATGTCCCCAGAAGCTCTTCAGACTCTGGCTGATCACAGCCATCCTGCCCTCCTTGGTGAGCAAGCCACAGCCATCAGCTGCCTCCTGATGCACCTCGTTTGCACCCACCTGCAAATCAAGTTGGAGAAAAGAAAAGAAAGCTCAATATGTTGAATTCTTTAAACTGTTAAGAAATTAGGTAGCTGAGAGGAGAGAAATTAGCAGGGAGAGATTGGGTGTTTACAACTGTGCTGAGGAAAAGGTTAAGCAGCTCCTTCACCACTGGGCATCAGAGAATCAATATGGGCAAGACGTGCCCCTGACTGAACTCTGCTTGTTCTGCTGCTCTGGGAACAATGTTTTCAGCATCTCTCTCAAGCACAGGGGAACTTTCTGCACCTGATGATAAGTTTTTTTCGATCGCTTTTAAATTATCACTGACTTTCAGCTAGCTATGTGATTATCACAGTGTAGCACAACAAATTTATCAGTTCTTCTGCATTTTTCCCTTTCCCATGTTTGAGACTGCTTTACTCAAGAAAAAAAAAAAATCTAGGCTCTTTATTAAGAATTTAAATAATTCCTGACTGATATGTTTATTTTGCTTTTGAGACATATTGTTTTTCTGTACCTTTTTTCCTGGAAACATATTTAAATGTGAATATTAGCAGCTTGACTAATATGGGAAGCAGGTAGAAATGTAATTCTTCAACAGCTGCTAGCCACCAGCTTCTGTTATGTACCAGCACATACAATCCTCAAAACTATGATGCTGAAACTGGAACTAATACTTCTTAGAACATATGTAGGGCATTTTAAATAGCAAACTAGTAATGCAAAAACCCATTATATTTATTTAAATACTTAACAATAAAGAAAAGCATTTTTTTTTTTGAGAGAAAAATCTAACATTTTTTACAGTTCCTTTTACAGTTTTCAATTCAAACAGCAGGGGAAATACATGCTGACTTCAGGGATGCTAGAACAGAGGAAATACAAACAAAATCCTAGTTAAACCACCTGAAACTAATACATACACACGATACTGAGGTTCCATGTTTCTCTCTGCTATGTGTAAGAAACCATAATTTATATTAAGTCACTTGCCATCTCAAAATGATTGAGCCTCATGTTTTCTGCATGGTTCAGTATTTTAAAGTGGGACAAGCAATTATCTCTTATATAATAAGCCATCTGCATGGATATAATTTAACATTTGCTCGGTTGTATTTGATATTAACCAGAAAAAGAATGTGGTTAAGTATCATTTGTCAAGCAAAGATGCCAAAATCAGCTGAAAATCCATCTACAACATCCTGGTTAGTTGCTAAGCCTTTGAAGCGGTCTTGAATAGATCTGAAATGTGATGCTGCATAACTCAGGTTGACATGGTAACGTGCGTAGTACAGAAAATCTCAGCTTTATTAGCAACTTCATTTCAATTCCCTCCCCTTTTCATGGGCTCCCCTTCAGTTTCTGAGGAAAATCTATCTTAAGAGTCTCTGATTGTAGCTCATAACTATGTGGCACAATGAAGATGGTGTGCTAGTCTTTTATTTTGCAGGCAGCTGAATAGTAACAGGTCTATGAGATGAATCCTTAACAACATTTTTTAATGACCGTGTTAAATTTAGTGCTGTTCTGAGGGAGATTATGTGTGTTGCTTGGTTAATGGGATGCTTGCTATATTAGGACTCATCTGGCAGTACTCTGCCAGAGGAAACAGGCAGTAAAGAAGAAATTTGCTCAGTATAGCTACTTCAGCAAACATATATGCTGGTAAGGGTCAATGACCAGAGCCCTTGGCTCTGAAAGCTCCTGCTGAGCAGACAAGAGCAGAAGGGGCTGTGAGAACACAGATGGAGAGAATGACAGCAGGGTAAAAAAAGGACCTTGAAAGACAGAGGCAAGTTTGCAAGAACAAGACTGAGGCATAGTGAGCACTATTATTTGGATAATATGGAAGCTTCATAGATGACCATCAAAAAAATGTAGGGCTTTAGTTATATATTTCTATAATATTTTAAAGTGATTTTCTCTAACATCTTTGTCCCTTCTGCAAAGTAACCCATACTTTGCTTTTAATAAGGATTCACATCTTCATACACTCCTTGACTATCTTTTTCTCCTGTGCATGAGAGAGCACTGCAGATCGATGTATGGTGTGGGATGTGTCTGGCACCTTATAGCATGTGCTTGAGAGGAGGAGGCAGGGAGGGAACTGCAGAGCTCGGATACCATCTCAGGAACATGATGGAGCAGGAAAGCGAAGTGCTGCACTGCATGAATACATGAGGTGCAGTCAGAGCTAAAGAGGAGAGGATCTGTTTTAATACGTGACATTTGACAGGTCTGCTGGATAGAGAATCCCAAAGGTACTCCAACTCATCCAACCTTTTGGGTAAGTCATGGATGATAAATAGAGTACTTCAGCTCTGAGGCTGTCTGAGGCAGACTTGGAGCGACCAAAATAATAATAATAATAAAACTAGCTGAAGCTTTCCCTGCAGCCATGACACTGGTCACTCTTCAATCCTCAAAATAACTTGCCACTTAGGAAAGTGAGATGTTATCATCACACTAGACAGCAGTGTTATGGAGTGAGAAATGAGCGTTCAAGTTTGTCACCTTGCTTTACAGGGAAACCTTGATTTACAGTAGAAACACTGACATCAGTGAGAAAGGTCTCTGACAAAGGATCTCTATTCAAGGACTATATCTGCAAAGAAACCTGACATATGAAAGAACAGGAAAGATCTCGCTCTTCTCTGGTTACTGAGTAATTAGCAAGATTGAAAAAAAATGGTTGAAGCTAGCTTCTGTGAGAGCTTTGGAGTCCACACTAGCTTCACATCTGCTTACCCTCAGATTCCTTCCACAGTGGCATTCCAGGGCATTAAAAATCCCAGCCATTTTCTAAACGGGCAATTGGGTTTTCTGATGTCCAGACAATTCTAAATATAATAACCCTGATAAAATTAAACCAAGGAAACAAAGCAAGAATAACTGTTTGGAGGTAGTCTCTGCTAGGCCTACGTCATCCAAAATGGAAGAAAAGAAAATTTTAATGTCTCTATCTAGTGCCATATCATCAGTTAATGTCTAAGCTTAAACAATGCTGTTTAGCCACATGGATAAGCTTTACTGAAGCTTCACAAACTTAAACCACACGTGATTTAAGGTTCTTTGTTTCAAAGATATAAAGAGGTATAATTCTGTACATTCTATGCAAGACTATGTAAAACAGCCCTTCATAAATTTTCAAGGGATTTGTTACACTAAACTTTCCTATACTGAAACAAAAATAATTAGTTCCTCCAAACAGAGGACTCTGAATTCCAGTTTCATGGCAAATTAGGTTTTGCTTTGTTACCATCTAAGAAAAAGCATGTGGATTAGCTTGCTTAATAATACTTTATTTCCTATCAACAGTGGTTTGAATGTAATCTTAAGATTAGCGTTTGAGTTCTTTCTGGATATTAACAGCTTCTTTTTTATCAAAATCCATATTTAAAGCTATATATTAATATATTTCATTTGACTGTGCCTAAACTTTGAAAATATAACCACATGTTCAAGCAGAAAAACAGCCACCTGGTGATGCAAAACTGCCAGCTACCCTGTTCTCTTCTAGGTGTCATTTGTTTCCCCACACAAACGTAGTTACTGTATAGATAGGCATGGCCCTATTTCTCCCCAAAGGCCCTATTTCTTATCATGGCCCTATTTCTCATCAAATTTCTCACTGAGCTAACAAAATTCTCAGAGTTTTACCTTACAAAAGACATCTATGTACCCCAACCCAGAA
This sequence comes from Oxyura jamaicensis, assembly GCF_011077185.1. Lineage (NCBI taxonomy): Eukaryota > Metazoa > Chordata > Aves > Anseriformes > Anatidae > Oxyura > Oxyura jamaicensis. The sequence goes on from NC_048893.1 coordinate 179,872,202, forward strand.
CTTTTGCCTCACCTTTTCTAAATAGCAGTTCTCAAAGATATTTAATTTTGAATCAATCCAGATCGTTGTCATTAAGAAGTTTTGAAAGAGCTGCTTGAAGAGTTTTAAAGGTCAAGGTTTTAATGTACTTTGGCATAATTATAGCTTGGTGCTGTAGAACTGCAGGTATCAGGAGCTGTCTGGAAGAGTAATGCGTTGGGCAGGTTTCAGTTTTGCACTTAGACATCTAAAGTCTGAGTACAGTTTCAGGCATGTAAGTTCTTTTTTGGGGGGGGAGTGGGAGGGGAAGGGGAGAAGGCTGCTCATTATGATTACTTACCTCCTCTGTCAGCTGTTTAGTTTATCTCAAAGAGATTCTCTAACTTACATTCTTCTTCCCCTGTGCATACTCTTTTGGTTATCTGTGTGTCCCTGGCACAACCTGTGATGACTATGGGAATGTTACACTTTGATCTGGTTTTTACCTTGAATCACGTTACCACAGGAGTTAGAACTCCTCTTACAGACAGTATCATTGCTAATTAAAACACTCTGCTTTATCAGATATAATACTGTTACTACCTATGTATTTATCTTCAGTTTTCTTTAACAATAATGTATTTAGGATCATTAGCTGTGATCATTTTGTTTGTCTTTCACCTGGTGAACCTTACAACTGTGAACGACCTTCTTACAGCTAAGCATATTATCAATATAAACATTATTAAAGAGGGCTCCTCTAAACCTTATATATTTTTTTAATAATTTGGAGATAAAAGTATTTGCAACTCAGCAATTAAAATAATACTTATCATTCATCTGTGCACTAATGGTATTAGACAGGCTGAAATCTTTAAGAGTACCATAATAATTTGGAGGTAGAAACTGCTCTAAATTAATGAGAATTGGACTTTCAGCCATAATGTAGATGAATCTTTAATTAAATGTCCTGGAATCAATTCTACCAAGTGTTGTGCTTATCCATGTGGTGGTGGTGGAGTGGAAGTACTGCCAGCAAAGGAGACTTTTCACACCATATAAGCAGTAGACCAGGATCCCTCCATTGAATACTAGATACATGAGGAAAGAAATGGTAGTCCAGGTAAAGCAACACCCCTAACCTGTCAATGAACTGTTGGGAAGCGTATGGCATCCAAATCCTCACTCAGCTAGTAAAGATATTTGCTACTCAAAGGGCCTGATTGTAGTTGTAATATGAGGTATAGAGCCCAGCAGACACCACTTAACAATCTTGTATGATCAGCACATTGCAAGAGGGAGCATCTAGGTGGTGGAGAAACTACTCTATACCATGAAAATTTAAGATTCTCTCCCAGGTCACTTATGTCTTCCCACATCATTTCTCCTCCTTGAGTCACTTGAGAGTTCTGCCTTTTGTTTCTTGTTTGCTGCCATCACACATCCCTCAGTGATTCTGGACACTCTGGCCAGCTACTTTCCTGAAAATGAGCTAGGATCTATCCCTCCCTCTCCTCACAAAATCCTGCCTCAGCTACTGTAATATTTCAACCCTCTTCTGTCTGACAAGACCTGCAAGGCAGAAAATGTATTTGGAGAAAACTTGTTTGGAGATTTATTCCAAAAGTGGCACTGGTTGGTACAGATTTTCACCCTCTAATTACTTTCAGGGATCAAGCCTTTTATAAAAATAGCATTTGTAAAAAAATGTCTCTCAACCCTAGCCCCTCTAACTTATTTTTACAACACTGGTAAAGAAGCTCCCACATATGCTGTTCCTGGGTCATTCCAAAAAATGTGTATAATTTGTGCACTTATATTCATAAAACATTCTGGCTTTTGCTCACAATGAAAAAGACGATCCCCATATCCTCAGCTCAGAGCATGTGAATACTATTGAGACTAGGGTAGGGGCTATTGTGAACATACATATTCTAAATTATTTAAAATGCTTCTGCCAAAAGTCGAGCAGTCAGCAAAGAATATCAATTTGCTTTAATTAGTTTGAACTAGGGCCCAGCAAAATTCAGATCCTGCATTTCAGAACTATTCTAATTCAGCTTCTTGGCAACCTGGAAAGGAGAAGGATTATAGTAACAGTTTACTGAGATAAGTATACTACACAACGACAGAGCGTATTTTGGAGATGCATGGAGTTGTTTCATGGGTAGGATTTGGCCTACCACCTAGGCAGGCCATTTCTAATGGGTAATCCCAAACGATAGGGTTTTAGGCTCTACTTGTTATCCGATATAGGCAAGCAAATCAAATTAGACAAGCAGCTCTTTAAAGATGTACTTTATAATACCTGAAATAACTATATCTGAAATATGTGAATAATATGTGAAAGAAAAAAAAAATGAGACATAAGTCTGACACACCACGCTTTTGTTGACATAGTTAAAATATCCACGGAACATCAAGAAGTGAAATACCATAATTTTCCAACACACACAAAAAATGATGTTACATCCAACACAGATTCACTTTACAATGGGACCTCTTTCCAGTGGACAAATATGTAAAAATAACTTCAATAACATTATATCCAATGACCATCATGTAATTACATCTGTTGCATGCTAACTGAGCTGAGTCCCGATCTATAATCTGTTTTTAAAAGGACGAATTTCTTGAAGAAGTTAGTTACAGGCAAAATAAAAAAATAATAATAATAAAAAAAAATAAAATAGTCTTTAACTGAGAATGAATCTACACTGAATGATTTACAAAAATCCAGTTATATAGTGAGAGAGGCTATTGTCTTTTGTTAAAAATATCCTCACTGAAGAAGGACACAAAATATAGCAAAAACTTCTTCAGCAGACATGAGAAATCATCGGTGTCAAATTTTACAGTCAGAAGTACTAAGGACAGAGGAATAATAATAAAAAAAAGGTATTGTGAACAAAATAAATACTAGCAAAGTCATAGAACCAAACAGTTGAAATTCTCAGTAATAGTGCAGGTCAGAAGTATTCAATGGATATTTCTGCATAATGCAGCCCCGTTCTCATTGTGAATGCAGTATGCTTTGTCCAAAATAATAGATAAATCATTTTTAATACATTGGTAGTTTAACTCTAAAAAGAGTTTATTACTGGAGTGTCTGAACAGTTGATGTTGCTACTTAAGAAATTTAGGAATGTTGAGGAAATATTAAAAACCTGTATAAAGCTAAATTATGCTAGCTTTTAGGCAACTTTTATTATTATTATTATTATTATTATTATTTAAAAAAGGATTTGTAGTATATAATTCCAGCTATTCTGGGATCAGTAGCAGGTAAAATAACTGATATGTGATGTAATCAATACAAAAAATGATTGTGTAATTAGTGCCAATGGTTGATAGAGGAGACTGCATCGACATACGCTTCTGTAAAGCAACAGACATACAGACATACAGCAGCTCATCAATCTAATTAAGTGACTAGTGTTACACAAAATCAGTGTAACACATCATAATTAATTAAAAAACAGCTGAATGACAGGTCTCCAAAAGCAACTACAAACAGCTAATCCTTATCCCCTGGGTAATTCAGGAGCCATTCGTAGATCTCTGCTCTTTTTCATAGCAGAGTTTTTCCCAGAGTGTTTCTGGACTCTTTTTTAGGACCATGCTGCCCACCCCACAGCTTCTGGGGAGCCCTTTGCAAACCTGCTCAGCTGGTGCAGCTCCAGATGCTCCAACTCCTGCTGGGAGCTGGCACAGGCTGGTTGCTGAAACTAGAATACGTGGCCGTGCTACACCAGCTCCCTCGTCCTGCTTCAGCATCCTGAGAGCCAAGTTCCTTGCTGACACAAGGTGAAACGAGCTTTAAACGTACCCTTGGTGCTCTTGCCTTGGTTTGGGAAGTCCCAAGGTTTGGAATATGCTGTCCTCTACTACTACATGAGTGACCTGAAGGGATATTTAAGGGTATGAGTGGTAAAATTGGCAGATGACATAAGATGGATACAGCACTAAATAGTACAAAGAAAAAAAAATAGTTTTTCAGTTGTGGAAATTGACATCTTTTAGTAAGCCAGGATTATCTGAACATGCTTTTGGAGACAGCTGAATGCAAGGTCATTCAGCAGGAACAAAGAATGTAGGTCACGTTTAGAAGACTGGAGACTGTGTCCTGGAAAGCAGTGGCTCTGAACAGGATTTATGGGTCACAGTGGTTAGCCAACTAAAGAGAAACTCCCAGAACAATGTCCCAAGGCAGTTGGTGTGGCCTTAAGAGACAGTGCTGACATAACTGTATCCAATTCAACTGCATGCATTTCAAAATGGTGCTTAAAAATTAGAAATGTTCAGAAAAGCACCGCTGGAACACTGTTCGATCTGACAAACCTGATTAGCAACGCCAGAGATGTGAAGTTCAACTTTGCTAACTTCATCCAAAGGAAGGCTAAGAAGTGACTGTCTCGTGGTTTATAAACATGCATCACAGAGGACTCTGGAAACACACAAAGTTCCGAAGTCTGCAACCAAGAAAGACAATTTCATATTAGAAAAAGAGTACACTTTTCTAACAGGATTATTATATAACCGATGAAACAATTTACACAGGCCGTGCTTCTATTTAGAATTGCGTTGTTTTAATGGAAACTGTGGACAAACACATGAAAAAGGTAGAGAAGCATCTCTTGAAGTTCTTTAAAAAGAAAAAAAAAACACGGCAAGTATGTGTGACAAAGGCAAGCAGACTGTGAGGTTGTGTTGTGTCTTCATGTTAAACACAAAACTGTAAATGGACAATAATGAAGAAGATACATGCCTATTAGATTTTTACTTTAGTATTTATTTATACTGCATTCTTTTAACCTTTGTGTATTTTTTAAAATGTATTTTAAGGTACAATGTAACCAGAGCGAGGATCTTCCTTGAACATCTGCAAAGTATTTTGCACACTTAGCCTAGACGTGAATAATACATGTCAGAGAGAGGTAAACACCAACGGAAGAAATAAATTATGTACGTGAACACAGGGCACTACAGCTTGAAGTAATGAACTGAAACATAAGAAATTTTCCATTAACCTGATTTGTCAGAAAAGATATCCTTATAATTGGAGGAATTCAACTTTGAACAGATGCCTCCTTTGGGAAGAAGCCCCATTACCCGTGACAGTGGTGGACAAAAGAGCACTGAAGAAGGATGTTAAAGAGCAGCCCTTTGTCAGGACCATGATAGTCTTTTCCATCTCAAATCTTTGCAGTCTCCTGGTTTTTCTTATCTTTTAAGACTGTCATGAATATTTTATGTGATTGTTGACCTACAAAAGCAGTGGTTTAAAGAACAAAATTTTAATGCAAGACTACCAGAATTCTTAAAAAAATATATATATTCTATTCTCCAGTCAAGTACACTAACCTCTGTAAGTATCACCTTATCTGGTACATCTAAACATGAATCAAGAGATTTTCAAAAGCGGTAGACTAAAAAGCAATATGGCTGGTGAAACAGTTAATGTGGTGGTGCTCAGTTTTTGAGAACCTGCATGTGAAAAATGATGATCCTTAGTTAAGTGCCCCAGCACCCCACTGACTGGGGAGAATTAACTGCCAAGATCCCCAAAAACTCAGCAAGGCGGTAAGAGAGTGCCAAGGTCAGAATTGTACAATGAGTTCTGAATTGCTTTGGTGTTCAGGAATTTTATTGCTATTACTCCTTCAAGCAGAGGATTTCCTGAAGGATTTAGGCGCTCATTTTCCTTTCAAAAACTAAGGAAACAGAAGTGTATCCAGAAGACTCCTGCCTCTGCTCTATGTAATACCTTAGTTATTAAAAAACTCCTCCTGGATGTTAAAGCCACAGGAACAATTCATTTTTCTCCATCAGGGTATCTTCTGTCTCTGAAGAGCCTGTCTGTGGACTAGGGGACTAGGGAAGAGCAGGAGTGCTCCATCCCCTTCTTAGTTTGAGCATCTTACAGCTTTTGTAGACTGAAGGCATCGTTTGCCAAAAAAAAATAGACAGATCAAGTGGGAAGCTCTAGTCTGATTAGAGGTCTTCAATGGAAGCAGGGCACCCTGGGCTTAAGGCCCTGCTCCACTGACTGTTTCTGGATTTATGGATATAAAACACATAAATGGTCTGCAACACATGCACACAAAGCCATCTTTTGTCCTTCCTGACTGAGTGCCATAACCACTAGGTTACAGACTAATTCCCCCTCTCTGGTCTAATGCATTTTTAATTCTTTGAGAGTGCAAAGTGGAGCAGCTTCAACAGAAGGGCCAGACAGTGTTTTCTCTCCTTTCACGTCCCCCCTGGACTACATACTGCATACCTGGTAAGTGGAAGAGGGTTAAAATTCCTTGCTATACAGAGGAGGGCAAACCTGGTTGTCTGCCTTGAGAACATTTTAACCTATGAGAGTTTTATACTAACATCAAGAATAACCGAGCCTTTGAGGAGAAAGCATTGGTTACAACTCAATTTTTGTGTGGTGGTTGACTTTGCAAATGTCGACCAAGACCTGAGGGGCCTGGGCACGAGCCCGGTCAGTCAGATGAAGCTTGGAATGCCTTTGGGCAAATAACTCTTCTGGGAAATTTAAGCATAAAAACTGTGGGGATCTGCGGAGGCTAGTGAGCTCCACGGTCAGCGTGCAGCTACTCAAGCGGCGTGAGGAAACCTGGCTCCATTTTAGGACCTAAACTCCACACCAACCCAACGTTCAACACACAGTCCTGGCACGGGGCTGCGGTGACGGGGTGAGCCTTCAGTACTCTGGGATCAGGGAAAACCTTTGGGATCGGGGAGAACCGCTGGGATCAGCAAAGACTCTTGGGATCAGGGAAGACCCTTGGGAAACGCCAAGTGACATTTTCGGTAAAAACACCTAAAGACGTCCTCGGGCGCCGGCCCAGGGCCTCCCCAGCAGCGGGGCTGGCCGGAGGGGGTTGAGGGAGGCGGCGGGCAGGCACAAATGGCCTGAGGCCGGCCGCGGGCAGAGCTGCGGCCGTCGCCCCGCAGCGCCCGGAGAGAGGAGACGGGGGGAGAGGGGGAGACGGCGGCGCCGCCCTCTGGAGAGAGCGGCGGGGAGAGGCTGCTGCGGAGAGCCGCATGTCAATGAGGGCCGGGCTAATGCAAATCACCGCCAGCGGCAGCAGCCGAAGAAAGGCGAAGCAGCTGCAGCCCGGGCTCCCTCCCCAGCAGCGCTCTGCAGCCGGGGGAGGTGTAACAAAGGCGCCCGAGCCGCTTGCCGCGGCCGCTCCCGCGATCGCAGCCGGGTGGTCGCCGGCGGCGGGGGGAAGGCGCCGCTCTTCAGCCGCCTCCCAGCTCGCTTCGCCGCCGCCTCCTCCTCCTTCCCTCCGCGCCCCGCCGGCAGGTCCAAGGGAGAAGCGCTCGTCGGGCTGCGGAGAGCAGGTGAGGAAGGGCCGGGGGGCTGCGGACGCCCCCTTCGCCGTGCCCGGGGAACCGGTGGGGCGCGGCCGTTGGATGTCCGCCGCCCTGCACCTGTGCCCGTGGTGCCGCCCTTGGGGGCTTCCCGGCGCTGTCCCCCGCCTGCAGCCGGCCCCGAGGCGGTGGCTGAGGCCGGGCAGAGGCCTCCTGCGCCCGGGGAGCCCGGCAGGTGGGCCCCCGGCCGGGAGGGAGGGCGCCCGGGGCCGCTTTTGTGACCGGGGTGGTGGTGGTGGGTTCGTGAAGGGGCTGAGGTACCGGGTGCCGGCTACCGCCTCAGCGCTCTCCTCGGTGTATTTCGAGCACGTTTCCATCACCCCAGCACAATATCGCTTTATTTATTTTAAGCTGCCGTCGCATGCATCCGTATTTTATTTTTTATTTTATTTTTTCGGTCTGGGTGATGGTTCCCGGGTCTGTCGCTGTGCGCTTTATGTAAGTGCTTCCCCCGCACCTGCATCGCCCAGCCAGCCATCGCTGGCACGCTGCTGCGCCTGGGGTGTGCCCCGTGCGGTGCGCCCGTCGCCGTACATGTGTGTGTGTGTGTGCAGCCATACGATATCTATCCGCACGCTCGCAACGTGCGGTGAAATTATTTAGGATTTCTTTGTCTGCTTCTGACCTTGTGCTTTGCACGCGCTTGTCTGCAAAGAGCGAGGCGGTGTTGTGCAGGGAGCTCCATTTCTCTTTTAGAGGGCGTAATTGGGAATTACGGCCATTATCGATTGAAGCATAAGCGTGCGGAAGAAAGGGCAGCGCCTCGTGCTTCTCTCTCCCCCAGAACCCAAAATTATTAGAGCCCAAGGTCTTTTTTAAAAGTGTATCTTCATAGAAACTTAGTTTTCCTTTTGTGTGCTTGAGATGGTTTGAGCAACAGAAACAGCAGACCTCAGAAAAATCCGTTTCTCCCATCACAGGCATTGCTTCCAACATACAGCTTTTGAATTGCAAGTTCCGGGAATAACAGGCTCATAGAATGAAAAAATGAAGCAGAACAGCTTACAAATAATTCTTTTTAAATAGAGTCATCGGTGGTATAGTCTTGAGCATAAGCTGTGGCCATTAAGCAATATTTTGTATTTGACCCACGGAGGACTGTCGCTGAAATGCCACAACAGATGTTCATGCCCTCTTAGCTGAACTGTATGTGGGTACTCAAGGGGGACAACAGATTATTTTCCTTTTATGTTTATATATGTATGACATTTTCTTGTGTATACATACATACACATTTTATATGATGCATATACATACATATCCACACATAGGTTGCTTTTAAAGTATTTAGAAATATAAATCTTGCATATATACATAAGCACACGACCCTGTGCCTGCACAACAGAGTAAGTTGTGAGCTGTACCTAAACCAGGGTAAATAATTCCCAAGGCCCTGTGCTTGCAGTGGTTAGCCTTAGGTGCTTGGTCTAGTTAAGCACGTGAACAGCTCAGAGAAGTTGTTGAGCACATTCCCTACAGCTTTGCAGCATCAAAGTCCAGCTGTACAATCACTGTTTTCATACAAACTTGTGTAAGTGAAAGAGCATATATAAGTCTTTCTGTGTTTGCTCCTACTGCTTTGCACTGGGTCTGGAGATATATATATATATATGTATAATTATGAGTGGTTTAAACAAAGCTTGTACTTGCTATTTTTTTCCATTTTATTGGAAATCAATGAGAGAGACCACTTCTAAATTAGGTCTGTGTATATGTGCTATAAATAAACTTATATGTGCTTTGCCATTCTGCAGACAACTGTAAATCTAGGTGGCTCTTAAATTAGAAGAAATGCATTCTGAACTTGATGACCTTTTGGTTGTTTTCTAATCTTCACTTTTTTTTAAGTGTACAAAAAATTTTGTGCAGTTTGTATTATTTAGTCTTAGGTTGGCCAAAAAAAGGAGAGCAAGTACATGCCTCCGTGATTTCATTTCTGAAAATGTAAATTTTCATTTATGTGAACTGTGTCGAACAACTGGCTGGAATCATTTTGGTCAGAACTGAGAGGTCCTTATCACTGTGAAGCATGGGAGATCCAAGTTGCTGGTTTGCTGACTGACATTGAATTTCTCACTCCTTCAGTGATAGTTTTCTTGGCAAAAGAAGTTGTCACCATTAACCGCTTTGAATGCTAGCCTTAGGATATTAATGATACTTCTTGAAAATTTTATAAAGCACAGAAGTAGCTTGCTCATTGAATAATACGAGTTTTATGGCTCCCTCTCTCCCTCTTACCTTTTTTTTCCATGACATTCGAGCACTTATGTTGTTTCAGAATATGTAGGGTATTTGCACAAGGACAATTGAAATAGATAATTAGAAAGCTAAGATTGTAGGGAAAACAGTGGTTGGAATAAGCAAAGGCAGTGGATTTAACCCACCAAATCATCTTACTTGTTGGGATAGTCCTGATTCTCATCACTAGCCTGCAACATCTGTTGCTCTGAGGAGTTCTTACTTGTTGCCAATCAGTAAGCAATTACTACCTTTTGAAGTGACACCTTTTGAGATCACAGATGGAACAAACAGTGTAGTGGGGGTGAATGGTCTCAAATACCACGTGAATGTAAGATGAGGAAAAGTAGAAAGATGACCTATTTGTTCTTTTTTCCAGTAGCTCTACTTTGTCACCTCGGTTTCAGGGCTCTTACTGAATTTAAATAAACAGTTCTTAATGTTTGTGTATTGTTGGCAGTGTGTTTCCTGGGTGGTGTTTCTATGACATATAGAAGGCTAAGTAATAAAGTAGATTTTATGGCATGGTGGGAGGGTTGTAAAATGAAAATGTGTATGCAGTGTGGTTTCACTCAAGCATTTTTCTCAACCTAGAAAGTAGTCTTCTGTGTATGACTTGTATATTCCTTGATATCTTAAAGTGAGCTCCCATAAAATGAGTAAGTTGTTAAAGTCCTTCTCTTCTCTTGTGCATCCCTTAGATTGAACTTCAAGATGTCCTTTGGGAGAGATATGGAGCTGGAGCATTTTGATGAGCGTGATAAAGCGCAGCGGTATGGCAGAGGGTCCCGGGTGAATGGTTTGCCTAGCCCTACCCACAGTGCCCACTGCAGCTTTTACCGAACCCGTACTCTACAGACCCTGAGTTCTGAGAAAAAAGCCAAGAAAGTTCGCTTCTATCGTAACGGAGACCGGTATTTCAAAGGGATTGTATATGCTATCTCCCCTGACCGGTTTAGATCTTTTGAAGCTCTGCTGGCTGATCTGACCCGAACTCTGTCTGACAATGTGAATCTGCCCCAGGGAGTGAGAACAATCTACACGATTGATGGCTCCAAGAAGATTTCCTCCTTGGATCAGCTAGTAGAAGGTAAGCAGTAACATGTGAAAGTGTAGAGTTACGTTTGAGTTGGTGTTTGTTTGTCTAACCTGTTAAATCTTCCAAAAATAAGTAATGGTATTGTTCTTACTGATAGGAAAAGGTTCTTTAATGACCTAGAATTGTGAATATCATAAATTGTGCCTTGAAGTATTGTTGCCTTGCCACTTATTTCCCTCTTGTTGAAAGTAGTTTAACCTTTCTCTATCAGCCTAGTGTTGGTAGACCTAGATCTTGAAGACCTCACCTGCTGCTTCTTCTGAACTTGCTTATTTAAAAATGGAAATGAGATTTTAGTGAGTTAAACCTGTCAAGGTCTACAGTTTTATAGGTGTCATCAGCAGATATCTTCACCCCTAGAGGAAAGTCAGTTCTGACTTCTATTTTTTTAAGTGTTACTTCTTTTAAGTCTCTCTATACCAAGTGAAGAACTCCAACCTTTCCTACAAATGATATGCATAAAGTACCCTTCACTCATAGAGTGGAATAGATGTAGGCAGCCATTTAAAGAGTAACATCGTAGCTGTGGTTCAGCTGGGGAAGATGGTTTGAATAGAATTAAACACGACAGGAGAGAAAAGTTCTGCTCTTCTTCCCTAGTCATTTGGCGTCCTTAGGTTGCTTTTTAATGAAGTTTGTGTTCCTGCACTTTAAAGCACTACTAGTTACTCCAACATAAAGTGCTTCTGACTGGCAGTGGATTTCTTTTTATGTGTGTAGACAATAGCTCTTAGTATAAAACATGAAAATGTATTAGGTCCGAAAGCACTAACCAGTACATGGGCATAACTGACATGTTTCTTGTCTAAAGATTAAGTGCAGATCCTTAGCTGTGATCAAAGAAAATAAAGGCTGAACAATAATGTTTTTGTTGTTGCTTTCATCCTGCCCTGGGTTTCAATGTGCCTTGGTCAAACCTGTAAACTAAAAACTATGGACCTATTGCTGCTGGGGATCCACTTTAGAGTTGTAACACAGTTTGCAATTTCCTTCCGATTTTCATTCTTAGCATGGGATGAGAGAATTTGCAGTGTTAGGGTGTAATAAGATGATCAGAAGAATGCTAATTTGGGGAGAGAAGAAGAAACGGGTAATGCTGAAAAAGGTTCCTGATAGAGGAGCACATTTCTGCATAGCAGGTGTGTAGCCACCATTGAGTTGTCTCCTTCAGATACCTTAACAGAGGAAAGCTTTTTAAAGAGAAGTTTTGAGAAGAGGGTATTCTTGATAATCTTCCTTTCCTACAAAGCAGAATAGGGAACAACACAAAGATGCTGAGAGAAATTGGAGTGATGGGATTGCCCATGTAAGTTTTTGGGTTTAGGACCATAGTTCTAGCAAAATGGAAAGGCAACTGGTCCTAAGATCAATGTCATGAATTCTAGGGCAGAGTTAGGACTGTATTTGTGAGGGTGATATTTAATTGGTGGAGAAAATTGATTACTGGGAGGAAAGAACAATATTAATCAACATCTGTTTAAAAGCAGTGTTTGTGTATTTTCTTCTCAGTAGCGGTATAAATAATTGTGCTTATGTGATTGGTATGCTCATCAAGAAGCAAGTAGCATTGATATTAATGTTGATTTGCATAGCCTTTGCTGCCAGTCACAACCAGCTGTTAAAAAAGAAAGAACTAAATACGGAAATAAATTCAGCAACCTGTAAGATTGACTGACTTATAACTGGTGTTATTCTTCTCTATTTATGCCAAAATAAATCAAAATGAATGACAGTACCAGGTCATAAGTTTTATTTTAAAGAAGGGCTAGGGGATTTTCTTAAGTTCTGTGGGGCTTCATTCCTTACTTTTATGATGAACGCATCTTCTCTTGCTGTGTAGAGTTCCAGTTGGACTATCTTATTTTCTTGTGTCATTGACACTGTGGGATTTACAGAAGGCAATTTCTGTGTCTAAGTAATGAGCTGCATCCTTGTTCCACCTGAAAGTGTGCTTCTCTCTATTTGTATAAAGCTGTAAGGTGGGATGTTTTGTTCTGATCCCCTTAAAGAGCTTCATTGTAGAGTACAAGTCCATGTATTAGCTCACTGATGGCTTTATGTAAGCCCGTTTCACTCTTTACTGTACAAATTTATTAGTGTTTGGCTAGTCTGGTATAGCATCAATTAACTTGAAGCTGTACTTTGTGTTTAAATAGCTGGAAAATTGCCTCTTTTTTGCTAAATAACATTTGTGCTCGAACTATTCAAATCTGAAGTGTTGCTTTCTTCATGGTGAGACTATTCCCTTACTATCTGAATTAATTTCATGAGACTTACAAATTTAGATCCTAGTCTTTATTTATGTATTTTGATGGGTCTTGAGTTGGTGATGGCATTGTAAGGTAAACATGTAAGGCCTTGATTTGGAGATTGGCATTTATGCCTGTGAGGAAGTTTATTCAGCTCCTACCTTCCCATATGGGTAAATGAACAAAGACAAGCAGCTGGCTCCTGGGGAATACAAAACAGCAGCCACTGCCTTTCATCCCTGAGCAAAATCCGCAGAACTGTGTGAAAGGTGGTCCCAAAGGAGCTGTTTTGCTTCAGTAATATTTAGTTCTCCCCTGCATACAGTTCAGAGCTGGCATGGGTGTATGCTAGTGCTGTAGGTTATTTTGAGGTGCACGAATAAGTCCGGCTTCTACTTGAAACTAATGACTTCCCCAAGTGTGTAGCTACTGCTATAAAAAGTTTCACAGGCTCAGCAACTTCTTTGCATTTACCTTAGATGAAGTAAACAATGTAATGGATTCAGGTCATCTTTTTGTCAGACCGGCTGTTCAGAACTCTCTTAACTTGAAATAATGGTTTCCAAATGTGAAATGACTTTATCCTCTGAGTGTGATAGTAATCTGGCATGTAGAAACAAAGGTGAAGCTGCTTTTAAGGCTTAATCATCTAGCTGTAAACAAAGTCTCTGGAAATGACTGAATTCCTTTGGCTTTTCCAAAAGGGTACCATCTTTAAAGCTGTCGATGGAGGTGGACCGATGGTTCTTACCCCAAGAATTACCACTGGACAGTGCAATAAGACCAGTAATAGGTTGGAATGAGCAGGATAAATTTGAAACAAAGGGTTTTATTTACATTTTTTACTCTTGGGGTCCTACTGCGTGGAACAAAGACCGCAGCATCAATCTATAGCCAGTACTGCATCCCTTTCTCATTAATTTTTATTATAATATTACCTCAGAGCCTTGGGTATGAACCGGAATCAATTGTTTTAAGTTTCCACAATACCTACCACAAAAGATGAAGCCGGCAGCAGAGAACTGGCAGTCAAATACTAACCAAAAAACCCCAAACCACAAGATGGGTGAGAGAGTACTAGGAAACAGCCAGTCACATGCCAGTATTACCCAATACTGGCTATTGGCAGTGCTTGGCAGTGCTGCCAAGCTATTGTAAAGATTTGTATGCATACGTGCACGTTGTGTAGGAATAATCATAAAAATAATGCTAAGGAATAGTTGGAAAAAAAATGTCTCTACGAGGATTATCTGGCAGCTGTAATCCTAATTGAAGGAGCAGCTCCAAAGAACATAAATATACCAGGCTGAAAATCTGGTTAAAAATTGTTTGGAGGTAGAAATCTCCCAGGAGTGGCATGGGAGGTGATGGACCACGTGAGGGCTGAGAAGGCTTTTGTGAGGGGAGGCAGGCAGTTAGCATTCGCAGCAGGGAAGTTGCCTTCCAGTGGAACATCTTAGAAAGCAGTCTCCTTGCTTGAAGAGGTGGGCTGTGAAAGATTTCCCGACTCTTTGTATGTGTCTTGCTACTTCCACTGTCACCTCATTTCTCACATCTCTGCTTTCTGCTCTTGCATCTGTTCCTGCTGCTGCCTCCTTGACTCTGCTGCCCGCTCCAGCAGTGCTGGTGAGAAGCCCAGCCTGGTCTGCCTGCAGGAATTGCTCTCTAATGCACTTTGGAGCTATTGCTGTTTCTTCTAGGTCATGCCTACCTCAGTGGTTGGGAATTAGTGAGCTGGAAAGGTTCATGTGCAATATGCAATGGAAATAATAATAATAAAGTATCCGTTTAAATGTTTGCAGAGCTGAATCTATGTGGACGTTTGTTTATGGGATTGAATTTATACTGGATATTTACCATGGACTTGATCCAGGGCTATCAAAGTTACTGAAACTTGGACTGGATCCTACAGCAGAAATGTCTGCAATCCTTATATTGTTTAATAAACAAACAGCTGAATAATCCTGTTGTATAAAATGGTAGAGGGTTGTTTTGGCACTATTTGATTATTTTATTTGATGAATTTGAGAAGATTCATCCATTAGCCAGAATAGCCAGTCATTTCACATTATGTCTTCCTAAACAAATTCTTGGAAGGCCCTTTTTAAAAGCAACAGCAACAACAAAATCTAGGTGCTTTCCAGTAATCTTAAAAGCATGTACAGGACCTATCCAGGACCTATCTTGCTTTTATCAAGACTGAAGACATTCGGAAAAAGGGAGAGAATGGGAAAGAAGTATACCTATTTTTTCCCCTGGATTGCAAAGAGGAAGAAAGAAGAATTTTTAGTCTGAGCTGAACAGAAAAAAAAAAATGATATGCCAAAAAAGTCCTTCAGAAAATCTGAGGAGACCTGGTTTAAAGGTCGTGGTGCATCTGATTGCTTGGTGAGCATGGGCAGGTCGGATGTATTTCCTATAGGTGCTCCACCTCATTTGCACTGTTGCATTTTTTCAGACAGTACAAAAAGACAAGGCAGCAGTAATGTAGTTTAAGTAGGTTATTGCTCTATTAACTAACACATTTGGGAACTATCTGGTAGTAACTTATTTGGTTCAGGTCATCTTCCTTTGCAGTCTGCTCTGCATGGTGGAGAATAGACAGAATTCCTCATAATCTCCTGTGAGAGATTCTTCCTCTTTCTTTTGCTTCTATGAAGCCAAGGGGGGTGTGGAGGTGAAGAAGAGCAGGTGTGCCTGTTGCACGGGGTGCTGGGGGTGCCAGTCCCCTTCCCCATTGTTTTATTCTGTCCATTGTCACATCTACAGGGGAAACGGACTGCGGTGAATGACAGAGCATCGTCACTGGATTGTCTCACCATCCAAGTGTGCCATTACTGCAGTTTGCCCACCTTTGCTGTTTGTAGATGAATTTTCTTTTCCTAGTGTGTACTCTTCTACAAGGAACAAGACTATTTCCAATAAACTGGAGGTTGTGCTGCCTCACAAATTATGATGTTCCTTCTGTGCCTCCATGATTCAAACAGGTTCTCTGTTCCTTCTCCAGGGTTTTCTACCTAAGACCAACTGGCTTCTGTATGAAGCGATTTATTTTTTTTATTTTATTTATTTTATTTTATTTTATTTTATTTTTTACCAGGGCAGTATTTCTTAATTAAAAACATTCTGGTAATGAGAAAATTAGCAAACTGTTGGAAACAAACTAACTGCTAATGCCCATATGTCAAAGAGGAAATCAAACACTTGCATCAGTACTTACAATTAGCAGCCACCCTGTATGCATGCATGCATACATACATACATATATATATATATATATACACACACACACATATATATGTATATATTTAAATTTAATACATTTTAAGAAGTTCTGTTGTGACCTATAAAAACTGTCCTTCAGCGTTCAATGGCTGGAGTGGTTTATCTGTATTGAATTTTGACATGTATAACTCCAGGTAGTAGGCATTAGTTCATTTGCTTTTAAACATAAATCATGTTTTGGGATCTGTCCTTGTACATAACTAGCTTTCTATTAGTCTCTAGATACTAAGATTTATTTTATGATTTATTCTTCTTCCACTTGGAATTTCTGAAGCGTTTGAGCAGTCACACAATTTACATCGTGAGATTACAGCTTCATAACCAGAAAACAAGTGTTGTGTACCTTTTAAAAGGTTTTAAGTGCAGTACATATCATTCACAGCGTTGCTGAGAAGGTAAGGAGGCAGGGGGCTGTCAGGAAAGGGTTGCTTTTGAATGTTCAGTAATGAGACTCTCTTTCCTAGATGTTGGATGCCCCCAAACAGCTGTATGTCCCCCCTTTGTCTTTTAATGCCTGTTGATACTGTAATCAAGAGTCAAAATTCCATTAGGGACTGCACTGGGAAATGCTGACTCCCGTCTCTTGGGGAAGTGCTGTCTAATGGATATTTTAAGCAGGCAGTCTCCTAAATTTTTGTTTAATCCAGTATCTCCTTCAACATACATCTTCTGTTACAAATCTAGTGTTCAGACATTATTCCCTGTACAGATTACCTTCTTCCAGCTGTCAGTTAGTCAAAACTGATGTTTATGGGCTATATTTCAGTAGAATAGAATCATTAACGTTGGAAAAGACCTCCGAGATCATCTGGTCCAACCACCCCCCTACCACCCATGTCACCCACTAAACCATGTCCCTAAGCACCACGTCCAACCTCTCCTTGAACACCCCCAGGGACGGTGACTCCACCACCTCCTTGGGCAACCCGTCCCAATGCCTGACTGCTCCTTCTGAGAAGAAATGTCTCCTCATTTCCAACCTGAACCCCTCTGGCACAACTTGAGGCTATTTCCTCTATATCACTGGTTATCTGCCAGAGGAGGCCGACCCCCAGCTCCCCACACCTTCCTTTCAGGTAGCTGTAGAGAGCAATGAGGTCTCCCCTGAGCCTCCTCTTCCCCAGACCAAACAACCCCAGTGCCCCCATCAGCTCCTCACAGGACTTGTGCTCCAGGCCCTTCACCAGCTTCATAGCCCTTCTCTGGACACTCCAGGGCCTCATGCTTAGGCCTGACCTGGACCGCGAGTTGGTGTTGCTCAGTTCCCATTAACCCTTGGAGACGTGTTCTTCTGTTTCTCCGGAGCTGTCAGCAAATTACAGTTTCTGTCTCACTTCTGGTACAAACCAGGCTGAGGCTGTTGTCTGCAAGACAACAGTGGCTGAAGGTTACTAAAAATAAAAACAAAAAATTGCTTCACCCTTTGATAGTTTTAGTCTTGTCCTAACTGCAGTGAGCCTGTTTTCTTCCAGGCTCTGGTTCACACTGTTAAAACAGAGACCTCCTTGCCTGGTCGTTACAGGAGCTGGGAGGGACTTCTGAGGAAGCGGTAGTAAAGGCAGAAGGTGATGGATTTATCGGACTAGTAAGTCATGTCCGTTGTGAAACTCTTCCTGTACTCATCTCTCCTTAAAGTAACTATGAACAAGAAGAGATGATGAAAACCAAGGTGAAGGCTTTTTGTCCTGTATGTTGGCATCTCCTCTGTATATAAGCAGCCTGAATGGTAAAGGATTAAACTACACAATGAAATTTCTTGCTGCTGTCAACATGGGTCCCAAGTTCAGGAAATTTAAGCTTCTACTTACGTATTCTACTTCAGGAGTACTCAAAAATTGTGGAATATTACCATAAAATAGTGTTTACATGTTTTTAAGATGAGGTACAAGATGCTTTCTAGGACACAGGGTTTTGGTCTGTTTGGCTTGTGTTCTTTCAGGGCTGACCCTTAGGAGCACCTGTGAATGACAACTGCAGTCTCAGATCAACTTCCCTGAAGTTTTTTTTGTACTTCAAGCAGAGTGTTGGAGGAATAAGCGATCTTAAGTTTGCAATATGATGGTAGACGCCTCTCTGTGTCTGTGTTCTTATATGATAGCTCTTACCATAGATAGTTAATCTTACAAGGCTTTGGATATTCTGTCTCTGAGACATTCCGTATATAAACATAAGCCTCTTCAAGGGAAAAAAAGAGTATCCTGGTGCACATATTTTATTGGTGTAATATAGTACTGTTGGAAATGAAGGGGAAAGCTGTCTGATGGTAAAACAATCCTACAGTTTCAGTGAGTATTTTATGGTCCTTTACGCAAAACTAATTTTGTAGCTAGGAGATGATGTGCTGTTATACACGGCAAGGAAGCCAGCTGACCTTTAAGTGTAGCTAGTATTAAAAACCATGTAGAATGCTGTCCTTTCAAGAAAAGGAACCAAATTTGTTCTTTATAAATGTAACATAAAACTTCTGGGTATGCTGTACATGGCCATTTGTTTATTCACCTACCCCTTGAGAAGTGAGTTTTAATATGAAGCCTTTTTTAAAATGAAATAGTCCTTATTTTATGCCAGTAAGCCAAACACTTTCTGACTCTGAAAGTAAATTTTTCCTACTTTTTTTTTTTTTTTTTTCTCTCCCAAAGAGGTTGCTGGTGACTTTTAAATGTCATGACAAACTCAAGTGGAGGCAAGAATAAATTTTATTTAAAATTTTCTAAAGGGGGCTAAAATTGCACAGATACCTCGCAGAAGTAAAAAAAAAAAAAAAAAAAAAAGTATTTTATACAACAGTTACTATGGTATTGAGGGTGGTCCTACTCATAGCAGGATCTTTTTACTTTTTTTCCTTTCTACAAAACATTATTAATGTTTTATAAAATTAACAAGTTTTAAAGATAACGTGTTGTGGGTGTGTTCTGACCTTGCTGTAATTGAGTGCAAAAAATACTGGAACAGTACTTAGATAAAAGAGAGTATGTCTTGTTTGTTCGCTCCTGGGTCATTCCTGCTGCTAAGCCTTTTTCTTCTGTTACCAGAGAGATACATAGCGAGTGCCCTCTCTCAGTATGAGTTTACCTTTCTCTCTCTTAAGGTTGGTGTAAGCATTCAGTCTTAGATTCCTTTCTTAGCACTTAAGAAGTCACTGCAAAGTGCAGATTAACTTGAAATTCCACAGTGACTATCAGACATTGGAATGTGTTACTTCATCTCCCGTTCTGCATTTTGTGTTCAGCTTCAAATGAATGTTAACAGAAAAAAGAATCAAAAATCTTCCTATGATTCTTGCTTGATCTTGTGTTGTCATTGCATTTATTTTTTCTGCTCAGTGGTCCATCTTCACATGTGGCTCTGAATTCTTTGGTGTACTCCTGGTGTCCTTCTGCTGGCTTTCTAGTCTTTACATCTGTTCGCTTGTTCTAAAGATCATTTGTTGATCTTCACAACATCTTGCTGTCTTTATTATCTCACCTTTGGAGCATCATGCTGACTCTGCTAGTACAAGACCTGAACCTCTCTTGCATCCTGGGACCTTATGCCCCAGAGGGTTCCCCTTCATCTCCCCCCCCAAGTTCTAACTCTGGTAACTTTGTGCATCTGCCAGCATTCCTTGTATTCTTGTGTGCTGCATTGTCTGTGGGGTTGAAGGGCCCTGGAATCTCAATGTGTGTCTAGAACAAAAAAACTAAATACTTGTTCTTTGTAATAATTAAAACGCGAATCCTCCTTGCTTACAGTAGGGATCACTAGGAAAGTCTGTTTTCTAGTATTCAGGGGATTTGGTTCTTGTGTGCTGTTTCGCCTAGGAGGTACGTTACTGCATTTTGTTCTGTTTTTATCTTAATACCTTGGGGTAAACTGCTAATATAAAGGTCTCTGCTGAACTATTGAACCCCAAAGACTTGAAACATCTCAAATGTTTTTGTGGTATTACTCAGATAGGATTTTACATTATTTCTAATCCAGTTTAACTGCACTCTGCCAGAAGGTGTGGTCCTGCTGGATCTCGTGATGTTTTTTTCTTTTTTTTTTCCATCTTTTTTCTTTTCTTGCAGCCAGAGGGTGAGCTGGATCGGCTTGCCAAAGTGTTAGGGTTGTCTTTATGTTCCATCAGATGAACAAGCTGGTCCAACCTACCCCCTGCAGCTGGCAGTGCATTCACTCAGCCAAGCACAAGGGAGAGGCTGGGAGCACACAAGTGGGTGCCTTTGTCACACCAGCCTGCAGCTGGAATTGATTAAAGAATAGAGATATGCTGGTGTTACTGCTGGGGAGCTCTAACATTGCCAGAAAATGTGGGTGTGGTAATTCTGGAAATACTTCATTGTAGATAATGTTCCAATAGAAATCTGAACTATAATCAACTTTTTTCATTAAACCGTCATTTTCTTTAAACCATGGCCCCAACTATGGTGGGAGGAGAGCTCTGTAATTAGAATTCTTTGCCTTCATTTTCCCTCCATATAATACATTGAGTCAATAGAATAATAGGTACAGGCAAGAAACCTCACTCACTATATCCTGGTTTTATGTTACTTAATGCTTTAAATAATGAAATGTTAACAAATTCCCTGTGACATTTTCACCCACCTTTTATTTAAAGTAATTTGTAACCTATAGTTTTTGATACCACTTCATGCTGTTTCCTCTGAAGCGTTTGGGGCCTGCTCTTTTGTGAGGAACGGGCCACTTAAGCATGAAGGCTGGTGGACTACCATGATAATGCCCTGGGTCTGGACAACTGATTAATGGGAACACTGCTTATTGACAGTAACAGTCCCCACTTGTAATGGTGCTTTCTGAAAAGAAAACTGCTGCTTTCCAGCAATTCATAACAGCATTACCTTTACTTGATGCTTAGCTGATGAGTGATCTTTAAAAGATTTTTTTATAGTCTGATATCTCCCCTTCTCAGATGCTACAACGTGTTAAGTACTATAGCTCATGAGTAATAAGAGTAATGTTTAATAATTGAGGACAATTTGATTTTTTTTTTTCCTTTTTCCTTTTTTTCTTCCCTCCAATCTGACTTGCTGCTCTCGCACTTCTGTTTCTGCAGGGGAAAGCTATGTATGTGGTTCAATAGAACCCTTCAAGAAACTGGAGTACACGAAGAATGTAAACCCAAATTGGTCAGTGAATGTTAAGACAACCTCTACTTCTCGCTCAGTGCCGTCTCTTGCCACTGCTAAAGGAGGTACTCCAGATGCAAAAGAAAATAAGGATTTCATTAGGCCTAAACTAGTCACTATCATCAGGAGTGGAGTGAAGCCACGGAAGGCAGTCCGGATTCTGCTTAACAAGAAGACAGCACATTCATTTGAACAGGTTCTTACTGATATAACTGATGCCATCAAGCTGGATTCAGGGGTGGTCAAACGCTTGTACACGCTAGATGGAAAACAGGTAAGAATTGTTACCATAATCATTCTCAGCATAAAGAAAAGGTAATTTTCCCAGAGGAAAATAATAGTACCTTAGTAGAAAATTACTTTTCCCTGGAACATAGAACCAGGTCTTCCACTGTTCATTGTGTAAGATCTCTGATCAGTTCAAGAAGATACCATAAAACATTACGTGGCCTCAATGATCCTATTTGTGATAAATAATACATCTAAATCTGTCACTAAAAAGTATGATGGAGTTTTGGCTATGCATGCAAGAAACCTAGAATGAAGGATGTTGTCTCAAAGAAGCTTGTTCTCTTAACTAATTTCAGCTCTTTCTTGCAGCAGTTTTGAGTCATTATACTTGCCTTTCCATAAACTATAAAAACAAACCATGAGGACACACACTCCACCATGCTAAATGCAGGCCTACTGCTGTCCAGAATGGCCAAATTGTGTCTTACTGCAGCTAGGATGGACCAGGAGAAAGGTGAAAAGCTTAGAAAACATGAGCTTTTTCCCCTTTCACAGGAAAACAGGTAGGGTTAACTGTGTTGCTCATATTTGTTGAGGAGTCTCTTGTAGGTTATTTTTTCTATGAAATACTTTTAAGCAGTATCTCTTTTTGCTGACTGATTAAATTGGTCATCGCTGATTAAACTTGTATGGTGAGATTTTGAGAGGCTTCTTGTTTAATTCAGGGATGAAGGGACAGGAAAAAAATTTTACACTCTAATCGTACTTCTTTTTTGTCTTTCCCTTTAATTTATCTGCAGACATGTATTAATTATAGCAAAACTAGAGAAGCACTTAACCTGATGAAGGGCAAAACTAATTTCAGCATGACCTGAATTGATTTAGAGCAATGGTGACTCTAGAGAGATATAGCAGGTACTTGCATTTACAAATGTAACCTGTTAAACTGAAGAAACGATACAGGTGTAAAATGTGGGCAGACATGAGTGAGTGGTCTCCCTGAGAAGCTGCTAGGGGCTAAGATATTTCTAGTGTATTATAACTGTTTTACAGACTTCTGTGAATCTTTGAGCCCAGCTGTCAGCAGATGGCTGTGAAATATGCGTGGTACAGGTAAATGCTCTGTCAGCCTGATCCAGTGGTGAGCCCAACATGTCTGCAGTTACTGGGGTTACTGCGCGGGCATAGCTCGGAAAACAATTACAGCAATACCCTCTGATCTAAGAGATGGCTGGTTCGTGGACAAGCTGCTTATTCAGAGCACTGGTTCAAATCAGGGCCAAGTCTGGATTGACCAGAAGTCCCTTCCATCTGCCGTTTTATGTTGGTAACCTCTGACACCAGTCACAGACAGTTGTTCAGTTCGGGTTGCTGCATACATGCTTTTAAAGTCCCTATTACTGTGGCTTCGTTGGGAGCTTGGACCTGGGGCAAAAGTATGTACATGGAGTTAATTTTGCTTGCAGCAAAGGTAGCGTGTGTGTCTGGGGAAACTCTCTGTTCCTGTCCTTACCTTGCTTTGTGCTCCAGGAAGCACCAAGGTGAGTAAATTTGAGGAGGGATTGGCATTTTACTGCAGAGATCAAGGGTGGTTTCTGCTATGACCTTGGCAGGAGATTTTGAGTGAATATTCCAGTTCTCAGCATCTCTCCTGTAAACTGTCTCAGTAAAAAGGATGCATCAACTGGGTTGTACTGGGGGGTCCTCTGGGCTATGTAAATAAACTTGTGGTTTAGTTATGAAGAAGTGCAGCATGGCAGGATGTTGCTGTGACCTGTTTTCTCCTGGATAATGCGCTCACTTATTTTTTGGTGACGTAGCTGTTATTTATTCCAAAGTCCCCTACATGGTTTTGCTTAAAATGAAATAACACCTTTACACCTGTTTCGGAGCTCTAATTGCTGGAAAAAAAAAATAGTACGGTCCTATTACTGGGCAGGAAGGGAAGATGAGGTTTTCCTGACCCACATGTTGCCAAAGTTGGATTCTTTGTCAAGTCCTGGGATTTGAGATCAGTTGCAATCAGCAGCATGCCAGGGCATTTGTTATCCACCTTGCAGACTGAAACCCAGCCTGAAGCTTGCAGCCTGAAACCTTTTTGTCTAAAGGCTCTCCTGGGAGATGGGTGTCTCGACACTTACTCCCTCCTTCCCTTTCTCTTCATCTGAAATTGCATAGCTGGCTGTCTAGCCCTATATAGGTAAGGGAAGGGTCTGGAGGAAGGTGCGTGTGCCCCACTGGGGTGAGGGAGACTTGTCACTGAGCGTGCAATGCGACTGCTGGCAGAAAGGGAAATCGATGATCCGTGCTCAGGGGAGCCATTGATTTCCTGCACCGCCAGGCGATTGCTGCTCCGTTTTTCTCTGCCAAAAGCCTGATCTCCCAGATGGTGTTGGGGCCACGATGATGGATTTCTTTATTGCTAAACTCAAGCTGTGAATGATTACTGGGAGGAAATCCGTGGTAAATCCAGAATTTTTCCAGTAGCGTTTACAGTCGGGAACTTCTCCTGTGGCTCTTGTTGGAGCCGGGAAGGTTCTGGAAGACCCTGGGTTGAATGCTTAAATCTAACAAATCTGTGATTAAATCTTTCATTGCTAACTTACAAAAGCAATAAAATCTTAAAGCTCTAAGCAAGAAAGTAATTTACTGAAAGGATAAGAGGGTAAAGCCCTCCTAAGATTATTTGCTGAGAATGTAACCTGGAAGACAGGCTATTCTGTATGGTCTTCTCTTGGGAGTTATTTTGGGGCCAACACTGGAATTGCCCATCCATGGCAAAAATTGGCATGAGTTCCATATATTGTCAGTGTAGGTGGGCCCTGCAGTGTGCATACAATTGTTGGGTGCTAGCATAAGGTGCCTCAGACCCTTCAGAAGAAAGTCGTGGGTGTCAGAGTCTTAACTGCTGCCTGAGTCAGGCAGTTGTCCCGTATTGATGCTAATTTGAGTAATTAAATAATTAAGTAAGAAATTTGTTTGTGTACCTCAGTAGGAAGAAAGTTCTGTGCCATCCAGTTGTTTCCCCCATCCCAGAGCCTCCAAACCTTCTTTGTTTTAGAGAATTATTAATTATTAATTTTTGTTACATGCCTTGTTGATGCTCCTGAGAATGGAGGAGTTTGATCAACGAGGTGTGCTGTAGTAACCCTTCCCGTTTTTAATACTGAAGTAGCAGGGGGAGAAAAAAAAAAACAACCTTAACTGATCTTGTCTCACTGGGTCAGTGACAGTTCAGGGTCTGAAACTTGATGTTTTCCAGTATTAGGTAGATGTTTTCTTTGGATTTCATGCATTTAATCTAGTATTGTTTAAAATATATTGCTTTTTTTAAAAAAAAGGTGGTTAATAGTTTATTTGCATTTCCTTATAGCTCAGGTCAGATTCTGTATTTTGACTTCAAGGTTTCTGAGCCTTTTAGAAAGAAATTTAATTTGCACAAAAAGGGGCACGAGATACAACTGTCATCTGATCATGTAGCACGTTGGTGGCCAGCACTTAGCATACCCTCTCAGTTAAATTATTAATGGTTCCTCAGAGAAGGATGGGTTTCACACTGTCTAGAGTAGTGTATGCACATTTTTATGGACATACTTAAACTATCCAGGTGAAAGTCTTGAAGTTTTCTCCTTGCCAGCTTTGCTGTGTAAGGAAAACAAAAATAGAGTAAGTAGGTTCAGTGGCTTCCTGTAGGAATTCAGATCACGAGAATGTGCTCTTACTGTATTGTATTTTAGCTTAAAAGGCAGTTTAAGTGCATTAAGTCAACACTTAAAATGCCTTTTAATATTCTCATGTACCCGTGAAAAGAACGAACACTTTCTTCTAGCTAAAATACGCCTTGCTCTCCTGTGATTGCATTGTGTTGATTTGGTTTTTAACCTTCCCTTAGCAGAAGATACCATTTTTAATCTAATGTGCATTAAAATATAGTTTTGTAAAAGGAAGTGTGTGGGGACAATGCAGATGTCAAGGATACCAGCTGCCCTTGGAGATAGAGCCACGCTGCTGTGTTGCAAGCTCAGTTCTCTGGTGTCTGTATAATGATGCACTTCTAGAACAAAACCAAGGACTAAAATGGGAGAATATTAATGAAGGTCACACATAATTGCCATGTGAAATTGTGCCTTTTTATTTTTTGAGAGTTGTATTTATTTGTATGAGGTATTCACAGTCCGAATGTTTATCGTAAGACTAGTGTTTGGACAAAAGTGCTCTATCACCTTGTGCATCCCCCATTTGCTTTGGGATGAACAAACATCTGCACTGTAATGGGACCCACTTATTTGAACAGGTGGTTAGTGTAGCTTAACTGCATGCAGTTATGCAAATTATTTGTCAGTTTATGTATTATGCAGTGGATTTGACTCCAGACAGACAAGTGGTCAGTGGCAGAAATACCAGAATAAAAATCACTATGTGATTATTATTATTATTTTTTTAAATAAATATGTTCTTTCAAACAACATTAACTTTACAAATATGAAATACGTCTACTGGAACTTGAGGACGTACTTCATAGAAGTGTGTGAGAAGCATAGTGTGAAATGGGAAGCAAGTCCCTTAATAGCCTTGTTACAAGCCATTAACTAGTTTATGTAAAGAATTGTGATTTCAAGCAAAGGGAGAATTACATTGCTGGAATGCTTGAAGCTTCTTCATTCAGTATCATATGTTGGTTTTGTTTTTTATTGGAACCCTGATGTAAGAGTGAGTTGCTAAGTTTGGAAACTATTTCCTTTAGAATTCTGTCTACAAAGGCACCTATATTTTAGTTTTTAATAACGAATTAGTACTGATGCTTTAAGAAAATGAACTCTCAGGAAAAAGAAAACAACCGTTTGCATCTACACCTAAACTAACCATGCCCTTTTTATTGTTTTGTTCTTCATAAGTGGAAAATGTTTGGTAATCATGCCTGTGTTATACAGTAAATTTTTGGCCAAATCGTCCTTGATACGGAAAAGTAAGGTAGGTATCAGGCATGGAAAACTGTTCTCTACTTAATGTTTGGGTACCTTATGTTTCAGAACCATCTAGACAAAACGAGCATTAAAGAAAATAATGTGTAGGTGTAGCTAGTGATTTGCTTTGTGTATGCTCTAATTTTGATTCATATCAGCATTTGTAATCAGTTCCATTCCTGTTAAAGAATAGGCACGTAATTTTAAGGGTGACTGGTTGTGCATATTATTTTTACTTCGGTTGTAGTTAGAATTCGTGCGAGATGCATGCAAGTTGAAATTACTCCTGTGTTGAAAGATGTGGACAACAAGTGCTGTTTTATCTTCTGTATGACCCCTCTTGAGTGCACTAACTGCAACTTGTGGCTTTTACCGGAGGCATCGCAGTTCCCTGCCAGCCGCAGGCACAGGGAGGGTGGTGTTAATTGACTGGAGAACCATGCTGAGTTCTCTGTGAGGTGTAGCTGTGCAGATACTGATTAATTGGAGAAGAATATTAAGAAAGATAGCTTCTGCAGATCGCACAAGCATCTTATCAGGGAAGCAACAGCTAGGGAAACTTGTCCACATGTTTTTGAAGTGGTACTTCGGTATTGTACTGCCACCTGGAATGTTCCAGGTGGGGAGCTGAAACCCATTGTGCTTACACTGTACAAGCTGCTCCTTCATATGATCCTCTAGTGTTCATACAAGAATCCCTCTATACCTTGGAAAATATCTAAGCTGCCTAATTCTAGATGTGACATTTAGGGCACTGTCAGGGAGAAGCTGGTGGTCTACCGTGAGATATGCTTTCCAAGAGCAAAGAGTGTCTCTCAAGCTTTTAATGCAACTCACTTTCCCTCCTTCCTGCCTGCAGTGTATTTAATCAACAACTTTTTCTTTCTCTGGAAGATGAGTCATTCCTGGCTTTGGCCGTTTGAAACAGATTTTGGGGGAAGGACAAGAATGATGGCTATTTTTTTCCTCAGTTGTAGGGAAAGAGGCTCACAGATGCTTCCTGCAGATTTGATAGACTGAAAAATGAAAGCAAAAACTAGTGATGAAAATCACCCATCTCAGCAGGTGGTGGTAAGCTCAAGGAGTCTTGAAACACTACCATGATACCTGGTGAGAAAGGTAGAGTTGCTTTGTAAAATGGACTTTAATAAGAAAGAATCAAGATCTGATTAAAATATGCCAAAGGCATGCTAGGATAAACAGTTTGCTGGCAACTGAAGTTGTCCTGGTGTTAAAGGAGAGCTGTTACAGGTCCTTGAGCCCTCGTGACTCTGAGTGGGCTGTTTTGATGTCCCATTACGACATTGGCTAACAGTTTTAATTGTTATCCAGATAAAGCCTTCTGTAAGGGAGTGAACAGAAGCACATTCCTAACTGAAAACAGTGCGTGCGTTCATTTGTCTAGTTTTGGTTCCTATTAAACTGAGACTAACAACTATGTTGGCCACTCTCTAAAAGCCCTCTCACAATGGAAGTTTCCAGGGTTGCTGACTGGCATCCCGTATGAATTATAGGCTTACTCTGAAAATTAAGAGGAGAAAATTCCATCTTCTGCAATTGGCTTTCATGCCATGCAGAAGAGAAACCATGAAATGGTGATGACTGACAGCTTGCATCTCTGCTTCAGTATGCTTTAAACATCACAGAAGTTGACCTTACTGCCCTATAAAGGCATCCAACTATTAGAGAGTTTGTATAGGAGTCATCTGGAAGAGTTGTTTTTGGTTCTTCAGAAGTGGCAGATCGTGTTGCACGTGTGTGAGGAAGGGTGCCTCAGTGTGAAGGAGATGCTCTGATAACCCAAAGTTCTGAATGACTAGACAAAGAAGCAAAGTCCAGATGTGTAGAAAAAGGACGCTTTAAGTGTGCAAAACAACTGAGAAGAGCTTCTTGTCAAGTTAAATTCAGAATTGTGTATTGCAGACTAGTGAGGGGTAGGGGAAAAGCAAATGGAAACTATCTCAAACTGTACAATTTTGATGGTGGTTGTTTTGTGTGTATGTGTGTTTGTTGTTGTTGTTTTTTTTTTTTTTTTTTTTTTTTTTAATCTCATTTATTTGTTTTAGTGAATGAGGACTTCGAAAAGCACTTACAAATTTCTCTGATGAATATGGTGACAGGAGTTTACTGGTGGTGACCAAAAAGTTTCTACTGCTCAGTAACACTCAGTCCTCAGGAATGGTTTTGTGTTCTGTCAGCAGCTGAGATCTTTCTGGTAATGCTTTGAAATAGTGGTCTTCCTAAATTTTGTTCTGCTCTCTAGTCCCATTGGGATGCTGTATTTCATGACATTCACTGAACGAGCTGAACTCAGTGGTTTGAAGACTTCAGAGTGTTTATTTTCAAACTGCCGTATTCACTGGAATGATTTTATTTTTGCTCCCTGGAGCTGCCATTGTTAGCAGTATTTTTTCCTTGGCGTAGATAAGTGTTTTTTTTTTTTTTTTTTTTTTTTTTCTTTCTCTGAAGTGGTAGGATGCACTACGACTGTAAAAAGGGGTAAAGTATCTTGGATTTACTGGGTTCTTTCTGTTCCTTCTAAAACTAGTTGTTACAAGAGGATCAAGAAATTTCGGTCACTTAACAGCATTCTAAGAAGCATCAAAAGAAAGTTTTATTTTTTTTGTAGCACCTGTTTCTTTCCTCAGAAATTGAATTGGCCTATAGGAGAAATTTTAATATTCTGTGCAGCTAATTAGAATTTAAGTATTTGCCTGTTAGTCTAGGCATTTTAGAGTAATTCTGATTGTTGGGTCTTTTCTTTTTGCACCAATACTTGGAAAATCTTGGCAGTCCGTCTTTTGACAAAGTTGAGTTACTAAAACTTAAAGCTGATAACTCTTTGCAGTCATACTCAAGTTTGAACAGCTACTTAAGACTTTGTACAAATGCATCTTTGTTTACTTATTTCCATTTCCATTTCTCTTCGCCGTTTCACCAAGCTGTTGTGTAAAAGGAAATTCTGCGGATGATCACTTAGTAAATGGCGTAATTGATACTGGCAAAATGATCTTAAAATTATGGATGGTGAAAGGAATGGCAGTGACAGATGGCCCAACTTCGTGCCTTGTTTTTCTAGTGAAGCTTTTCACTTTAGAAACTGCCTTCATAAACTCGTCAGCTGTGAAGCATCTTATTTTAAATATTTTCCAGCTTCTTAAGCCATGCACTTTGCTGTCTCCTATAGCAAGTGGGAAGAGGCGCGGATCTCTTCAGATAACTCCGTCTGTTTATCTGGAATTGCCTCTTACAGTTCTTTTTGTGTAGAGAGGGAGTCCAGGGCACTGACTGACCTCTCAGGTGCTCATCAAATTAAAGAAGATGAATCCAGACATCTCTTACACAAACCTGCTGTGTATAGAAGTTTGAGATACTGTTCTGTTTTGTTCTTTTA
The DNA here is from genome assembly GCF_011077185.1 of Oxyura jamaicensis. Lineage (NCBI taxonomy): Eukaryota > Metazoa > Chordata > Aves > Anseriformes > Anatidae > Oxyura > Oxyura jamaicensis. Next base: position 179,902,141 of record NC_048893.1, read on the forward strand.
TTTGTGTCTGAGCATTCTGGGGTGAATTTTAGTAAAAGTGGGACTGAGAGTTAATATTCTTGTCCCTGAACGTCCTTCAAGTATTGTAAAATCAGTGAAGGACAATGTATTCTGCCTTTTTCTTCTTCTAGTCCCCTTTAAGCTTGAAACCAATTTGTTCAATCTTGTAGGAAGTATTGCAGTAATCTCTTCTGAATCTACGTCCCTGCTACTGTGTGCCAGTTCATGGGGGCAGAATGTCCAGACTCAATCAGATTTAGGAACTAATACAATTACCAGTAGGTTAAAATATTTCCATTGTACTGAACGAAGACAGTAGCTCTCTGAAGAGGGTTTAAGCTCCTATAAATAAGTCAGTCAGCCTCCTATGAGGCTGTTTTCCTGTTGCCGTTGGTTAATGGTATGTAACAGGAATTGAAAGGTGTGTACCACATACAGTTTGTTCTCAACTTTTAGTCAAAAACTTTCCGTTGCCTTTCTCCCCTAATAAACTTTTGAAGTAGGTCCAACACCTGCTTCAAGGAGGTGTTTGGCTTGAATGCTGCTGAGGAGGGAATCAAGATTCTTCAGTAGGATTGAAGATTGAACTCTTAAGTCACAGATAGAAGAGCAAGAAGTCTTTGGGGACTTGAGGCATGCAGTGCAGAGTTGTGGTACTTCACACATCGATAAAAATGAGAACAGATGGGTTTGGAGTTATCAGAGATAAGGAAGCTTAACTTTAGAAAGCAAGACAGAACATCGTAGTATGCTCCTCGTGGAACCAGCAAAGCATTATAGGGCTTTGAAGTCAGGGTTGCAGGTTACTGAAAATAAAACTCACGTAGTTGGGGCTCATTGTCTCTCCTGCATCAGTTGTTCTGGTCTGGTGGATTTGGTTTTCCATTAGGTGCTGGATCTCAGAAACTTCTTTTATGTAAATCTCTGAGCTTTAATGGCTTAAAATTGTAAGAGACATTTGCTCACTGAATGAATGGAGAGTGAAATCTTTAAACAGAAGAACGTTTGCTGTTTAAAATACTTCACCTGCCTTCCCTTGCAGCCAGGTTATGTTTCTGTTTTGCATTAATTTGAGTGGCGGACTGCAGCTGCTGCTATATAGTATGCGTCCAAAAGCTAAACCTTTTGACACTTTCTTTATTCTAGTTGTCCTTGAATTATCCTCCTGGATCATGTTGCATGTCTCGATTTCTTATCTGCCTCTGAATCACTTGTTTCTGAGGGTTTTCTCCTTCATTTTCTTTGAGGTTTTAAGCTGCTCATTTCTATACTTCTTGTGTATTTCAGTATTATCTCCTTATTTATCCCTATTTAGAACTCCTCTTTATGTGAAATCTAGTAAATTCTGTCAAATAGCAGTTTCTATGTAGCTTTTTTTTGTGTGTGATAAATGGTCTCCTGAACACAACACTTAGATGCTGTAATCCATCTCTTTGGTTCTCTTTGTGTATCTTATGTTCTTAAAATCTGCTGTTTCTACCTGTATGAGATCATTGCTTTTGTCTTACACTCTTATCTTATTAAAAACCTGAGTTATAGCTAATGCAATATATAGTGTTTAAGTGGCACACATGCTCTTTGGAGAGGAAATAACTGAGAAGGAGGTGAGTACAACATGCATGTGTTGTGGGACATGATCCAGCCACACTGGATGCTGATAATGTGAAACCTTGTGTTCATGAGAATGAACTCATGCATGCAGCAATTCTGTCTTGGTGCTTAAGAATGAAAAGGTTAAAAATACAGAAGCTCACGATCATGAAAAAGTCCATATATGCCATTATTGATTTTGATGTAATCTATTTTTTGTGCACTTCTTGCTGTAGCAACATGAACAGGGTCAGTGCACGAGTGGGGTATAATCGTGCTAGTAAAGTTTACAGTCAAGAAGTTGGGTTTGGGGTAAGTGCACCTGGAGTACAAAAAGGCACTCTATTCCCTGTTGTTCTACTGTTGTTCTATTCAGGTAGTAAATGTTGCCATCTGAAATGCTATTACGCTTCCATTAAAAATACCTCCTCTGCTCCAGTGCATTCAGTTTCCTAAATATTCCTGAAAAAGGAGAAAGCTTATAACCTTTTAGGAAAAAAAAAAAATGTTTAGACATTTCAGTTCCTAAACCAGAACATATCTGTTCTGGGGCAGGTTGAGGAGCATTTCAAATACTCTGGAGGAATCTGTTTTAAATAGAGTGTGATCTTGGTGAATTTGGAACAAGGAGTGCAATCAGTGTAAAATTTAATAAGGCAAAAATCAAGTAGTTAACATAGGAAAGAATAATCAAATGGCCTATCAGAAATGGAAGAACAGAAACCTAATGAGAGTGCAGTAAGCATGGTATGTGGAGGTTTTTAACAAAAGAAATGCTGAACATTTCATTGCTCTGACATGGTGCAAAAATGTTTGTATGTCGGAGAATGGGACCTTAAAATTAAGGAGTGTTTAGGGTTGTACTGTTGATAAGGATTTTTGTGAAACTACTTGCTGAGATCTGCTTTATACATCAGACGTTGGAAAGCTAAAATCTGTGTACCTTAGTTATGTGAACACAATTTGACTACTATTAGCGTTGATTGTTCTCAGCATGGTGAGCAAAGATTGAGGGGCACAGAGTATCTAACTGGGTGAAACAGTCTGGGAACCAGGGAAATTGGCACTTAGACTTTCTGGCTTAAATGTAGAAATGAAACCTTAAGACGAACATTTGGTATCTGTAGCATGGACATGCCAGCCACCTTGGTAAACTCCCTGTGGGGCTCTGTTAACACAGGACCGAAAAGAAAGAAAACCTTTTACAGTTGTACATATGTGTTCCAGTAATTAATGAAATGGCTGATATTTTCAGTTGAAATATTTGTCAAAATGGAATGCATTTGCCAAATAACTTTTGGCTTTTGATAAAAAGCTATTCACTTGAATGTGTGTTTTCTTTTTCTTTTTTTCTTTTCATTTTTTTTTTTTAATTCAGACAGTTTTATTAAGACATGAGCAAGAAGTAATGCCATGAAGCTGAACATCAATTTTAAAACAATTACTAGGTTTTGAAACTGGGACCAAGGGAGCAAGTAGATAAAGATGTATTGGAGCCATTATAGATTAACGGTATCTGTAGGAATAACACCTTCCTGAAAAATGTTTTCAGCCCAAATTATATTGCTGCTTTAATTAAACCTATTTTAGCAGCATGTAAATGTGGAGTCCTAGCATCTAGCTGACAATTTTTTACTCTTTGGTCGTTTGAGGGATGAGGGATGTAAGGACAACAAAAGGAGGAAACTTGCTCCGTCACAGTGGCACTTCAGGGGAGTAACTTTTAAATGTGGCATCTCTTTAAAAATGAACCCTTCTATCTGCAGGTGGAGGAGGGCTGTCCTAGAAAGAAGATGAAGCTCTGTTTTCTCTTGCGCTGAGTCCAAGTGAATGCCAGACATCTCTCACAGCGTACGCTAGGAACTGCTCTCCTAAATGTTACAGAAGGAGGGGGAGAGGAATAATTGAATGTCATATGGTTCCTCTGCAGGAAGAGGAAAGCTCTAATAGCACTTCTTCTCTTACAGGCAAATAGTCAGGAGGGTTACTGAAATAAGAAGCTCATGATCTGCAAAATGAATTGTATGGTGTCTGTACTGATTGAAGCTCTTCACCAGTGCCTCCAGTGGCTCTTCCAACCAGTTCCTGCCCTGGGTAGGGGAAGCTGTCCCTTGCCCTTTAGTGTCAAACTGAGTCATTCCATCCTGCTGCTGCACTGAAACAGGAATATTATGAAGTTATGCAGTCATCAGATTTAATGTGCATGGATGTATATGCATATATATAATATACACACATGCATGTATGTGTGTATATATATAAAGTTTTCAAGCGGCATGTCATGCCTAAACATGATCCTGCAGTTCTGATGTGACAGGCAGTCTTCCAGCTCCAGAGTTTCTCCCCAGAAAGAACTTAGGTAAAGTGTGGTTTTAGTTTTCTGTATCCCAAATCAGTGGTAGTGTGTTTGTATTTCTGTTCTGGTGGAACAAAGGCTCACTGAAAATGTGTGACCAGCTTTTCTTAGCTTGTATTCTGTATTGCTTCTGATTATTCCCTGGAAATAATACTTCAAACTTAGTATAAAAAAAACCCTCCTTCAAACAGATTAGAAGGGGTGGCAAGTGATTTTCAGCTTTTCAAATATAGCTGAAACAGTTTTTTGAGGTGCAGTGGGCGTGTGCTGCATTAGGAAGAAAAAAGACTGCTTATTGCCTTCAATCTTAATCCAGGTTAGATGGAAAGTGATGAGTTACAGCTGAATGGGAGATTTATGCAAGGTAAGACCAAGGCACTCTGTCTTTAGTAAGAGGTACATATTTCTTTTTTATATTAGTACTTAACTAGGCTGACCTCAGTCACTTTGAAATCAGAGAAGGAACAGCTGATTATTGAACAGTGAACATGGAGATGAGTCTGAGGGTGGATAATACAACCTCTGCAAGGGGAGATACACAAGTTGAGGGGACGATATAAAGTTGTCATGGATGATGCGAATAGACTGGAGTGGTGGCACTAGAGACAGAGCATATGGAACAGCAGGGAAAGAGGAGTTTGTAGAAAGCAGCACAGAGCTGCTGAAGAGGCATGAAAAGATGACTCGCTCCCTTTACATAGGAGCCTGTGTTACATGTGGGTCAGGAAAAGGAACTGATTTACAACCCCATGAAACTCTTAACAGAGCTGTGGGAGTGGAACACATCGGTAGGCACTGCAGAGGGAAAGGCAGCTGTCCTGTGGCAAAGTCCAAATAATGCACCCCAAAGATGGAAGAGAGAACTCTAAATCTTGGGAAGGTAAATGCTCCTCCGCTTCCAAGATGTAATGAGTAATTTACAATCTTCCACCATCTACACAAGTTATGATATATCCAAGTATTTATGCTAGATTTATGAGAAAATGTCAATTGTAGACTTTTCTCAAGAGCTAATTTTGCAAAGCCTTTGCTGAAGCTAAGTGAAGGGTTTTCTAACAACAACAAAATTACCAGACAAAGTGCTTAGTAGCCTGACTTTGATTTGTTTAGTGACTGAACCATGATATGGATTTTTCTTCCTTTCATTTAGCTCTTTACTGTATGACTTTTGAAATACTTTTCTGTAGGCTTCATATCCTCAATCTTCCGTTTTCAGAATAGATGTAAGTGCCATGAATAATAGCATTCTGAGTCAACTAGCTAATGCTAATAGGTTTGTAGTATTATGACACAGCCGGGAATGAACTAAATTAACCAAGGTTGTGGGGGTTTTTGTATTTTTTTTTTCCTTCCTCTCTCTTGTAGTGCTCTCATTCATAAGACTTCAAACTCTCTGAAAACTCTCTTCTTTTGTCAAGGCCAAAGCTATTTACCAAGCTGGCAAAACAGCTGGGCAAACTGTACTTGTAGTTTCTTTCCTTCTTATGTGTAGTAAAGGAAACTGTGTAGTAAAGGCTGGGGAGGAGGCAAATCAGTGTGTGATTATTTTTAAATAGATATTTTCCTCCCCCCAAAAAATGCAGAATGATTTCCTGAACCAGATTATGATAAATCTAATGAATCCATTTACAAAGGAAATATATATATATATTTTCTAATGACCCTAAATCATTCAGGTTTCATTCCTTCAAGTATGCCTGCATAGATTTCCACTATTCAGTAATTTGCCTATCTGGGAATGACAGGTTGGAGACATTTTGTGTGCACGTGCATGCATATGCACAGTAGCCCTTACATCGCTACTTCCCTCAAGGACAAATAAGGAGTTAGAGTTGTTCTGCTGTTTTTTAAATTTTGCTTGTTTCTTCCAGTCTCTGTTGTCTGTGAGCCAGAACGTGGCATTCTGCTGCCCTGTTACTTTTCCAGGTGGATTTACCACCACCCCGCTCCATTAGTAGGGCTCAGATTTTCCTTAGCTTTGGGAAATTTGGTTCTGCTGGGAGCTAGTACTGAGCCAAGCCCATCTGGACTGGTTCTTAACGATTTCCTTATAAAACCAGCTGTCATAGTTCTCCTATATGGGATAGCTTCTACAGTCCTCTCTGGAGAGGAAAATGTTATTAGGAAGTTAGGGGGATTGTTCTGTTACTACTCTATCATGTTTATATGCAAACGGCCTGCCTCTTGCTTCAAAATATTTGTAAAAATCTTTTCAGGCTGTGGAAAAACTTATCATTAATAGAGTAATTTTAAAGGTGTTGCTTTTGATCTAATGAAGTTTGTTGCTTTTATATTAAAAAAAAATAAAAAATGTAGAAGTCACTTTCAGAGGTGCTGGGGAAGTGTTTGTTGCTTGCGTGTCAGAATGCCCAAGGATCCTTCATCCAATGAATGTTTTAGGATTAGGAATGAAGGAACTGTTAAAAATAAGCACTGAAGTGCATAATCCAATTTTAATGTGTATCTCTTTAGCTTCCTTGTTCTAATGAGTGACAAATTGGAGTTATTTTTCCTCTTGAGGCTGAATACCTATGGGTAAACTGAATTCTTGCAAACAGTAAAGAATGAATTCGTTGCTCGATGTTTTGAAAACATCTTTAAGGTATAATGCTGTCAGAGATAGCCAGATGGAGTTTTCTTGTCTGACTTCCTGAGATCATGGGAAATTGAACAAGTCTGTGAATAAACCAGGTTTTCAGCAGAGGAGAATTGTGACTGCCTGGTGCAGAGCGTATCTTCACCTGTTTCTGAAAATGGGAGAATGTGCAATGATGCACTCCAGTGAAGTGACAGAACAGCTCACATGCTAATAAAAACTACTTACACTTTGGCATACAGTCTGTAAAGAATGTGTGCCACCCACTTTTTTTGGCTAAGGTGACGACGGCTCTAATTCTTCTAAGGCATTTGAATAGGTGAAGTATATAAAGAATTCCGAGGTAGAAATACGAGAAAATACCCAGCTATCAAGCTTATCAGGTCTGCATTCACAGATTTTCTGTTGTTTGGTGTCCAGTTTATAGGATCCAAATTCTTCATGTCTTGTCTTATATCCCTAGGTACATTCTGTACTATATCCCTCTATTCCTAAGCATATCTCAAGGTTTTATATCCCTAAAGCTAACTCAAAAGTTATTTATTGTAGTTTTGCTGGATGTCTGCAGTAGAGAGAACTTAGCAGACAGTATTTGGTATGCCAGCTCTTGAAGCTGTAGAGGATAAATCTTAAGCACTGCATATGTTTTAAACTCTCTGGAGAAGCTGTATGGCGTAGCATTTCTCAGGAGGGTAGGGTGAGAGTGTGGCAGGAAATAAGCCGTTGGTATGTAACGTAGAGCACTGGAGAAATTTCTCACAAGCACCCTATGGTTCAGAAATTATTTCACTAGTAATGGAATTTGCACAGATTTTTTTTTTTTGTTGTTGTTGTTGAAGTAGTTATAGATAAGGTGTTAAACTAAGAGAACTTGGAAAATGGAAGTGAGACAACAACCTTGAGTTGTGCTAGAGGAGGTTTAGATTGGATACCAGGAAGAATTTCTTCATGGAAAGGGCATTTGGGCATTGGAACAGGCTGCCCAAAGAGGAGGGGGAATCCCCATCCCTGGGGGCATTTCAGAGACGTGTGGATGTGGTGCTTAGGGACAGGGCTTAGCAGCAGACTTAGTGTTAGGTGAGTGATTGGGCTTGGTGAGCTTGAAGGTCTTTTCATGATTCTATGAAATTGTTCAACTGGTGTGTGTGTGTATTTATATATACTTTTCATTTTCTCAGTAACTCTTTGATCTGTAGCTTATCTGGAGCAGCTGCTTTCCTTCAGCTTCATTGAGTTTTACACACCTGACAATCTTGGTGATGATCATCAAATTTCAGTGAGAATACCAGTTTTCACAGCTCATTGAGTAGCTGTGGATGAACACATTTGTAGGGCTAATTTTGCTGATTTGTAGAAAGCCTCAAGAGGAGACCAGAAATATTACCCTTGCATATTCTTTTAAACTTACTGATGTGTTCGGTTTCAGTTTGGTTTCCCAAGGAAATAAAGCCAGAAACAATTTATTTCAGTCCTTGTCCAACACATTTGGAACCTATTGGTCTACTAAAGTCCAACGTGAAAGAGCAGCTGCAATTTAGGAGTGGTTTCGGTGACTCCATGGGATTTTATGGCTGAGTCAGCCTCAGGTTGACATCCTCAGTGCTGTGAGCTCCCTGTTCCTCCTGCAGAGGTAAGGCAGGCAGAAATCCTGTCCCTGATATACTATTCGGCAGTAGCCAGCTGCTGATACAGCACAGAAGGTACCAACCGGCCAGTCAGTACCCAAATATTTACCAGCTAACCATAACCCGTGAAAGTGTCGAGGAGGATTGGAAGGGAGCTGGGGCTGATGTGGCGTGAGGAGAACACATGCTGTGGGGTCGGCAGGGCACCTGCGTTTGCCCTTCTGCTGCTGCGCACAGGTGCACCCAGGCACTCTCCTTTTTCTCCCTTGAGTATGTTACACTGAGTAGTTATGTGGCCTGGCTGGGCAGTTGAATGTGTTAGTTTTCCTTTGAAGACCAAGTGTTTTTTTTCAATTTGGCTTCATTTCTTGGAAAATGCAGCATGTTCTTTCTCCCCTCATTCATTGGTTAAAAAAAAATAATAATAAAAAAATCCTTGCACATACTCTCTCCACATGGACATACACAAAATGTAAATGTAGCTAAAATGCACTCACAAGACTATTGTCCCAGGCATCTCTATTTACTAAAGAAGGTAAAACACTTTCCGCTAATACTAAAGAGTAAGAAATGTGAATGAACCTCCTTCCCTCAGGTGGGCTCTGGTGCTCACCTTATGGGTACTTGTTTTACCCAGCCAGCACATGTCCTGGGCACAGCCCCATCCAGTTGTGCCCTTTTCCCCCCAGTCTTCCTCTTCCATAAAGGAGAAACCTCTGGCTGAAATGGGAAGAGGTCATTTTCAAATGTGCTGTAAATCTTCAGGTGTATTTGCCAACGGGAACTACAAGGAGTAAGGGGTTTCTTGCTTATTAACAAGAGCTGTCAGTGAATCCAATTTTATTACAGTTCAGTGCTTCCCATGATTTTTTTTTTAACAACAGGAGTTCTGTAGGGAGTGACGCAGGGTATACCCACCCTATTTCGGTTTGCCTTCGCAGTTGCTTTGTTTCAGAGTTTTTATAAATTAGTCTTTGCCGTTTCCATGGCAGCTCGATTGTCTGCAGCAGTTGCCAAGGAGCCGCTCCTGCCTCACAAAGGACAGGGACACGGCTACCCGGTGGTGACTTCATTCCTGGCGCTACGAGGGGAAGGCGTAAGCGTGGTGTGCTTTCCAGTATGGTCTCCATATTGAATGCTAGTAAGAATTTTTTCTTCCTATTATTAAGTGTAATTAAGGTGTTGCCTTCCCTTTTTAATTCAGTCATCACAAAGGTCCTGTCATGTGCAGCCACAGGACTTCTGTGGTCCTGCAATAGATGCACGAGGTGTAATAGTTACATACACAATGCAGTGGAAAACACGTCTTTTGGGAACAGTTTAACCCACTGTACAATAAATTGTATGATTCCCTGGCTTAAAAAAAAAAATAATTACAATTTAAGATAAGAGACTCCAAATCAGTGATTTGCAGAGAGCAATTAATGTTAAAGAATCACAGAACTGTAGGGGTTGGAAGGGACCTCCAGAGATGGGGTCCAACCCCCCTGCCAAAGCAGGTTCCCTAGAGCAGGTTGCCCAGGTAGGCGTCCAGATGGGCCTTGAATATCTCCAGAGAAGGAGACTCCACAGTCTCCTTGGGAAGCCTGTTCCAGTGCTCTGTCACCCTCACTGTGAAGTTCTTTTGCTTGTTGGTGCGGAACTTCTGTGATCCATTTTTGACAATAATGTTGTCATGCTCCATATCCTGGCAAAGGTAGAATTAGAAGTTAGCACTAAAAACGCTCCTGGACACGTGGTTCCCTGGGCTCTCTGCAACTCTGAGAAGTATTTTCTTATTTGACCTCTGGTATAGCTGCAATCTGGTTTCCCATCTGATCTTTCTTTTACGAAGCACAAACTGACACCTGTCATCAATTCATCAGTTTTCTAAAATGCATGCAGATAGAGGAAGCATCTTGTGAGTCGTACTTGTGCGTTAGTGTAAAGTTTGATTTTGGAGGCTGTCTTGCAGCTGTCAATTGTATGGCTATGAATTGGAGTGCATGGTCTCAAAGGAGTTCAGCAACTTGTTTGGAATTATACAAAACAATATATTTTCAATGGAAAATATTCATTTGACTTTTAATTGTGTAAGTGTAAGTCTGAAGTCTTTAAATGGTCCAAGGATTCAAGGATTTCTTTTATTAATACTTAAAGTGTTGTGCATGGCACATAGCCATAAAAATAATAAATTAAATCCCTTGAGAATGAAAGGATGAGACACTTTGGCTCTTCCGTACAGGCTAATGTAGACACAGAAGTAGGATCTTTTGATTTTAGTACAGAATAAATAGCTTAGATTTAGTCTACCTCTTCTCACTGATTCTCTGATGAAGTGCCCTTACAATACAGTGTCATGTGAGCACTGTTCACCAGTGGTTTTGAGTCAAATAGTATTTGGAATATCCACAGGGTGGGTGAAGTGAGTATTGTGTAAGACAGCAGTTTGTTACACGCAGAAATGCAGATACTCCTTTGCAGTAGAATAGCTATTGCATGGAGCTGTCTGCCCACAGGTGTGTAAGACAAGGCCAAGTGTAGCTCTTTTCTCCTGTAGCTAAAATGCCAAGAGGAATTAACCATCATAGTGCGCCTTTCTAATCATTCAACTTCTCCATATACTCTGGTGTTTCTAGTTCTGTCATTTAAGCAAAACGCTAGTTTACCTGCATCTACATTGCTGTTGTAGGCACTGAGCAGAGCCTAGCCTTTGGATAACTGCGGCCAAAAAGCACTTTATAATTTTTCACAGTTTGTTTTAAGCCATTTGTTACCCCATAGTAGTTCTGCTTAAAGGATCTGGTACACTTGCAGGATTTTATTTTTATTTTTTTACTTGGCTTAGATTAGTTTGTGAAATGCTCCAACCTCAGAGATCTGGAGTTTAGTTTCAAGCTCGTCAGTCCCTCTGCTCAGTGTTCCCAGCTTGGTAGTTTACTGAGAAGCACAGTTTTATCTTTGACTGTTAATCATCTTTATTAAAGAATTTATTATTTTTTTCCCCTTAACATAAATGGAGAAGTGCACAAACCTTCCCTATATTACAGTAAAAGTAACCTGTTGTTTGCTAGCGAGCATATTGGTAAGGAAAGCAATACTGTAGTCAGCATGGATAAACCTGTTGCAAATCCCTGAGCCATAACATGACCTGAGATCGCTGTTTGATTAACTAGATAACAGATTGCAGATAATGTATTGCTGGTTAAGCAAACCAACAACATTTTGCAAGCTAGGAATAAAGCAGTGATTATGGGATTGATATTTCACAGTGTGAAAACAGCCTCCAACCCCATTTTGCACCTAGTTAGCTAAAATCTGAAAGTTTTGAACAGGGAAGACAGAATGCACTGGAAAATAAAGGAGAAAGTTACCTATCTTTTAATTAATGCCATAAATAGCAGCCTATCCTTTGTACTTTCTTTCAGATACTGTATTCCATGATACAAGCCCTACAATGTTCTTTAAAAACCATTTGGGGATTATTAAATGGGGAACATTGAATTCTCTTTCTGTATAATGCACTTACAATAATTTGCAGTTGCCCAAATAGCTTTACAAGTCACTCGAGGCATGATTTACTTAAAAAATTATATGAATCAATTAGATACTAAAACATACTTAATGTAAAAGTTATAGCACAGACTGATAAAAGCGAGGTAACTAGATTAAGTATTTGACCTAAACTTGTCCTTCTGAACCAGATGCAGGGCAGTGCAAGGGCTGTAGGCTGAGTGTAGATACTCTGAACTGTACTGAAATTCTCTGAAGAGAGAGGTTGATTTGAGAGCCTATGATCGCTGTATCAATATTTATAAAATAAAAATATTTATTATAAATTACACGGGAGAAAAGGATGCTGAAACATTACTGAGCACTACTTCCTCTGTTACTGTTAGACTTTTATTTAAATGAGATCAGTCATCCAGATGGTATTGAACCTGGCCAAATTGGAGAGATTTTTTTCCCCCCTCCTTTTATATAACAGCCTTTAAAATCCAGATTTGATACTCCAAATCCACAGAAATGTTTTATGTAAAGTGCACGTCCTCTCTTCCATCTCTTTATTGCCTACCCTGCCAAAATCAAATGAACTACTGAATGCTCACATGAATATCATTTCTGAAAACATCCTTAATTTTTGCTATTTTTGTAATGGCCAGAAAGGATGTATTCTGGAATAGGACTTGAATGGGGAAGCTCTTAATTGCCCACTTTGGTACAGCTTTGATGAGATGGAGGGAGTGCATAACTTCCTTGCATTGCCTCTTAAGCTAGCAGTGGCAGGGTTGCTTGCACCTGTGGCTCTGCAGGTGTCAGCCCAAATGCTACGTTAGTTAGCCCTGTAATGAACGTTCTCCCCAGCTTTTGGTGCCTTCGAACTACTGTGCTTGTTTAGTTCTTGGGTGAAGGAACATTTGTGTTAAATAGTACAAGTATCTCAATACAAGTATCTCATAGTTCAGTCTCATACAAGAGGAACTGAATGGTGGTTTTAGCTCATCTGCACTGCCTAATGAATGTAGTTTACTGAAAAACATGTCTTAGTCTGAGCTGAAAAAGACCCTCGTTTTATATGGCCTCCAAAGCATCTGGAAAAGAGGAAGAGACACTAAATATAACTGTGACTACTCTACAGAACATATTAAAATTTTCAAAACTAAAGCTTAGCTACAATCTGTACCATGTGTTGGAGCTGGGCTGTGAGAGAAAATTCTTTAGGCTGCTAATAGATCCTTGCGAAAGGAGTTCAGCTGACCAAGTAAATAGCTTCCTAGAAATCTCTCTGGATAGGTTTCCTTGTAAGAGTAATTTGGATGAATTTTATCACAGAGCTGAGACTTTCTGAAACATCACTAAAAATCATCATGTCACTGGAGTTTTCATTTAGGAAGTTGTTAGTAGTTGCTGTCTAAATAGGAATCACAGAATGGTTTGGGTTGAAAGGGACCTTAAAGACCACCTAGTTCCAGATCTGTGTGCATTACCTTGTTTAATGCTCCACAAAGGTGTGATGAACTTTGGGTACTCTATATAAAAGGACCTTCTATAAGCTATTTTGTGTAGAAGAACCTTCTGTAAGCTCTGTAAACCTGACATGATTAATGACTGCATATAGATAAGTGTTGGCCTTGTTATTTTTGAATGTCAGATAGCAGTGTTGATGTTCCTTTACCCATTACTCATTTTCCTACCGTATTAAACAAGTTCGGTTGTGCTAAGCTAGACCTCTTATTCAAAGTAACAGAGAGAAAGCAGTATGCCCTCTGCAAGGTAAGGAATAGAATGAGGTGAAGTTTTTTTTTGTTATTAAACTTGTGCAAGTTTTGCCTTTCAGATTTTTTTTTTCCCTATTTATGTTATGAGGCCTTAACAGCTTTGGCTCATTAGTCACACAAGCTACATCTAATATGGGTGACATTTCAAATATGCCCACAAGGAAAATACACCAGGATTCAAAGCTGGTTTACAGAGTTTAGGTCTGGTTTAGTTCCTCTTCCTGGGTTTATTAAAGCATATGTATGGGGGAAAAGCTTCCGTTTAGGGTATCGCTGATACTGCTTTGTTTAGTCATCCAAGTTGGAACTTCGAGGGTGTCCACAAACCTGCTGCTTTGGCTGACAGAACAACAAATGATAGTAATGTTGTTATTCTTTGTAAGAGAGAAAAGAGGAGTTGCAGTAACTGTGAGCCTTCAGAAATATGGGCTTTCATTCGAACGTGCACAGGCTTCACAATGTTTGCACTGCAGTGGCAAGAGCCCATCCTGAGATTTGAAAGTGAAATTTTATTTATTGTTTGCTATTCTCAAGGGAAAGCTTGGGAGAAAGTTGTGTTTCAGGCAGAATGCTCTGTTTTCTCATTCACCATTGTTTCTTAAAGTGATGCTTTTTAAATTATGGCTTCAAATCTGGGGAGGAACCTGGCCTGGTACTCTGCAACTCAGTTAGTTGAGGATAGTCCCGGGGCTGTGCTGAGCAGCCTTCCTAGGTGTGGCTGCTTGCTGCATCCTAATAAGGAGAGCTGAGGCCAGCTGTAGGGAGTTCAGGGGATGGATGAATTTCTAATTCTGTTCACTGTCAGGAGATGGCAGCTTGGGACATACTGCATTGGCTCAGGCTATAAAGTCCAATTTTGAAGGGCACTGGCTGGCAGAATGTTTTGAGCAAACTTGTTTTTTGGCTGTGAGCACACCTCTGGGGTGCAGGTTAGTTGTGCTTAGGAGGCTTCTTTGCATAGCTTCAGCTAATTGAAGGACATGGGTTATATATACGTATTTAGTGTATGGTTTGGATTTTAGTTGCTTTTCTTGCAGTTTCTTGGTTGGGAAAGGGGTAGTGTTTTAATCTGGTGCTTTGTGTATTCAACAATACTCATAATTCCTACATTAAATCCATCAGCTATTTTTTTATCTTGAGAAGGTGTCTTTAGAATAATCCAGCTTTGATTTGCCTGCATCTATGCAGTAAACCATAATGCTTCTCTTGATAGCTTTCTCTTGATTGCTCTACGATGTTTTGAGAATTCTTTTCCCGTGAATCATTGTTTGGCAGGTACATGGTGAACTGCAGGATCTAGCTGAAAACTGTCAACTCTACCACATCCTGCTGATCTTGGCCATATTGCAGAACAGTGGTGGTCTCTTGTACTTATGACTTTCCAGTCATTTTGTCATATCTTAGACAAGCTTTTCATCATGGTTTTGGGCTAATGGTCAGAAAAAATATTTGGATTGAATAAAGTGTCCGTGCAATGTACTAACATGTAATGTCTTCTGTTACAGTTCTTGTAAGATTCAACAATTCCGGAATCAGATGCTACTTATATTAGCATGGCTATTTTCTCAGGGTTCATACTAGGAACGATGCCACTCTTTAGTGCAAACACTTGAAAATGGAAGACCAAATAATCACAATCAGTTTATAAATCTGTATGCTTATGCTGAAAGTCCAAAAATGAAACTTCCCCTCAGCAACCCAATATCTTTTTTCCCCACCAGACACTCTTCCAGGCTTTCAGCTGGGCACAGTTAACAGTTCCTTTATACTTCTAAGTTAAGAACTTTAAGTTATACAAGTATTGCATAACTGCCAGAAACCAGAACTGGGCGCTTTAGGGAAATTACAGAATTTTGCGTGATTCTTGATTAATATTGTGTAGTGGCAGTCTTCTAGGGGAAGAAGTTAGGATTCCCAATTTCCGAGCCAGGGTTAGGATACGGAAAACAAAGCATCCTGCATGTGCAGGGGCTGTCTTCTGTTTAACATATTGACCTCAGCAAATTATGTCTAATCTTAGCAGCAACCTCGTATAATAGAAATATGTTCTGCAAAAACAAAACAAAAAAACACATTGGACTGAGCAGCAGAAGCTCCTTAATGTGAAGGTATGTAGGTTAGACACTTGACATCCTGGCTGCTTCCCATTGGTTTCCACCTAGACATTCCCTGAAGAATCCAGAGTCTCTCTTGAAGTTCAGAGTCTCAGCTCTGCTGCTTGCTTTCACAGTCTTCTTCCGCAGTCTCAGCTCCATTGCTCCATGGCCACTGCAGTCTCTTTCTGTTGGATGAGCTGCCTCAGCATTTAGGAGAGGATGTAAGTTTGTATTTTTTTTTTCCCCAGAGTGCTTTAAGATTCACAATCTAGCCTTTTAAGTATGGCCATGTAACGAAACAAGACATAATTTTTGTCATCTGCTGAGAGGCTTGTTGGAGGAACTTTTTTATTGTGGGACATGAAGGGTAACAAGAAGGGTTCCTACAAGTTTGGTAGCTGCAAGAGAAAGTTCAGGGAAAATGTGATGTTGACGGATGGAAGAAGGCAACCCAGGGATGGTAATGCACAAAAGGCTGAAGTGCTCTTCACAACCCCGTTGGTCTTTCAAGACCAAGCTCCCTTCCTAAATTTGTCTGTAGCACCATGGCTTGGGAGGGAGAGGAGCAGCCAGCAGTGGTGGAGAAGGAGTGTGGGGGATTACTTCTGTGTGTGGCTGGACATACTGAAATTGATGGCCCTGCAAGGGGTATACTCTAGGCTGCTGAGGGTAACACACAGTGACTGCAATGCTGCTGTGCACCATTTGTGAAGACTTGTGGCAGGGGAAGGTTCCTGTGTACTTGAAAAAAATAATAATTACTAATTAATTTTAAGGTGAGAGAGAGTCTGGGGAGCTGTAGACTGATCAGCACCTCAGTCCCTGGAAGGGTTAAGGAGTGTGGTCGCTTGGAGCCCAAGTACAAGCAGGTAAAGAACAAAAGGAATCCTCAGCACGTTTTCCAAGAGCAAACAGTACTTGACTGATGTGATTGCATCCCATAATGGTATATGATTGGTTGCATGGTGAGAGCAGTGCGCCTAATGTACCTTGGCTTGATTAAGGCTTTTAGCAGCATTTTCCACAGCGTTCTCATTTGAAAGCTGAGGAAGCATGGGCTGGTTGGACTGCTAATGCCAGGAAAATGGGTTCAGCTGTTGGCCATGGGGGTAGTGCCTAGTGTCCAGCTGGTGAGTGCTAGGAGCTCACTCTTATTCATCAGCATCAAAAATGTGACGAGGCATGGAGTCCGACCACAGCAGGTTTTTTAGATGGCATTGTCATGGAGGACAATGACTGACAAGATTGATGGCAGAGCTTCAGACTGTAGCCTTGGTTAACGTGAAGGTTTGGCAGACAGTAATGTCAGGAGGTTTAATAAGGAAAAGTGTAAAGTTCTTCTAGAGCACTATAACTATAGGGAGGCTAGGCAAGTAGCAGGAAATGGTGGAAATGATGTGGTGTTATAGTGGCCCTCAGGCCGAACCTCAACCAAATGTACTCATTGCTATAACACAATGTATGGAGCTACAGCTACGTTAGGAGGATTTGTTAGTAGATGAAGGAAAGTCATTCTCCATCTGGGTTTGGTGCTAAAGAGGCTGTATGTACACATTCTGTCTGGCTGTGGGTCCCCAGTTCAAGAGGGATGGGAGAAACTGAAGGGGCCAGTGGTGGGCTGGCAAGGTGGCTGGTGCCTGTGTCACACAGCCTGTGAGGAGGGGTGCTGGGACCTGCATTTTTTTCATCTGGCAGAGAGAGGCCTAAGAGGCAACCTTGTAGCTGGCTGTGGGGTCTTACGACTAATTAATTACAGAGATAGGGGAGTCAAATATCTCAGTGGTGTGAAGCGGTGGAGTGAGGGAAATGTCTCACTTGGGAAGTTCTGTTTGGACATTTGGGAGAAACATTTTCACTAGGATGGTAGCACAGCATTAGAGTAGTTTGCTCAGAGTTTATGTAATTTTCATCCCTAGCAGTTTGTGCAGCTTGGCTAGACAAAGCCATCAGGAAGGAATGGGAGATTGGAAAGGATCCCTGGAGGTCCTTAGTCCAACCAGATTGCTGTGGTTCTATGAATAGTCCCAAACTCTGCATTTTGGTGCATCTGTTTTTAAATTTTTATTGGCCTGAATAGGCAAGAAAGCTCGACTTCTGTCATGAACTGCTGAATGGCAGTTGTCCATTTATAGCCCACAGTCAATGTGAAAGGTTATACCCAGGGAGGTGTGCTTCTGAACAACAGGTCTGTGGTAGCTACTCACCTTGAAGCCTCTGTGTTACCCATGTAAGAGCTAACCCATTGAAAGTTCTTGAAACTGAAATTTCTTGAAATTGAAACCCATTGAAATGTCTTGAAATTTCACTCTCTTCTATGCTCAGTACATCAAAACTGCTGGTACTATTGCATCTCTATGCTTGGGGCTAATTATCTTAGCAATTAGTATTACTTGGCAGATGGATTCCTTATCTGCTTTATCAGTCTATTTGCTGATGGATCGACATGTGCAGAGATTCAAGATTTGTGCAGGTGTGTGCAGTAAGATTTTTATGGTATGTGATCAAGTGAAAATACGAGACAGCATACTGCAGCACTGAGGCTCCACGATGCATAGAATCTTTTTTTTTTTTTTTTTTTAAGGTTATAACAAAACTTCAGTCTTGCATCCTATTTGAAAGCTATTTATCTTGGGGAAAAACAAAACAAAACAAAAAAAAAACAGTCCCCTCTGCTTCAAAATCCTAGTAAGACAACTACTTCATATGCTCTGCAAATTTGAGATTTAGATGGATTTCTGGTATTTGTTATTCAAGTAAAAACGTGTAAAGTAGGCCTTTTTTTGGTATGACCTCTCAATATAACACATTCATACAAAAATAGAGAACATGCATAAATATGTATTGTACAGAACACTTCATGTCAAAGCGTATTTGAACTGTATATGCAAGTCTCAGCATCGACACTGGTACCCCTATTTGGTTTATTATAAATATATTATTTTTATTTCTGTTTAAAAATGCACATGATTTCTAGTAGCGCTATCACATAGAAAGACTACAGTTTGTGCATGTAGCCTTTATCTCCTATCCTTTTTTAAACCCTTCTGTGACTCTCTGTTTAGTCTATTTATTTATTCAGCCCTCTACCAAAGCTAATTCAAACACATCTCTTCAGCTAGGTATTTGTTGGTTACTGCAGTGTCAGTTCTGGAGCAGAAATTTGTTATTTCCTTTTGTGCTATCCTTGTGACCCTTTGGCATGTTCTTGTTACCTTCACTTAGGTACCTTCCTATTTTTCTCTCTCTGTGAGCAGCTATGGTAGTCATTAAAAATGTAGCAGAGATTTGTTTTGTTTTTAAATTCAGGATTATTTTTAAGATCATTGTCATAGTGAGATGGGATTTTTTTTACTACCAGCTCTAGCAAGCGTGTTATAATTAACATGTTTCCTCCAGATCCTATCTCCAGAACTTGGCTGTTGACACAGAAGAGCATCCTAGAAAGCAGTTTCCTGCTTGGCTTGGATTCCCTTAGCAGCGCTGCCAAAAGATGCAGTTGTGTTCCCTGTTTTCTCTCCTGTGCCAGCCCCAGGACTCAGAGATAGCTGACTGGGATCCCAGAAGCATTTAATCCCGATACAGCCTCAGGGTTGGGGAGAAAGTGCTGCAGCTGGCTAGAGGTGGAAGGGTTGAATGTGACTAGCCACATGACAGCAGCACTAATGTGGGTTGGCTGCAGTTGCTGGTGAAACCACATCCTAGCAAGTAACTGCCCAAAGTATTTGAGTTATGTGCATTTCAGAAGCCTGCAACTTGGTCACATTCAAGGGGGTTTTCACAAGAATTTCAAAAATCATGAACTTTACTGCAGCTTCCCAACCAAAAGGCAAGTCTGTGCTCCAGACTGTAGGATTATAAGGACTTCAGATTGAAACGAGTAGTTGCTGAGGTCTCCTCACAGCAGAGTAATGTGAGAGTGTTACCCGGCATGGGAAGTTTTACTCCATATACATCATACCTTGCCAAATTTTGGAGAACATTGCCATTTTTAGAAGCAAACCTGGGAAAAATCATTTAGAAGCAAACCTGGGAAAAACCTTACCAAAATCATTTGTCCCGTAATTGATCTCATCATTGCTGGTGAAGGCTACTACACCGAGTTCAGTGCCTACAGCTGCTGAGCTTACCTTCCCGTATGGAGGGTGAGCAGACTTCGCCTGTTGGGATGAGACATGCCTCCAGCGTTACTCCTTTCCGATGCAAGTTATGAGGGAGAAGTTCCCGTGTGACTGGTAATGCCCAGCATACAGTGAAGTCATGTGTTCATCGCCTTTTATAAAAAGCTTCTTGGTTTCCTTTCATTAGACTTCATAAAAATCTGAGTTTATTAATCTATTTGCCAGTTTGTGCCTTAGGGAAGAGAACTTGAGTGTAGAGATACTTGATACAGGACCAAAACAAACAAGGATTATTCAGCAACCTTTGTTTATTAACCAAGTGCTCTTTTCAGCCTTAAAATAAAGATGTTGTGCTAGATAAAACACTGGACTGTAGTAGCAAATAACTGTGCTTAGAAGTTGATGTTTTGGGGCAGCGAAGATGGGCGCAGCTGTGATCTTGTGATAAAGCAGTATTTAAGCGATGAGCAAGGAGGAAATTTCTTTCATGGCTTCACAGAAATCCCTTGTGGAAAGTTCTTAACTGGCGTGCATTTAATGGTGCTTAAAGCTCGGGGAGTTTGCAACCCATTAGAATAATTCTTTTTGCTTATTCAGGAAAGCAAGTGCCTGCCCTGGGCCTCTGAGCTGGCCGGTGGCAAGATCAGCATGGTGTGCTTCAAATCACAAGTAACTGTAGGCATACACAGCCAGGGCTTCACATGAGCAGTTGCTTTCATTACTAACTCTTTATCCCGCTTGATTGCCCCTGTCTGTTGCTGCAATGTATTGGGATTTTGAGGCCATACAGAGTTCATACAAAACTAATTTCTCTGCAGATAACATAAGAGACTGAAAAATGTATCATGCACTGACTTTTGGCATAAAAGCAAGGTAAAACATGCAAGAGTTAATTATGAAATACTTAAAATACTGTAGGCTTTTATCTCCTGAAGAGTAAGATATCAGCTAGCATCATTTTTATTTAGATGTTTTAGTTTTCCCGGGGGTAGAAAGGCTGTTTGGCTTTGTTTTGTTTTTAAATTTGAGATGTTTTGAAGAGCCGGGCTTCATGGCTCTGCTAGGATGCTGTGCTTTGAAGTTAGCAGTAACGGTTGTTTTTATGTTTTTTAACAACGCAAAGTGGTAAAAATCATGGAGGCCTTCGCTTTTTAGTTTTATGGAAGCGATAAATATTTTAAATGGATTTTTATTTACTTCTGTTTTGAAAATAGAGACAAAGAGCAAGCTAGCTTTCTGTGGCTGATGACTTGGAGTGTAACAAAGCAACCACTGCTGGCTTTTCCGTGATTATAACCTGTCTTGGCTTCATGGCCATGCTGTACAATGCAGGTGAGCTCCTCTCAGGAGTAATTTTTATGTTCTTCTTTCTATATTTATGGTAAGTATAATACAGTAAGCAGATACATTAAATAATTGAGGCCTCTGTTTCTTTGTCAAGTTTGGATAAAGCCAGTGATGTAACATGTGGCGGAGCTAAGTAGGCACTGTGCATTACACAGTGTGTTTGCAGCAGGCCTGTTTCCTTACAGAATTGGATTGTTTGGTATTCCCTGAAAAATTCCAGATTCGAGTGCACGTGGCCTTTATTACATGGTTTTATTTAAGTCTAACTTTGTTTTGGAATAATCCAGAATGACATATCAGAGTCTGTTTTTTGGTTATAATGGCATGCTACGACAGGCTGTATGTATATTTTAATGTTCTGGCACTACTTTCTTCATAAAAATAGCCATGGACGTGCTGCCATTTCTTTTCAAAAGAAGAGAGAGAATTCCATACTGCTGAGAAACGTGACTCTACTGTGGTTTTGGTATTACAGAATCCCCAGATTTCCTTTACGTGTTCAGTTTCTTCATTTACTTTTGAAAATATTTTGCTCTTTCTGATACTGTTTGTGACCCGAGCTTGCTTTACCAGGTATGTTGGTGTCTTTGAGATTCAAATCCGAAAAGCAAAAATCTACTGTGTGACTTTCTGGGAGCAGTTAGCAGAACCAGAGAATGGAAAGGCTAGAGCACCCCTAGGCGTCTTGGCAGCCAAGAGTAAGGTCTTACACAGTTGACTGCACATGTCTAGAGACACTGTGCATGATGGTGATAAAAATTCTTACACGACAGGAACTCTAACTTAGCATTTTTTATATGCTTATTTCTCAGCACACTTTTTCTAAGGCAGTTAGAATAAATACTGTATTAGAGCCCAAATGGTTAGAAAATGTGCTGTTGTCTTTTCTGCCCTTTACTGATTTGTATCTTCATCTAAAGTATGGTGAAGTAAGGAATTTCATTTTGGGGATGCATGCAGTCCATGACCCTGTCCAAAACTGAAATGTGACTAGAGGCACAGTCAAGAGAGCGTGATGGTGCTGCCGGCTGGTGGGTGCTAGGTTCTGACGTTTTCTAGGTAAAGATAATTCCTGTCTGTTTTCAGGCAATAATACAGTTTATGCAGAGAAATGAATCAAAGGAAAATCAGCATTTACAGAGATGTTACAGTAGAGTTGAGTAAATCATCAGGTAACTTTTACAAACTACTACTGTATTAATGCTCTGTGCTGATGATCTATTGTGGAAAACCATTTTTCTTTCAATCAGAAACTCCTGCTGTAAACCGCAGTGGAACAGCTGTGACAGGCCAGCTCAGATGGCAGCGGCAGTTCTCTATATCTGCCGTCCCTGTGTGCCAGCTGGTGAAGGCTGGTGCATCTGCTCGTCGCATTAGCAGCTGCCCTTCTGGGTCAGAAGCTTTTTAATGCGAAGCTCCAGTGGCTGCAGCTGTTGTTGAGTTACCAGAACTAGCAAACCAGAGGGTCTTACACTTTTGCTGTTTGTGTATGTAGTATTAAAACATAAAGGGGAAAATTAATGTTTAAACTAAATCCCATGCTGCTGTTCTAATCCTTAAATAAGATGTGGCATTTCTACTAATGTAGGGTGATTTTGCTATGTCAGCTTAGTGGATTTTTGTAGCACTGAGCCATAGCCTTCAGCAAATCACTCAGGGTGTCATGGTGTGGTTGTCTTGTAACATTACCAGTTGTACTCTGAAGCCTCAGCAGTACCTAGAGTGTCTAGAAAATGTGCCTCTGTTGAAGCTGAAGGGCAATGATCTTTATCTGCAGCTTTATGTTAGCTGTAAAAGAGAGTTGAAGCCATTGGGGCTGTACTGAAGCCATCATAGGAGACTAATTCCTGTAGTCAGGGGCAAGAGAAAAAGTACTGTTCAGAGCAGGAGCTTAACTTAGGTGCTGTTGGTCTTTCTGGCTTCTGGGATAGAATTTGCAACCTTGATTTGGATACTGTTTTTTTTTAAATCAGAGATGGGGAAATTAAAGTGGCAAAGAACGTCTGCTATATCAGGGAGTGCAGGGAAATAGTCCCCTGAACTGGGGCACAAAAAACTTATGCAGAAAGAGAGTGCTAATGTGAAAGACTCTGGTTTTGACAAACAGATGAGAGAAAGGAGTCGGTTAATGGTGAAACAACGAAGTTCAGATATAGTGAGATGATAGAGAAGTTGAAAGAAATATTCTCATAGATTGATTCCAGTGTATGAGAGGAGGCTGAGAAGTTAAAGCTGTCAGGCTCCTTGAGCATGACATAGGCCTGAGAGAAGAAAAAGTGAAACAGACATGGGGAGCAAAAGATAGGATCTGGGTAGTGTTGGACCCTTCAGATGGATCCAGCTGGCCAGAAGCACACACCTTCACCAAGGAAAGGAGCATCTCTATTTTCATTAAAGGTCATTTTCCCATCCTATGACTGGTCTGAGCATACCATCTTGTTTCTGGTGAGAGCTCTCTTATTGAGGAGAAGCTGTCACACACTGGCTTGCCGTATGCTAGCAATGGTCATTGGAGCTGTTTTATTTCATGAGAAAAAGAACAGGACTTTTCAACAGCCTTTTGAATTCCCCCTTTCATAACTCATTGACAAATTTCTACATAATAACCAGCATTTTTACCTTGGTTTGGTCATTCCTGAAGTACTCCAAATCATGGAGTGGTGTCTAGATGCTCTTGACTTAAAAGCAGCAAAATCACAGATACAAATGTGAATTTATTCTTCTTTGTGGGATTTGGCTTGGTTTCCTTATTAAGGTGAAGTTACTGATTTTGGGGAAAGTATGGCTATGATAATAGAGGTTAGCAAGTTGATTAATTTGCATTTTTACTTACTTTCCCATTTAAAAAGAGGAAATTAATTCTGTCGTGAATATTCTCATACATTTTCAGATGTGCTTGATTCTTTGTGATGGTTAACAACCTGCAAATGTGATGAAGCTATATATTCATTTATTCCTCAAGGTGATTATTAAGAATCTAAATTCAGCTCCCAGGATCTCTGGGCTGAAGACTGACATATGTCAGAGGCCTGAGGAGAATGGCACCAGGAGCTAAGGCAGCCCATGTCTTGGAGTGAGATTCATTTGCCTCACGTTAAGTGTTTGCAGCTTAGACTCATCTATTTAAGCTAATCGTCTAGACTATTTTAATAGCCAGTGAAAAGAAATCGGCATTTCTAAGGCATGACTCATGTATCTTTTGTAAGATGAGATGAATTGGACCTGCTAGAGAGAATTGTCTCCCTTTGAAATGGAGGTTGAGGTAAGCAGAGCATACACAGAGTCTGCATCATGGAAAGTTACAGCCAGGGACCAGCATCACCACAGCATAGGAGGACACCCAGGATATTGGGCAGTGGGAAAAGCAGAAGGAAAAGGCAGGGTCTGGGGCCCTCCACTGTCTGGGAATCCACCCCAAAACCAACAGAGTAATAGAGCTACCTGGAGGATCACTTACCTGAAGAAAATACTGGTTTTTAGTTATGAATTTAATTTCATTTCTTCAGATCTCACTTGGGAATGAGGGAGTTATATAACAACCATTTTAGCACACCCACAATGGGAGAATGGTGACACAGTTATGCTGTGAGAAGAGCAGACTGAGGATGCTGTTTGCTCAGAAATTTTAAACAAAATTGGCTGTTTGGAGGTGTTTAATTGCAGTGTTGGCAGCTCTGATTTTTCTGTCCTTAATTTTGTGGTAGTCATTGTCTGTCTTGAAAATGTGGCTTCAGAACTTGCTTTGTGTGAGAATCTGTATTACTTTTTTTTTTTTTTTTTTAATTCCAAGTTGGTGGATACTATGGTTATGAAGAAGTTCTGGAAATGTCATTCATGGCATTTTATCCTCATGCTGTTTTTTTCTTAACCATTAAAGATCCTCCATTTGTTTTTTACTTGTGGAAGTTTGGGGCTGCCTTTCTGGATTTGGGGCACTTGGATTTGATGGTGTTGTAAGAACTGATTTAACTACTTAAGCAGAAGTAATTTGAATGATTTTTATTTATTTATTTTTTATTTTTCTGTGTATAGTGCCTTCTTTTTGGCATGCTTTTAAACAGACCACTCAAAAATGGGTATAACAGAAGACTGTGCAGATTAGGGGTGGCTTACACTTTTTTTTTTGGTTGCCACACCCATAAAAGCTGGAAAAGTTCTGTTTTATCTTTTACTGGAAAAATAATAGTTGGTAGAGTGGATGTGTAGCTTATTTCAGAGTTTCAGGTTTTATTTACTGTGACTGTATGTGCCTCCAAACATTAATTGACAGCTAGATAATTAGATTTCCTGGTATTTTTTCTGGCCTATGGACATCTAATTACATTTGTTAACCTGCAGTAAAAAGACAACTGTCCGAAAGCAGGACGTGTTGCTGTAATTGTTTTTACTTTTTGTATCTGACATGAAAATGCATACAGACAGAACAATATAACAATCCCTGGTAAACGTTTTGTTCTGTAAAGCTTTAGGGAATGATGCTAATACAAATGCTCTTCTGAAACTCCTCCTGAGTCTTAATGAGAGAGCCAAATGTAGGGAGGGGAAATTTTGTGAGAGCTGAATAATGCTCTGGTTTTGAATAGTAAGTATCAAAGAAAGTGCTCTGTTAACCTGACCTTTCTGAAAAAAGCTTTTATGAAAGCTTTCCTACCAGAAGTTTGAAGTGTCCGTCAAGCCTCAGATATTCTGGAAAGTAAAATACCATTGAACTAATAATCCTTGCCCTGGACTTTCAGAGAATGGTGTCCATGGACCATAAAATCGTCTCGTCCTTGTCCTTCTGAAACTCTGCTCAGTGTTTATTTGAAAATGAAGGAGAAAAACTGGATTAGCCTACTCTGCTTGCTCATGGATGGAACTTCAGTAGGCTTGTAAGTCAGGACACTCCATTAAAAATGCCATGCTGACTTTTCCCAAACAGATCATATTTATCCAGATAGCTTCCAATTCTGTTCTTCGCTGCAGTTTCTATCACTTTGCATAGTGTAGGTCTCATCCTTAGGGTCTCACCTGTAGCCTTTTAAAAATCTGTCACCTTTGCCATCATGCAGTCCTCTGCTACCACAGTATTCTTAATGGAGAGGTTGTGTTAGTAATTCATCGATTTCATGCTTGAGTTCCTTTAGAATTCCTGGGTTGAGTACCATCTGGTCCTGGTGAGTTGTTAGCGTTTATCTTGGTGGTTTGTTCTGAATTGGCTGGTACAGGCATTGCAATTTCTAACATCCTTGGAGTCCTCTGCAAAGAAAGGTTCTTGTATGGGGATCATGGGAAGTAGTGTTCCAAAGTTGTAGCAAGAACGTGTCACAGAATCACAGAATAGTCTAGGTTGGAAGGGACCTCCAAGATCACCGAGTCCAACCTCCGACCTAACGCTAACAAATCTTCCACTAAACCATATCCCTAAGCTCTCCATCTAAACGTCTTTTAAAGACCTCCAGGGATGGTGACTCAACCACTTCCCTGGGCAGCCTATTCCAATACCTAACAACACTTTCAGTAAAGTTCTTCCTAATATCCGACCTAAACCTCCCCTGGCACAACTTAAGCCCATTCCCCCTCGTCCTGTCACCAGGCACGTGGGAGAATAGACCAGCCCCCACCTCGGTACAGCCTCCCTTCAGGTACCTGAGTCAAAACTCAGGGTGACACTTCACAGGATGGAGAACTGACTTTATCTTAAAACTGGTTCCATTCCACACTTTCAGACCCCTGTAACAAGCACCAAGACATGCGTGTCCATGCAGTTCAGCATGCAGACACCAAGATGTGTGTCAAAGTTGCTGGTGCCGGATTCCTTGCAGCCATGTGGAGGACCAGGGACTCCTGCTGTTGAGTTGTCATCACAACTTCTGGATCTTAGGTTGGCAGGCATGGGGTTAGCTTCTCCATCCTTTCTCACCTCTGTGTCCTTACGAACTAGTTGTACTCCCATGTTTTCAATTCCTT
This sequence comes from Oxyura jamaicensis, assembly GCF_011077185.1. NCBI lineage: Eukaryota > Metazoa > Chordata > Aves > Anseriformes > Anatidae > Oxyura > Oxyura jamaicensis. The sequence goes on from NC_048893.1 coordinate 179,929,076, forward strand.
GTTTATCTGATTGGGGTATCCTGCAACACTACATGTAAAAATGCTGCAGTCTTGCTGGCCTGCTGATCTAGGTGCCACCAACATACATCGTTCTTATATTCCCTCTTCTGATATTTTTTTTCTTTTCCTTTTTTTTTTTTTTTCTGGTTTTACTGTGCTCAAACATCACTATTTCTTCTCCATTCATGCCAATCTTAATACTTCTATTACAGTTCTTTACAAAGGCTCCCAGGTGCCTCATACTGTTACCATCGCTGCCATGAGTCTGTTTAGGGTATTCTTTGTAATGCCTTTATCTTCTGAGTGCTCCTTTACTGCTCTGAACATGAATTGCCTCACTGAGTTTCTGGCAGGCTTCCTGTTCCTGATGTGTTTGAAGAAAGATTTATCATTAGCCTTTCCTAGTTCATCAGATTTTAGTTTTGTTTTGCCTGCCTTGCTGTGTTTTTATATTTAATTTGCCAGTGCTTATGATCTATTGAGCTATTTTTTTCTATTTGGGCATGGCTTCAGCTTTTATTTTATTTTATTTTTTGAGGATAACATCGCTCCTACACTGCTGTTTTAACTGTTCTGGTTTCCTTTTTTTTCCTTTCTCAGGTTTTACTTAATAGGAAACGCATACCTATCTTGTCTTTCTGGTCTTATCACCTTTAGTCATCTCCACAGTGCCTGTAAAGATTTGAAGTTCTTTATCTGACCCTTTTGGGTTCTCTTAAGAAGCTTCCTTTCTTCTCATGCTTGCACTGGGAAGCCAGGTGCAACTGAAGATTTATTTTTTGCCTTCACTGCTCCTGCTGGGAAGCTATTGCATGCCGGATTAGTTCAAAATCTTGAAGCTGAAGAGTCTCTCTATATTTAGGACGAAATCAAGGGTTGCATTTTCTTTTGTGGGCTTCCTACACAGCTGCTATGTGAAAGTCACTGATTTAATGCAAAAAAAAGTCATTATGTTACATCCTGATATGGTGTGATGTTTGCAATCTACATTGAAAGGAAGCGAGCTGAAGTTTCTCATTATGATATTTCACTTTCATCATATCACATTAAGTGTTGCTGTTCTGATCAGAAGGCAGTAAGGACTCGATACCTTTTGGTTTCAGCCAAGTTTCTAGTCCATGGGGATTTTGCGTTAGTTCTGAAAATGGTATGTTAGTGTATTTCCAGAGCTAATGCATGGTTATTTATGCTTATATAAACAAATAAGGGGAAATAAAGGGATTGGAACACTTGTGTATAACAAAATTGTAACTTATTTAGCATAATTGAGTAGAATAATTTTTAGGACTGAAGTGCTGAATAAATGCAGTTTACTTGAGGAAAAAACAAGTACAGGTAAGAGGCAAAAATGTTTCTTTTGATTTGAAACATGCCTTTTCTTAATCCACTAGGCAGTGTTGAAAGCTGTGAGTGGTAAAATCAAGAAAAATAAGTGATGCAAGTTTTCTTTAGAATTCTTAATTTAATTTCTTAAATTAAGCTGTTTTTCATCCACGTCTGTTCCCAAAGTGCAAGGTGTAGCATTAAGGGGAACTTCGATTACTTGTGCAGAAAATAGGACTGTAACAGGCATGGTCTAGCAGAATGTTGGACCATCTGGTGAGTAACCTTTTGATGAGCAGTGCTGAAAGCACCTCATGGTGGAGGTCTTCTGTATTTGCTTTTGACTAATAGGAAGGAATTGGGTGGAGGAGGATGGTGAATGGGATGAAAGTGGCTGTAGTGGCTATTAATCAACAGTCTAAAAAGCATACTTCAGAAAATGAAAGAATTTTTGGAAGTCTAAGGACAGAAGCTCAAGAGATTTAGTGGTTTCTTAAAGAAATGCTGTAAGGGCACAAGTACAGGCTGTTTCTTTGAGAAGAAAGCCATAATTGCCACTGCCTAATTGCAAATTATTCATTAGGCTGAAACTGAAGGACCCAGAAAAAGAGAGATACCAGGTCAGCTTTTGAACACTTCTTATAAAAGAACAGTAGTTCCATACAGAGGCATTATTAGAAAGGCCAGGTACAAAACAAGATAAAGGTGGAAAGCTGGAAGAAGAAAATATTCTGTAAATGCTTTAGAAACAGCTAAGGAAAGAACTTGTCTGTTGTGTGGAAAGGCTAGGAAGTTACCAACAGATGCTGCTGGAGGTTGCTTCACTGATCAGGATTAACTGGTCTCCCGCACGGGGACTAAGATGTCAGAACACAACTAGAAATACAGCACAGAGGCTAAAGGTTGGGGTTCTTTCCTGTATAATTTTAAGGTGTATTGAAAATTTAGGTAATTGATTAAAATGGCTTGACAGTATTGGGAACTTTGTGTGAGAATGAACAGAAGACAATTGAAATTCTGGAAAACCGAAAAAGGACAAACATCGTGCCTGTTTGTGAAGGGAACACGGGCAGGACATTGAGAACAGAGCTATAGACCAGGCAGATTAATTCCTGGAAAAGTACTGGAACAAACAACGTAAGCATTTGGAAGAAAGTGAGGTTGTAAGCAGCAATCAGCATAGATTTGTCAAAGACGAGTCATTCTGAATCCGTTTGTCTTCCTTCTGTGACAGAGCAACATGCCTGCTGGATATGGGAGAGGCAGATTTGATGCATGTTGACTATAGGAAAGCTTTCAACACTTCCCTAGCACTCCTGTGAACCAGGTGGAAATGTACTATCTAGTTGAAGCTCCTACAAATTAGGTTTAGAACCAAGTTCAATGTATGATTATGCTTGTTTGGTTTCAGTGGCTGAGAAATTCCTGGTTTTGCAGTTATTTAAGTTTCCTACTTAAAGGTTGTCTCTTCTTCCCTTTTTTATTATTTAATGCTGTAAAGCTGAGTGCAGAATGCTACACAAGTTGAAAAAGTCAAATACAAGATGAGAAGCAGCTCCTTGCTAAGCAGGTCTGAACGAAAGTATTTTGAGCTTGTAGCCAATTCCAGCTGAGTGCTGGTCATGAACAGTATCTTGTTGGAAAACATTGCCATTGGGTGTATAAGCAGAGGGACAGACGCACCACTCGTCTGGCTCAGCAATACGATGACTAAAGAGTAAAATGAAGTGTGCTCTGCACAGGGTCTCAGCCTTCAGAAGAGATCCTTAACCAGCTCGAGACAGGCAAAATGTGACAGCTCCAAGAATGATCAAATCTCTAGAAAACTTGCATGACGTGGCTCATGGCTGTGGCAGTCTGAGTCTGCAGTTCTTGGTGTTCACCTTACTGAGCTCCTGTGCTGCTGTCAAGTGTGGCTTATGGTAAAATCTCAAAACTCATGGTTTTGATCTTTTCCTGTTCATGTCATCTTCAGAAAACTGCATTAAAAAAAGAGGGGGGAAGTGTCTGCAAAGCTGCTTTCTGAGATCGTACTAAAACCAGAGGAATGCCATTTCCTGTCTGCCTAAGTTTGTTCAGCCTCCGTGCGTGAAAACAGGCTGCATTTTTTAATTATGTGCTTGCATTTTATTTTCCTCCTTTAGGTTTCTCATTTTGTTGCATGTCATGAATGCACACAAAATCAGCCAAGGTGTGCGGTCATCCTAATGACACTTGCTATTTCCAGTGCTTGGTTGCAAGGTCCAGTCTTTTTAAGTGTGAGTTTTTTTGTTGTTGTTGTCATTGATTTTTGTTTGTCTTTAACTTAACTTTAATGTGGTAGCACTTGCATAGAATGCAGTATGGATCGCTGCTGTCAGCTTACTGCAGGGCAGTAAAATGAGCTTGAACAGTTTAATATTCAGTTGTTCATCTTATCGTGTGGTTTTAATATCAGAAGGTACTTAAGGAACTTTTGCCTTAATAACATCAAGGAGATTTAACTTGTATTTTGATGCTTGTAGTTCTACAGCGTAATTGATTGTATGTATCAGTTAAACTGTTTCACTGGCTATACCGCAAGCAGACTGTTCAGCATGTGCAGAAGTTGGATTTATTATAGTTGCTTTTGTTCTTTCTATTCATGCCATAAAGAATATTTCAATATCACGGTGTAAGGAAATTCACGTAGTTACATGTGATGCTTATAAAAAGAGGATTGCGGTGATCCATACAAACTGATAGGTGAGCAGGCTCTTATTCTGATCTGTCTTGAGCTGATGTAACTCAAGTAATGGTGTAACCAGCATGAACTCCGTTTCAGTCTGACTCCCTGCAGAAAGAGAATTTTCCATGATCTTGTAAAACTGGATGATTTATACCTTCACTGTGCCATTCAGCCTGAAGAATCTTAAGTTCCCACAGAAGAGTGTCGGATTTGCAGATCACCATGAAAGCATGCTAGTCTGAGCAGAAATGGAGAGCAGCACACAGCTCTGCTGAATGGCCATATTTAAAAAAAAAAGAAAAATGAAAAGCAAATCTGTTCCTTCTTACACGCCAGCCTGTTTTGAAATATGAGCAGTGCAGTGGGAAGCTGTATAGAATAACTTGGAGGGAGGGATAAGAGGAGCTCAGGGAGGGCCTTCCCTGTGAAACCTTTGTTGAGTAACTTAAAGATTTCTGACTGCTAAACTGAAATCCACAATTTCAACCATCTTCTGCGTGAAATCCACAGATTGTGAAAAGCTCAGGAGAGCCTGCAGTCACGGCCGTGTGTTTGTTCTCCTGAATATTTCTCTGTGAGCTTCTGCTGCGTTGTGCTAACGAAGGCTCCTGGCACGTCTGCAATGCAGTGTGGAGTGTGACTGCAATTCCCTGTGCATCCTGAGCTAGCTGTAAGTCAGGTGAGGAATATTTTCTGGTCACAGCAGCACAGGTTTTGTTCGCTCCTTTCTGCAGCCTCTACTCTTCTTCCATCCTAGTAGATTGCCTTTGCTGCAGGGGGCTGGAGGTGGTGAACAGAAGATCGGAGCCCCTGTCTCAGCAATGGGAGTGCAGTAAATCTAATGGAGAAATCCATGCGGTCTGTAGGGAAGAAGAAATTGAAGTTGCTGTATATTAAACAATCCCCTTCCATTCCGCCTCTACCTAACCTGCTCTCTCCACAAGCATGCTTAAACTTTCTAATGGTGAAATAGTGAGCTTCAATTATTCATGCAGATTGTGTATGAAGGCATTTTAATGAGCCCGTCAGCTGAGTGGCCTCTGACAAAACAAGCTGTCGCTATTCTTGTATGGAAGCTTTGTAGATTGTCCTGCAATAAACAACAGCCTAACAGAAGAGGATAGCATTTGAGTCAATTACGTTGCTTGATTTTGTCAGCTGGCATATGGTATTTGCAGTCCCTAAATTGGTTTAAAACATAGATCTCCTGCTGTGCTGATAGCTAAATCTGATTATTCAGTGATCTGGCTTTTCCAGTAGGATACCAGAATTAAACCAGGCAGCATATTTATTATGACATGCACCGGGATCGCCCCAGTGCATCCTTTAATGAGGAATTTGTGAATCCAGCTTTGTGGATTAGGGTACTGGAGGTGAGGTTTGACTGCTCCAATGTGCCTGGCGTTTATAAGGCATGTTTATAAAACATGCCTTGTGTGCTACCCGCGATTTTACTACAGCTTCACTCTGAAACAGCAGCACATATCTGCTTACCAAGCAGTGTAGAAAAGGTAATCCTGCAGTAATAGACATAAAACTGTGTACTGCAGTGTTTGTACTGCAGAATTTGATTTTTCTGCAGTGTTCATAAAGAAAATGATGACTAAGTTCAGTTCTGGTCTCAGAAAAACTTGCAGACAGACGTGGAAATCACAGTGCATTTGCAGCTGAAAATGTGCTTCTGACTTTTTTTCCTCTGTCATTACGTTGTCTCTCCAGTTGCAAATTCATGGAAACTGCGTTAATCTTTTTCATTTTTTTTCCTACATGTGGTAGAGATGTAGAAGGTATCAATCATTATCTGTGCCTTGGAGATGAGAGATACGACGTGTTTAGCTGCGTAGATCACAGCTCTGCAACGAGTGGTCCAGTGGCATGAATTCCTGAATAGTCTCAGCCCATTCAAGGCAAAGCAAGTAAAGCTCAAATGTGAGAAGTATGATGATGACCTGATCAAATAAAATGCTGTTTTCCCAATTAGCTGTCGATTGTGCCCATCCACAGCAGTTGGTTAGCAGGTTAAATTCCTTCTGTGCTTCAGGAGAGCTGCGTGGTGTTCCCTGCACCTGGAAGCTCAGTGCACATCCCCAGTGGTTCTGCTCCCATCGGACTTACAGGTTGTGACAGGACATGTGTATTGCAGCAGAACGGTTACTTCTGGTGCCTTGGATTGATGGCTCAGTCACTGGACTTTGTGTGTGTGTGTGTGACAGCCTCGACATTGCTGGGGGGCAGTGTGGGTTTAGGTCCATGGTGACATGGCCCTCACAGCCTTGCACCATGGCCCCAAGTTCTGCTGCAAATGCTGCCAGGGCAGTGAGTCCAGGCCTTGCCCTGAAGACCCTTTTCTTACTCTTGCAAGTCGCCCTGAGTAAATGCAGCTATCTGGAGCATAACCAGATGGATCCTCCTGGGGGCCCAGATCCAACCTCTGTACTGCAGGTTGAGCAGAATAAAATCAGTGTGATTCCTCCAGCGTGTTTCTGAGTAATATCTAAGACGTGTAGTGCTGTGAGCAGAGACTTGGAGATACTAGGTGCACAGGAAAAATATATAGAAGACAGTAGAAGCAGATACTGATATATATATTTTTTAAAAATCTAAAAGATCTGTGTATGCTCTGTGTGCCTGTCAAACATCAAATTATGTTTGCTGGTTCATCAGAATTTATTTCAGAGTTGGCCTTAGTTAATGACAGTCGACACCAACACTGAAGCTGTGTTTCAGAGTGCAGACTGAGCATGTGAACATGATGGCATTTATTCCCTGCAGTTTCTCAAGCTTGTTTAGAAAGTAAGCCAGGAAGTAATTTCTTCTACTGCAAGGTTTGTATGGTGTTTCTGTGTGTTCGCACCAAGGGGTTGTAACTGTATCGGTTCTTGTTGCATCTCTGTAGTTTGGAGGCATCTAATTTTATTGCATCAGTGTGCATGTAATTGCAAGCTAATGCTCACGTGTATTAAACAATAGGATCTGAACAGTGCACCTAATGTTGGTTGCAACTCCTTGTCTTACCAGATATTTCAAAAACTCAACACCCTCTTCTGATTAAAAAATAAAAATAAAATTATCAGTAGTTGGCCATACCAGTTAGGGGAGTTGCCCATGGCTGGAATCAGTGTTAGAGCAGGAGGAGATGGGGCAGGACATAACTTTACTCCCAAATTTATAACTTCCCAGTTTCTGCAGAGAGAAGAAGCAGAAGAGGAAATCTGGTAGCACACCGGTTGTGGCATTTGCTAGCGGTGTGTTTCTCGGTAAAGTCTCTGCTGTGCCCAGTTGACACCCAGGATGTCTGTGCTGCATCCCAGCAGTGCCCTCCTGCAAGCCTATTAGAGGCTCAGCACTGAAGACTTGGTTTCTCTGTTGAACTCACCTGCCCGTGGTGCTCAGATGCCAGCTCCAAGCACCTTGCTTCTGCACCAAGTGCGTTGGCTAGATAAGCAAGTGCTTCACCCAGGAGGTGCAGACAAAGCAGGGAGCCCATCTTAAGCTCTGCTGGGCTGCTGCTGACTCTGGCATGAAGCTAGGTACAGAGTTGAAAAACACTGAAAAGTGACACTCTGCAAAAATTCCTTGAGGCGCTTGGCAGAGATGATGTTTGTAGCCTAATCCAGTATCTGTTAGTTGGAACTATGTAATTGTACATGAACAGGAGAAATTGTCACTGAGGCTGCTTTCCTGCTTGGAGTTAGTCAGTGTGCACACCAGTACTGTAGGGAACTTAAACAGGATCAAAGCAGCTACATCGCATTTGCTTACATGTGGAATTCGTAGTTGTGTATAGGATTTGGCCTGTGGACGTAACCCCATACTTCTAAGTGTTTGGTAGCAATTAAAATATGGATGGGAGGGAAGTTGGCAAAGGTTGTGCACCTGGCTGATTTCAGGACAAATTGGAGCTGAGATCTGGGAACTAGATGACCTGTCATTTATAAAGTCTTTTAAAGTCCTTCATAAATATGGTGGTAAACTTGCTTCATAACTTTCACAGGCTCTGTGTATGTATTTCTTTTTCTGAAATCATTAAATTGCAAGAAATGAAAGAACTAGTCATGAAATTGCTGTTAAAGTCTCAATCAATATAAAGACTTTCTATTCTTTACTAATAAAGAAAAAAGGAGACATGTAATGGCAAAAGGAGACTTGCTCGTGGAAGGACTAGCGTGTATTCCTGTACTGAAGAAACTGAATTTATGTTGCATTAAGTCAGCCTAGGGAGCCATCCACTTACATTTTCAAAGGCTGTGTATCAGATGTAATGCATCCAAATATCTGGGAATCAAATATTCCCATTTTTTAATGTGTCGTTCTGTAGAAATAACATCCACCTTTCCAAGGGTAAATGTTCGTGTCCTGAAAATGAGCAGAAAAAAGTATTAGTTACTATGAAATCTCTTTAATCAGTATTTGAATCTATCCAAATACTGTTTACTGTTCACTGGCAATGTACTCCAGGTATTCATATTCTGTTGGTGCATTTGCCTAAGTATTTTACGCGGGGGATTTGTGGATGATAACTGGAGCAGCACCGTAATAATGCCATGCAGTTTCAAGTCCCAAATTGCTGTTGTGCTTTACAGGATTGGCATTTGTCATACAGAGTTGATACTACAAACAATACACCAAACTAAATAAACTAGGTTAGTTTGATGTTAGTTTCCTCAGCTTAGTTCTTATTTAGAAGTTCTTATTTCTTCAGCTCATACCAAGATGCTTACCAACTAATTTGATTTCTGTGCCAGAACTTATTTTCAATTTCTTGTCTATGGATGTGCTTTTCCTGGGAACAGCGTATCGTTTCTTACAGCTTTGTGGCTGTTCCAAGTGAAATCGTTAAGTTAAATGTTTGAAACAAACATTTCAGTTTGGGGCAGGAGTGGGAGATGTGCCTGGTCTGTGATTGTTATTTCTACCCCCGCCCCAATTATCGGGCATACCCAACTTCTAATGGATTTAAAGAAACTGAGAGCCTCCGCAAAGTAAGGTCTGTGTCTGTTTGGGAACACCAGAATTGACACCTGCAACAAGGTTTTTGTGGTCTGGGGTAAAAAGCAGTTAAGGAGAAATATCAAATCCCATTAATTTCTCTATAATCCTCACACAGAAAAATCTTGAAGGCTCAGAAGGGTGTTAGTGGCTGTTGGAGCGGGTTATAGGGAGTGATGTTTCCTTTGTGGAAAACATCCTGGTGGGACGGGGCGAGCAGAGATGCTCGTTCTGCTTCGGAGGTGTGTTCTGTTGTGAGAGATGTTGTGTGCACTCCTGGTACAAAGAATCTCCAGCCAAACCCACCTTCTGAATGTTATTTCTTTTCAAGCCATTCAAGGCTAAGTGTTGTCCAAAGTTCTGTGAGAATCGCTCATTTATTTATAAAATAGGTCTAAAGGGGGGAGGCCCTGTGGGAAGCTGGGCCACTCTCATTGGTACTGAGAAAAAGGTGTTTTGCCTGGCCTGCTCCTGCTTGAACCATACAAGTGTCAGGTTTTCTTCCTGGGCACTGCCATGTATTGTCTTAGCAGCTGCTCATCTGTTGTCTTCCCTTCCAGACAGATCTTTCACTTGGATTGCCCGTGTGTCTACAGAAACAAAAACTAGACCCCCAGCACCCAGAATGTCTTCGTTCACTGTGCAAGAATTCTCCTTTAACTCACACTGTCCTAAACTGGAAACCCGCTAAGGGCTTTAAAGGTACCGAGGAGGGGTTCTGCTTCTGCTGGATTACATTCTGTTAAGGCCTTGTTGATTGCGCTCACCTGTAGGAATGTTAGCTCAGTTTTAGGATAGTCTCAACTCACAGGGCTTCTTTTATTCCCTAGAGCAGTTGGTTAAATATTCAGGATTTCCTGATTGCTTTCAATATATCTGTTTTAGTGCTTATACAGAAGTATTTTAATATTCCTGGCATAAGGAGGTAAAATTGCATAAAAGTAAAACACGTGCTTGGGTGATACAATGTGATTCAGACATCTCTGGTGGAAATAGTTACTTAACTGCAGCCAACGCGTGTGCTAGCAGCCTTGTCAGTTCTGTGGGTTCCGGTATGGCTAGGTCTGGCTGGCTGAACGGGACTCCATCAAGAAGGCCAAAGCTAGCCTTCATAAGTGCAGAGATTTGGGATCTACACCCCACTGAATTCATAAGGAAGTAGGTTATTTTGAAAACTGTAATTCATCTGCAGTAGATACTATCACACTGCAATTATTATTAAAAAGATAAATATATATTATATATATAGGTAATGCCTTCTTGGGTTCAAAGTAACTCAGAAGGAAGAAACTAAGAGATACTGTTGACTATACAGATGTTTTTTGTCCTGCATTTGATGCCTTCAGTTTCAAGGGTAAGTTAACACAGTGTGTTTTGTGTACTGCAGCGGATGTTTCACAACAGATAATGATTGCCCTAACTTGAAGTAGGACTGCAGCATTTTAGCTGCTCGTCTGCACATCTGCCTTTTGGCCATTGCATTTAGCTTAAAATAGCCTGTCGTGGGGTGAAAAGAGTTACCGTGTCTGATTATCTGTAAACCCTGGCTGTGTTTCTCAGTGTATCTCAAAGATGCCCATCCATTAAACCTAGCTAATTTTTTCCCTCAAACACCATTAATAGAAAGGGTCTTGTTCTCATTCATTTTCACACATTGGCATTACAAAACTGCAGGTCATGTAAAGTTTTTCTTCATGATTTTATTGTGGTAAGTTCCATTTTTGTTTCCTTTTCTCACGTATTCTCAGTGCTTGCTTGTTAAGCCTTGCATTTTAAGCATTAGTCCAACAAACATTGACCACTCAAAGTAGCAATTCAAGCCTTGTGAGTTGCCCATCTGAAATGGTTTAGTATGGGGAGGATTGACTTGGCAGTGGTAGAATCTTTGGCTTCAGATCCTAAGTAAAAAATGGCTTAATGTGATTCAGTACTTGGTTCTCTCAGTATCTGAGTCAGTTCTTAAAAGGCACATTAGGAGACTGTGGTAATATTTCCTCTGGACTTCTATTTCATGCTTACTATGTATACTGCTAGCTATGTAAACACCAATATAGTAATGAAAAGTAAATGCAGTAGTAATTTGTCACTTATCAATAAAAAGTATACGTTATGTCACAGTGCAACTATTTTGTGATACATAAATGTATTGAGTAAAAACTTGACATAAATTTCTGCTGCCAAACCTTTGCCTATCTACTGGTGGGGAGTGAGCTCGTTGAAACAATATCAAAATATAAAAAAAAACATTCTACAGGATTCATGAAGCTCAAATTGCTAACCCCATTTCATAAATTTGTCTGTGTATGTTAGCCAGGAAGGGTGGGTTCTGCCCTGATAATATATCACAGCAGTATTTTTGTGTTGTTATCAGATTTATATTTAATATATAAATATATTTATATATTGTTTATTAGATATACAATCCAGATTGGCTTGAGACACAATTAACTAAAAATAGCATGCAGACAGGTTTATATTCTTACCTCCCTGAAACTGTTGTTACCACAACACAACTACCAGTTTTGCCTTGGAAATCAGTGTGGTTATTTTTTGGTTGTTGTTTGTTTGTTTGTTTTGATTTTCTCCTAGGAAAATAGAGGCAGGTAGGAATAACAGCTCCAGGAGTAGGTTTTAGCTAACCATGTTTGGTTTTTCCAAACTGCAAATCTGCAAGTCCTTCCCACGCCCAGATTTGCACACATACATATGTGAAAATCAAAGGGCATAATCTGGTAGAAATTCTGCTGTCATTATGGTATGTACAAGATGAGATGACGGTTTTGGCTTAAATATATCTTTCTAACAGGCAGCATCTGGCCTTTAGTATTAAAAGTAAGTTTGTGAATAAAATTCAAGCTTTTCGCAATGTGTTAGCATAAGATTGTTTTTCAGCAGTGATTGTCTTTTAGGCACTGGCTCGAGTGATTCATTACTAATGATAAACATCTTGCCTCTGTTGCTGAATCCATTGTTTTAATTCTAAAAATGAATCAATCCGAACAGAGCTTTCTATTTACAACATGCTCAGCTCAGGTTAATGAGCCAAAACAAAAATATACACGGCATTGGCTGTGAAATAATAGATCACTTGCTTTGAACAGAAAGCTTTCACCTCAGAAGCCAGGGAGTCATTAGGGCTAATGAGATGATTTATTTATTTATTTACTTACTTGACAAGCTTTTGTGTCATAAGAAGCAGGTATATTACTAATTCAGAAATAAGATGGAAAATAGACAAATGATTGTGTATTTTAAAGGACGGTGTCTGATCCTTATTTTGTCCTTATTCCTCTGATTTAAGAAGAAATAACTTTTATGCAGCAAAAAAGCACATTCTCTTGTCCTTTTGCTTCCCAGTGCTTTACTAGTTGTAGGAGCCAAGAGGAGAGCAGTGCCTTCCTCAGGTTACAATTGAGTCTCTGTGTTCCGACCTCCCAAACGCATTGTGTAATCTTGCTTTTCTCATAGAATGACAGAGTAGCCTGAGTTGGAAGGGACCCACAAGGATCATCGAGTCCAACTCCTGGCTCCACACAGGACCACCCCAAAACCAAACCATACATCTGCAGCATTGTCCAAACACTGTTCATACATCCTGGGTTGCCCCATCCCAGGTGCAGAATCTGGCACTTGCTCTTGTGAAATTTCATGCTGTTGCTGATTGCCAAGGCTGCTGTCTTTGGGAAGTTAGGCAGTTGAAACTAAAAGTGAGTAAAAGAAATGCACATTGAATAATTATGTTCATAACAAACAGGTACAATATCAACAAATGTGAATATTTCATCTACATCTTGCTCTAAAGTCGTTTATGCAAAGAAGTCTTGTTTACAGCTACAGCAGTGTGATGAGCAAGTCTCTGAGTCTCTGCTGGAGGCTGCATTGCAAAATGGGGGGTTGGAAACTAGAAGGGGAGGGGGCTGCTGTATTTATGGGTCATGTAAGCGTCTAATGGCTCCTGAAATACCAGTGATTAGTTTATATTAAGCTTTGGAGAAAAAATGTTTTAGTACCTCAGCTTGCCATTAGTAAGACTGGAGGGTGTCACTTGTTTCTCTCCTCATTTATCTTTTTAGGCTTTTGCCAGAAAGTGAACAGCAAACATGATTTTTACTTTGCTAGCAGTTTATAAAAAAAGCTGCCTTTTCTGTCTGCTTTTGATTTTAAAAAGAAAACAGTCTTTGATATATCTTAGATACATTTCTAAATGAAGTATTCCAGTATGAGGGAACACTTCAATATCTGCCTCTTACCACCTTCTTACCTTGCTTAAACACAACAACCGAATGTGCCATGTTATGGATGCCCGGTGTTGCAGAATCAATGCTGAGGGCCGAGTGCTTCCAGGTGATTTGTTAGCTGTTGAACTTAGTTGTAAGGAGGGGCTGAAACTTGAAGTGCTGTGTAGCAGAGGAGTACGAAGAGATGAAGGTGCCCCACAGGGCAGCCTTGCAAGTAAGCTTTGCGTGATGGGATTTCCTTGCCCTTGAGTACACTAATGTCTGGGCTAGAAAATTATGGTCCTTCTCATCAGCTGGCTTTCTAAACATAATAATCTGTGTTGTGCTTCACAGAGTGAAACACCTTCATTACAGGGTTAACTACTGCTGCCCAGAGCAGTTTCACATGGTGGTTAATGTACTTTCCTTAGGAAAGGGAAAAACTTTATTTAACCATTAGAATATTGCTTGCCTATTGCCTTTGATAACTAAAAAGAAGTACTCTTTTGTTTCTTCTGCCTTATAGAAAGGCTTTGAATTGTAGATAAATGCTTGGAGTAAAGCATTTAAGATGGGCAGAGGTCCTGTTTAAGGTACATCTCTGCCTCCCCCTGTTCTTCACTTTTCCTGGTAATTGCTCCGACACTGCACTGAGGGCGTTTAGTTGTTTTAGATCCTATTCCTCAGAGATCTGATGAAGTACTGTAGAGACATCATGGTTAGCATCTAATCAGGAAGATAAATACCTGCCTCATTTATCTTGACCGTGGTTTTGCCTTTCTTGAGTATACCCAAGGTGAAGTCTGTGTGCACAGCTGCTGTCTGCCTATCTCAAGCTTTTTTTTTTGTGTGTGTGTGTGTGTGTGTGTGTGTGTGTGTGTGTGTGCAATTTTCACTCCATTTGTCACAACAGTCATTTTTCATTTTCCTTTATCCTTAAATAAATGATCATCAAATGCAATGCAGTCAAACCTGGCTGGTTCTGAGATTTTGGAAGCACCACACAGGTCTTGGGAATACCGTAATCATTGTATTTCTGTGGGTTGCCAGTGAGGTACTTGTGTACCCAGCAACATACAGGTTCACAGTTCCTACTCACCAGTTCAATATCTGAGCAAATAAATAGTTGCAGCTAGGCAGTGTAGGCTTGGGAGCATTTCTGTTTGTGAAAGTTAGTGTAAGCATAATGTAGAAAAATAATTTTATTGTCATTCTCTATCTTCTTCATGCAAATTTTCAGCAAAGAGTTAGGATGGAAGTGTTAGGGTTGTTACTAACACCCCAAATTTGATGAATAGCTTGTAGAGGCTTAGTGACCAATGAAGACCATAAAAATACTTCGGACTTCATCCGTTCCCCTCAATTGTGCCTGAGCTTGATTTGGTTCATCCTCTTCATAGCAGCAGCACTGAAATAATATGATTTGGGTTTTGGATTCAGTACTGTTAGTGCAACAATTCAAGTTGGAATACTTTCTTTTGGAAAGGCTTGTCCTTTGCTGAAAGGAGCTGGAAATCTGTTTTCAAGCACTGGTTATATCCCACAGATTCATCCAGCACTGTTTATCCACCTGTGATCCAACACCTGCATACCCATGTTGTCTTTTCTTCCCTGAAAAAACTGCTATCTAGTCTCAGTTCGGTGTTGCTCCCTGTGTCTGGTGCCCTTAAGACCTCTTTGACGCTGAGAGGTGGCTGCACTAAGCTCTGTTATTTCCCTTTCCAGATTGTGCAGAGGAACATCGTCAACCTGTCTTCTCATCGGTCCTGCAGATAAAGAGGGAACACATCCACCCACACTTCTAAACTTCCTAAATGCTTTCGTACCCTGTAGTCTGTACCCAAAAAGTTGCAGTTCCCTCCAGAGGAGGTTACAACTTCATTTCTGCTTCCAAGTTCTGATCTCTCCTGCTGTAGGGTCGGTAACAGGGAATGTGGTCAGTTGGTGAGAAGTCTTCACTGGGGAGAACTTACCTCGTGCATTAAGTGTGGAGCTTCCCGCATTGCTGCGGGGCTGCCTCCACCAGGGCCTGAAATGGCAGCACGCACCCCTAAGAGGCTCAGCGCTGTTCAGTGCTGAGCATTTAGACGGAAACTGAAGATGTTGCCTGGAAACATATTGCTCTGTTATTCTACAGTCATGTCATAAAAGATGCTATAAACATAAGTGCCTGACATTAGCTCCTTCACTATGCCATGAATTCAAATAGGGCGTTCTCCTCAGAAAGACATTGTAGTTTGTAGGGGAATAATCATCAGAATGATGGTTTCACATAAAAATTTCCTCTTCCATGTTTTTGCCTTGGTTGTACAGTTTCTAAGCACAAGTTGCGGGGTGTGTTTCCATATGCAGACACCTAGTAGTCTCTGACTCGGTGCTTGATGAGTTTACAATTCCACAACAGCACATGTGGTGATACAGCTGTTTCACCATGCCTATAACATAATCTGGTGTAGTTAGTTTTAGATGCTGCTAAGGGGGGCGTTAATGCAATTTATGTACTTCCATTCAGGACCGTGCTGTTAGCAGAAGAGCTCATGAGGAATGGGACAGAGCTCGCTGCTCATAGCCCGACAGCTCATGGCTCCCTGAACCCTGCAGAGGGAGGAGCATGCTGCTTGCCCACACTGCCTCTCCTCATGGGATGGCATCGTTTAAAACTTCTGGGCATTACTTCCCGTTTTTCAGCTCATGTTATGGGTAGCTACAAAGCAAAAAGATCTGGAACTTAGACAGCTAGAGTAAAAAAAAATTAAATAATAACTAAGGTACTTAAAATTTATGAGGGTGTTGCTTTCATGCAAGGTATTTCTAGAACCAAGTTGTCGTGTCAGCTTCGCAGCAATCCTGACAGCAGCTGGAACGAAGTACTCCCCGCACAGTTCCTGTAGCTGAAGGACTGGGTACTGCCTGCATAGTACCTTACATCCTGTTTGTTTGCAGCATGCAGTATATTGAATGCTTTTTAAACACGGGTTGCACGATCTGCGCTCCCTAAACAAATCCTATTGCTCATGGAAATGTATGTGAGGCTGATGCGCAGGCTGGACTTTCCCTGCAATTTTACTTCTGACCTGAAATAGACAAACCCTATAGAGGCCATTTTCCTGTCCTGAATTTCTAACACGGTATATCTTAAAATGTATCCCTAGTCTTGCAACCTTCTTTTCTGCATCATCGGCAGCATTTCTTTTTCCAAAGCCCAGGTCCATTAGTCAGTTTGTCCAGCAGGCCATGAGAAAGACATTATTACTTGTGAACCTCGTTGGCTTTTCACTTGGCAATCAGATGACAGCGTCACTCCTGTGCTTTGTGGGGCTCATGATTAGACAGGACTGCAAATTCAGTGGGACACCTAGCAAAGTGCTAGTAAAAGGTTTCCCTGTGGATAAAAGTGAGAAGTAGAAGCTTCAGGAGGTTGTTCAGTGACACTGTTTCCTCCTGCACTGCAGTGCTGTCACTTTCTGTGTGTGAAATTTTTTAATATGCAAAAGGCAGATATGGCTATATGCAGGGTGGTGGGACATTTTAAGATGTTTTGATCAAAATCTAGTAGACAGAGGTAGGGGTAACAATTCTTTTGCAGTTGATGTTTGACTTTCAGTCTGTGTTTGCTGGGGGATATATATACTTATCCATTAATTAAATAAAAATTCAGCAATGAATTTATTAGGTAACAAAGTCTGAATGCAACTAGATATGTTTTCTGCATTTGCTGAAATTGAATGTTTTGCTAAGGAAGATAGCAATGTAGATTGAAGTTTTGCTTGTCTCAGCTACCAGCTGTGTCTCATTTGAAAAGGCCTGTGGGTAGTCGAGCTTTGCTGGTTGACAGTCTTTGAAGAGCTGCTTCCATTTGAAGTCTTTTTTTCTCCCCTTTTGTGATGTTTGAAAGTAGAGGAGAACACCTGTAGACTAATATTATATGAACATATTAAAACGTCTGTTACCGGCACTTTCTGATTTGGGATTGTTGTTTTATAAAAACCAGCTATGTCTGTATTTAACTGGCTCCCTATAGGCTAGAAATTCTGAGGGATTGATGCACTGGAAATTTGAGATGCTGAATAGCATACAACAGTGTCCAGCCTCCAAGGATTACAAACAGGGAATATTTTCCCTGTGTTCCAGCAGGCAAAGGCAGGTACGGAGGTAGAAGGGAATAAAGGAAGGGGCGATTTATCTCTCCTAACACTACCTGACTAAAGTTTAGCGTCTAGTGTAGGCTGATTCCTTAGAGATAAACAGGTATTTCCACAGGGCAGTTCAGTTCCTCTTGAAATAGGCTGATACGACTGGTACAGTGAATTACCATGTCGGTTTGCTGTCCTCCATTGACTGCACTCTGTCTCTGAACAACTCGTTTAGGCTAAATACCCTGATTTTGATTGTCTGAGGTCAAACAAGTTGAATCCTGCCTTGACTCATTCATTACATTTGTTTTTAAAATCACAGGGTAGTCCTTCAATTTCTGCCTATTTCATTCTGTAAAAGCAAACCTCGCTCACACCCACAAACAACTGCAACAAAAATCTGCCCACCTCTCTTGTAAGGTCTTATAAGTGAAAATATTAATCAGATTTTAAAATGTGTGGTTGTATTGTTTAAACTCAGTGGGGACTGGATGCTTAGAATAGCATGTTGGTCCTCTAATAGCGAGTAGTCTGAGTCTTATTTCTCTTTCTGTATTTGAGGGTAGGATTTTTTTGTTTAGCGGTAGGAGAGCTGGGGAGGGAGAGAACAAGGCACCTCCAGGCAGAGACACAAATGCAACAAATGTCAACGTGAACTTGCAAACGAAGAGTAGAAATAGATGTGCCTCTTTACCAGCCAGTTGTAGGTTTGGCTTGCTGCCTGCTCTTAAGTCACTTCTTTTAGTCACATTCTTCAGCTTTGTCCAGAAATCTTATTCTTCTTATCGTTTCTGAAGGACGCAGATAAATTTTCAATCTACATCATGAAGAGCTATAAAACTAGTGCCCAGATGGATGCACAGACTCGGAGACTGAGCATTTAACTTTTAGTGCCACCATTCTCTCCATTTTTCCTGATACTACAGAGAAATTTTCCAATTATCACCAAACCAAGTTCACTCACTAGGTGTCTACAAAATAACATTTGGAATGAACAAATAATTTCAGAACCCACTAAGCTTGCAGTCTATTACCTGCCTAACCATACTATCTCCTTTCCTTTGTAGAGTCCAAACCTTGGAATCTGTATAGGGGCCATATCAAACTGCTTGAATAATTCATCTGCACTAGGTGCGTGAGCTGTGGGTATGCATTCTTGAGGCAATGAAGTTGTGTGTCAAGATGCCATCTTGTAGCAGCCTCCCTAACACTGGAACGTTTCTGAGAAGGTCTCGTTCATACTGTGCATGCAGTCGAGAGGGCAGATTACAGATTCCCCAAATAGGTCTTTTATAGCTCCCTTGCTTGTGGCAAGAGACCAGCTGGAGGCTAATACAAAGGTACCAGGAAATTGCTTCTTAAAGTTTGTCAGCTCAATATGAATAATTGCAGGAAGAGCTTTAGATGGAAAGATCTGGAGGTAAATTTGCTCTGATGCTGCTGCATCCCTTGAGGTAAAGCTCGCAGCCATGCTGGAGGCCAGGGAAGAAAAAAGGGAGCTCATACAGAATCAGTTATCATGGTCCTGTCATCTAATGTACACATACTTGACTTGTCTTTGTACGTCTTCATCACAGATCAGAAAGTATTAAAACACTTACCAATGTACTGAAGGATGGATTATTAACTCTGACAACTATGCGTGTTTTTTTTTGGCTGGTAGTGTGGAGATTGGAAGACTGTTTGGAACACGGTAGGAAATAAACAGTGAATTAAACTATAAAAATAATTTCCAGAGAGATTTCAAAGGCAGATCCTGTAGTAATGGGAAAGGAATGGAGAGCTGCTTCCCAAGTGCAATGTTGCAGATTAAGGCAAGGGGCTCTGTTGGATGTCTGGGACATCCTGGGTCATCTAAGCCATAGGAAAGGGGATGAGCTGGAAGTAAGCTCCCAGCATTATGTGCTTAACCTTTTTTTCCTCTGCTTCTTGAGTGCTTTGGGGGAGAGCAAACAATATTGATGTGGAAAGAAGTTGCCGTTTTGAACTATTTACACAGTCACTGTTATCCACTAAGGAAGTCTCAGAGTTGGTTAGGCTTATCATAGATTCCCCCAGGAGCTGTAGAGGTGCAAAGTAACACCTTACAAAGATGCAAAAGCAGAAGAATCACCTGTGAGGAGCGTATTGGTAAGACAAAGAGGGCTCTTTGTTCCATTTTTATAGGAAGGATAGCATTGCATTGCTGTAATTTTACCTAAACACAGAATCACACACACAATTCCCAGAGGTGATAAGCAAAAGAACATGGATGTGTATTTCTGTGAACTGTCGTGTTGTGGTGCTGGTGGTATCATGGCATATTAATTCCTCATAAAGTGTTCAATGTCTCTTTATGAATGCAGTCTGAATTTAATTATATTTTAATATATTTTGCTTCTATGAATGATTTTCCACATTTCTGTATGATACCCCTTTTTTTTTTTAAAGCCAATGATAATTCTTTTACCGGCATAAATTAAAAATGCATCACTACTGTCCCACAACAACTTGCTTCTTTTTAACTGCGCTGTGTCAGGATGAAGTTGAAACTTTCTACAGTTTTGAGTCTCTGCAAACACTTTAGCACATATGCTTTTCTTTGTAACAGCACAAAAATTGTGGTATTTTCATAGACAGATAGCGGAACCCAGTATGAAATCTCTGCTTTTACTAAGATCATATTTGGTTCGCCATCTTTACCCATATCCTGACTGCTGTGCTGTGGGATATGTTTGAAAGAGGGAGGCAGATGACTCCTCTTCCTCTCCTGAATTTAACTGAAATCACCTGAACCAGAGAGACAGTTCTTAACAAAGCAATCTTTTGTTGTTGTTGTTGTTATTGTTGTTTGTTGTTTTGAAAAAAGATGACTTGCAGTAAAGATAACCTTAAAGGTTTTGACAATTTTTCTCTTGCATGCTAATGTGGGATTTTCCATTCCTTGTTCGAATCCTACTATGTTTGATGTATTAAAGATAATTAAAAATACAGACTACTGCAAGGATTTTGTATCAGTCAGAGGACGGGCTCTTTATAAATTAGTCCCTGTGTGTCAATGCCTGTGTGTATAACATGATCCCTGTATTGAAATACACCATAATGGTTTTACAAATACGACTTCTTTGCAGGTATGGTATGTTTTGAACACTAATCTGAACTCATGTCATTTTTTTATTGGTGACAATTGTACAATTCCTGGAATTGAGTAAACACATGAAGCTGCACGATTTTTTTATGTGCAGAAATCTGAAAATGGCTTCCCTCAGCAGCTGTCATTTGGTTCACTTTTCCACATGCACCTTGAATGACAGTCTGCAATACTGAAAAGTTTAAGTGAAGACTATGGCCCAATCTTACAGGAATGAGGAATATGAAAACCACCATTGTAAGGTTTCACTCCCGTCCAAACATCAGAATGCTGAATTGCTAGCTACAAGCTACAAAGAGGGAGTAATTCCCTCATGAATCTTAACTCCCCTCTAGCCAAAAATACCTACCCAAAAACCCCATGGATGCATAAATAGTAAAAGCTGCCTTCCCTGAAGGAACCTGCTTGGTTCTCTTCTGGACAAAATTTCTAATGACAGAATTATTTAGCACCACTTCCTGCAATAACGTAGAGATTGAAAAATGGTGTGGTTGTTTAATGATTGGAACCACTCTGAAGCTGTTGACTAACATGTTTTCTGTCCTTATTGCATTTTGAGCAATTTTGTTTCCAAGGCAACTGCTTGTGTCAGCATACAGATGTGCTTAAAGCTATGTGAAGGCATTTCCCAACAAACATTTAATTTAGTGACAAAACATAAAGGCATAACTTCTGTCCTTCTTTCCAACATCTGTAGAGGATGCAGGATGCCACATGAATCAAGAGCACGCCACTTCAATACAGAGATTTACCAGCGAGGAGTGATTGGGACAAATATGAGTGAGGTGTGGTATTTACACACAGATTTACACAGAATTTCTAGGTTGGAAGAGACCTCAAGATCATCGAGTCCAACCTCTAACCTAACACTAACAGTCCCCACTAAACCATATCCCTAAGCTCTACATCTAAACGTCTTTTGAAGACTTCCAGGGATGGTGACTCCACCACCTCCCTGGGCAGCCTGTTCCAATGCCTCACAACCCTTTCAGTAAAGAAGCTCTTCCTAACATCTAACCTAAAACTCCCCTGGCGCAACTTTAGCCCATTCCCCCTCGTCCTGTCACCAGGCACGTGGGAGAACAGGCCAACCCCCACCTCTCTACAGCCTCCTTTAAGGTATCTGTAGAGAGCGATAAGGTCGCCCCTGAGCCTCCTCTTCTCCAGGCTGAATAAGCCCAGCTCCTTCAGCCGCTCCTCGTAGGACTTGTTCTCCAGGCCCCTCACCAGCTTCGTCGCCCTTCTTTGGACCCGCTCAAGCACCTCGATGTCCTTCTTGTAGCGAGGGGCCCAAAACTGAACACAGTACTCGAGGTGCGGCCTCACCAGAGCCGAGTACAGGGGGACGATCACCTCCCTAGCCCTGCTGGTCACACTATTTCTGATACAAGCCAGGATGCCGTTGGCCTTCTTGGCCACCTGAGCACACTGCTGGCTCATATTCAGCCGACTGTCCACTATCACTCCCAGGTCCTTCTCCGCCTGGCAGCTCTCCAACCACTCATCTCCCAGCCTGTAGCTCTGCTTGGGGTTATTACGCCCCAGGTGCAGGACCCGGCACTTGGCCTTGTTAAACTTCATGCAGTTGACCTCAGCCCATCGGTGCAGCCTATCCAGATCCTCCTGCAGAGCCTTCCTACCCTCGAGCAGATCGACACACGCACCTAACTTGGTGTCATCTGCAAACTTACTGAGGGTGCACTCAATGCCCTCGTCCAGATCATTGATGAAGATGTTAAAGAGGACCGGCCCCAGCACCGAGCCCTGGGGGACGCCACTAGTGACTGGCCTCCAACTGGATTTGACTCCATTTACCACAACTCTCTGGGCCCGGCTATCCAGCCAGTTTCTAACCCAACGAAGCGCGCGCCAGTCCAAGCCAAGAGCAGCCAGTTTCTTGAGGAGAATGCTGTGGGAGACGGTGTCAAAAGCCTTGCTGAAGTCAAGGTAGACCACATCCACAGCCTTTCCCTCGTCTACCCAGCGGTATTTACTCTACCACAGATTAGAGCAGTTTATTAGGAAGACTAGAAAGTGAATAATGAAGAGATCTTAACCACTTTTATGGTATTGTTTTAACAAAGTTTTGTCTTGTTCTTGATGTCTTCTTCCTCTTGGAAAGAGGAGACTAGATTGCTGTAGAGCAGCACATTGAGCACATTGTGAACACACTTGGGAAGATGCAGAACTTGTTGATGGTGCTTTTGCTGGACCTGTGTTTTTCAGTCAAGTAAGTCACTTTCTGAAGTCACTGGGGCTGCTTTCTTGAAAGTCAAGTAATTGTCCTGAAACTGTTGAACTGACAGGCTGTTACTCTAATGGCTTCAGTTCAAAACTGCAATGCAGTACAAAATAATTACTGTTTACAGTGCATTGTGAACAAATAGGAAGGCTTTAGTCATAACAAAATGAAGTGGTTATGTATTGAAGAAGAATTCAGGGGAAGCTTTCCAGGGGTTCAGAGATTAAAAAGATCAGAAAGATCTGTTGTGGTTACCTACCCTGATCTGCCATGTAAGAGACCAAAGAGGTTTGCTGTTCTCATCTTGGCTCCCAGACCTGTAGCTATTTTGAATAGCATCCATTGTAGCATCAATGCTGATTTTTAAAAAGTATCCAGTGCTTGAGATGCCTACCTTAACCATTCATAGTTACTGTGTCTCAGTGGTTTTGTTCGTTGAGAAATACGGTATGTGTTTGATCTGAATTTATCCAGCTCCAACATCCAGTAACTTATTTTGTTTAGGTCTTTGTCAGCTAGACAATAATTCTCACATAATTAATATTTTCCTGTGTAGCTGCTTAGTCTGTAGTCTTTCTTTCCCTCTCTTGAACACAATAAAGAGGTAGATCTTCCTGAATGCTTTAGTAGAGGTATGTGAGATCCCTCCGTTGTTCCACTGGCTGTTCTCTAAATTCTCCAACTCACTGCCATTGTCCTAGAGTAGACTGTGTTCCAGAAACACTCAGCGCAAATGAGGACATAGCATAATCTCTCTACCACTTCTTGAGTTCCCCTGCTTTGTACGCCTAAATACTGTATTTCCCTTTTTGCTCTTAACTTTACACCAGTTCTAATGTTTACCAGTTCGCCTGTCAGAGGTAGCACACCTCTTCTAAAGCAACTGTTTCCACATTCAAAAAATATCAAATTAATTTGACGAGACCTGTTTTCCATACAGCTGTCCCACTTACCATGCCTTATATTTTCCTTTTTTAATTGCTTGAACATCGTATCAGCTAGTCTTATTTTACCACCATCTACTGGCTGATTGACAGGACTTCATTTATCCAGAAACCCTGTTCAGCTCCCTTGAACATTGGACTGGATGCTTTTCCCAGTCATTCTGGACTGTTGTAGTTTCAGAACAACTTCTTCATCTTAAACACAGAGTTTCCCAAAGTTAACTGATTCAAAACCCTTACAGGAACAACTGTTTAGCATACTCCTTTGATGCTAATAGCAGGGTTATTATTTCATTCTATATGCTTTCTTATTATCATTTAACTACTTAACAGCTCATGTGCAAAAGTGTTTTCCTTTTTTGCATTCTTTTTGCTTCAGCTGTAACAAGGCATCTCAAATAAATACACTTTGCTGTTCCTTGTCTATTTTATCTTGACAAATTTCTTGACCTACAGTGCTTCTAGTTTGCAAACCTCCTTGTCAGAAAATTCTTCTGTGGTTCTTGTAATGTTCTCAGACTTCCAAATGTTAGTCATCTTTTAGTATACAGCCACCGAGCAGCACTTCAGGGAAAAAATCTTTGATCAGGAAAGAAAACATGACAGTCTACTGCAAGGCAGTACTACTTCTACATGAGTGGCCAACAGCATACTGAGCATAGAATAAGAGGGAACGTCTCCAGCTCTCTCTGATACAGCTATCTGCTGCTCCCCAGCTCTAGGTAACGCTCCTCAGTACTACAAACAAAGCTTTGCTGCTCTAGAAGGGATGAACAACTTGGGACTGTTCAGTCACTGAGGATAAGGATCAGTAGTTAGGAATACAGAATTTAAGGGATGGTTTTGGTACGAACGTTGCATCGTACTAAACACCTACTTGAGGTACTAAAGAGATATTCCCCAGGACAACATTTCCCAGGTAACCAGAAGTATGGATAAGCAAAATGGAGTATTCGTGAGCTTCCATTCAGTAGAGAAGTGCCTTCCTCTTGTAAGCAGTTCAAGTTCCACAAGAATCCCTGCGATGATCAGACTGTGATAGCCTTTGCTTCTGTGTAAGAGCTTATGGAATGTACAAAGGAAGCTGTTTTCTAGATCTTTCTCTATCAGTTTCTTACACAAATATTTGCTAGTGAAGTTAAAAGTATATTTCAGAAGGTTCAGGAAGATTAGGAAACACGATCAGTGGTACCAACTGCATCAATTTGCACTTAGATTTAAGGAATTACTCCTCCCTCTGAAGAGGTCACTGAGATAAAATACTGGTTTTGATTGCGATGGGATGTTTGCTTTCAATAGGGACAGTTTTAGTGTCTACCCTCAGAATATACACGTACATTGCAGGATGAAGGGTAAATGCAAATGTGTGAGGATTCATAACCTTGGAAGAGTTGTACATCTATTACGGTTAAGTCCCACAAGAAATCCCAGAAAGGGTAATTAAAGAAGTAGCGCTCAGAATATCAAGAGCGAGTGGAGTCTTAGCACTGAGAAGGGTAAAAGGGAAGCTTCACTCCTCACCTCTTCGTAACGCTACCTGTACTGAATGCTGTGCTAGATTCATGTTAGAACTTTAAAGGGGAGGTAGGAAAAAATACTTCAAATGTTTAGAAAGCGATCAAGTTTATTGCACCATCTTGGTAAGTTTTGTTTCGCTGTGAAGATTGCCTGACTCTGTAAGCTAAGGTACTGTTCCTTTTCATCCCCTCTCTTACTGCAAGCTGCAAAATTAATTAATGTCACTGGAACAATCGTATTTACATATGTGTAAAGCTTGAGAGTTGATACTTTTAAAAACACATACTTGTATGGATTTTCTTGAGAGAAATCTTATTTGTGCTGCAAATGCAATGTGGGCAATTTTAGTTTTGAAGAACAATAAAACACTGATGAAGGGATAGTTTGCAATGTTGTTATTTTGGTGGTGATTATTTCCAGCAGTTTTCCAGTTTATATTTATGAAGAATTTTCTGCTGTAAATGCAAGTAAGTACGCTTTGAAATGGACTTGACAGCCACTTGCAGGCCCAAGCATCAAGCCTGTAACAGATCATGAGGAATTTTTATTCTGTGAGAAACTCGGAGATGTCAGAGTTTTTGTTCTTAATTGGGACAAAATACCAATCTCATCTGAGGATGGAACACTTCAAAAACATTTGCAATGTTTTTGTTTAAAATATTGATGATGTTCCTATGTTCTCACAAAATATTTTAATTAAACCAAATTCTCATTTCCCAATGAAAAACATTGGAAAATGAAAAACAAGTGTTTTTTCAGCCCATTTTACACAAGAGCATAAACCACAGAATATAAATCCACTTGTTATGCTAGAAATTAATTTTTTGCATGCGTGACAGAATTGGATTTTGGGTACTTAATGAGAATCTCTTTATCATGCATAAAAATAAACCCTCTGTTGCCAAGTTGTTGGCTTGCAAGCTAATGACCAGGTTAGAGTTTTGCTGTTTGCTTTAAACCTCTATCTCCAGTCCTTTATCAAAGCAAATAAGGTAAGATGAGAGCACTAATACCCTGAATTGCCTTGAAAACAAACAGCAGTATGTTCTGTCAGGTTTTCTTCCATGTAGAAGCAAGTGGTGGGAAGGATCCTCACCAAGGGTAAGGATCTGTGATTAGAGATGCTAGATCCAAGTTGCATGGTAGTTGTTACTCCAGTATCTTTTATAAATTATATTTTTATATATATATATATACATATATATATATATATATATATAAGTCTTGAAGTCTTCCATTTCACCCATGGTCTGTTTCTCTGACTGTGGATAGCTGAAGTAGAAATAGACTATCAGTTCTTAAAATGTATGGAAGATGTGGGACATATATTCAAATATAAGGGAGATGTGGGCTTCTGTTTGTTTGTTTAAGTTTTGCCATGTGATAGCTATTTTGTGTTAGTAGTTGCTGTTGACTCTCTTAGGGAAAGCATAATTTGAGACTACCAGCAATAATAGTATTTTTGCAAATGCATGTGCTGGAGATGACTAGTATAGTTTGCACCTTTTTTTTTTCTAAGACTTCTTCCTGGGAGCTAAGCGTTTTGAATTGGTTTTGAAAGGTGCTATTAGGGGGTAATTACTAGTGGAAGTTGCAAGTAAAATGAAAGTTTCAATTATTCAAGCTTTTTGTAGGAGGCAAAGCTGCGTTCTGCAGGAGGAGGCATAGTTGTACTGGTAATTAGTATTTTTTGAAAGAACATATAAAAATAGAAAAAAAATGCTTTACAAAGTTACATGCAGTGAATTTTGTAGCATTTAAAAGAAATACAGGCTTTCTACACTGTTTTATTTAAATGCAAGCTTCCACTTTGATCCTGGAAATGCAGTCATTCTTAAAAATGGTTTAGTAAAGAAAGTGGGAGATACAAAGCATTAATTAGAGAGATATATAAATTGGATATAGAACTCAGCACAGTTAATTTGAAAGGGAATCTTGCCTTAAAACTTTCCAAAAGTGCTGGAAACCAGTGGGTGAGAGGGTCTTTTGAGTACTAGCCATGGAACAAGACATGATGAAACATCAAAAAAAGAAGGCAAAGCTTGGGGCACACACGGAACTGGAAGGATTCTGCGCAGGGAGTGAACTGGAAGCAGTGGCTTTAATCTGGGTTTCACATTGAGGTAGCACAATAATCCAGACCTAAGATCTTCACCTCTGTGACACTGCTGTGTGCAGAGGATTTGTCTCTGAGATGGAAAGTTCTTAAAGAATGGACTAACAAAGGCTAAACCAGGTTAGTTTGGATTCCCGAAGTCCCAAGTTCAGCCTGGGCCAAGATTAAAGTAAAGCTAAGCCTGGAGTATGGGTGGCTTTGAGATGCTAAAGATCTTTAAGCTATAGGGTCGCTGATCAGAGCTTCTATCCCAACAACTATGCTGAGGAAGTTGTCACTACAGGGGTGTTTCACTACTCACACCCTTGAAGCTACAGTAAAGAACGTTAGCAGGCAATGAGAATGGCAACCTCTCAAAATAAAACTATTGGCACCTGCATTGATTAAAGAAAAAATGAACCATTCCTAACTCCCATCTGCCTTTATATTCTGTTTATCTTTTCACTGTTTTATAGGTGTGTTTTTTTTCAACAGAAACATCCTCCACATCTTTTTGTAAATCTCAGTGCTTTTGCAGCTTTTATGAATGTAGAGAGAGAGGCTTGTTGAGAATAAGCCTTCTTGATAGTGTTAACCAAATAAAAATTACATTTATTCATTTTCTAAGATGCTCTTAAAGTTAGATAGCAATGTGTAGCTCCTGTACTCTGTGCATAGGCTGCCTTTTTAATACAAAGGTGATTATTAATATTTCTCAATTTATGCATGTGTATGGATTGGTTTTGAGATAAACGAAACCTTAGGATGTGTCATAGAACAGGCAAAACCTGCTGTTCATTTTAGAAACACATAAAGTGCGTATTTACTAAGTCGTTGTTGATCTAGCAGACCTCGGGCCTTAATCTTCCACAGCTTGTGCACTGCTTCAAGCCGTGTTCGTTCGTGTTCTGTAGGACACTGACAAAACCCGTAGCAAAGTGAGAACAGCTTTCTGGTTTTAATGAAAAATAGCAGGGTGAGTCTAGGGTTTGTTTTGTTTAGAATGTGCCTCACCCTGTACAAGACTAAGAAATATTTCCTGTAAAAAAAAAAAAAAAGTTGCCTCAGGATAGTAGTGTTGTAGATAGATAGTAGTGGATTGGGCAAAGTATGAGAAACTTCTAAGGGCATACTTCCTTAAAAAATCATCAGTCTTTGTTTCCTAAATTACTTATTATGTATATAAAACAAAAGCTTTGCAGATGAGGAGGCTGCTATTTATATTCCTATCAGTTGAAACCACTATCATGCTATAACAAATCAATGCATTTCTAGTTCAGTGCAGTTCTAGGTCTGGGTGTTCTTTTGTTGTTCTGGTGTGTTTTGTTAGTAATATTTTTCTCTGAACATTTTTACAAAGTTTAACAGGTAGATTGTGTAGGACTACTTTTTATAGTGCTCAGTTTAGTTGAAGTCTGACAACCCAGGTTGTTGTTTTCAGGACTTCCCAGAGTGGAGCCATCTCCATCACTGCCACTCTCAGGCTGTGTCAGGGGCTGCAGTGTAGCCCGCAGAAGGCTTCTGTACCCAAAGCTGTAGGCTAAAACTGAAGTTAAAAGAAAATAAAAGCCTATTACGAAATACAATTCCTAACAAAAACCTCTGCTCTTCTTTGGCTAATTTAATAGATTCCCTGCTGGGCATATGGCTTTGAAATGTGCTGGGTATCATAAGGACTTTCCTCATGGTTTGAACTGTAGACAATTGATTGCGCCGTTTCTGCTAAAATACATCATCTGCAGTTTATATCGAGGGTTGCACAAATGTTGTGATCAGTGTTCCAAGTATCAGTTTTCCTGGAGGCTTTCTGTTGAAGCTGTTCTTCCCTATCATCCTGAGGAAATCTACAAATCTACAATTCAGATGATTTGTGTCTTTGTTCTTTCTGGAACTGAAATAAAATCCCAATTAAAAGCATATAACAGGTGGCTGCTTTTAAATGTCATAGTCTCTAGCATTAAAAATGCCCTGTAACTTTTCCTAGTATGTAAAAAGCCAAAGTAAAACAGGCACTAGGATGACACCACGACAGCTGACATGTATCATAGTCTCGGGTCAGTTTGTTCATTCAGCTCACTAGTGCTGCCATCATTGCCTGTATTTATAGATTTTGCTCCTGCCTGAAGCTGTGATGGGCTCAGCTGTCACATTCAAATACGTGGGGTATAAATCTGCATGTTAAGGAAGCGTTCAGAAACGTTATGAACCCATCTTTTGACTGCTGTGTTGTTCTGATGTTACTGGGTCTGCCTGGCTGAGTTACCCTGCCTTGTTCTGTTCAATGTATTGATGAAGAGGATCCAAACATGATGTCATTTCTTCTTCCTAGGTCTCTCCTTCCCTTGGAACTAAAATAAATGCTGCAGGATAAAGTATCTTAGTTAGATAAACACTGTTCTTCATCTGGCTAATTTTACTTCTCTTCCAAGTTTCTAATTAATCTCTTCACCAGTTCATATCTCCATGTAGAAGCATTGTGACCTCTACTTCTTATCCGTAAGGTAGTTAATTATGGCCTAGCATCTAAGAAGCAGGAATGCGACTAGAAAAATTGCTCGCCTGCATGATTGTGGAAGGGTCTTGGAATGTGTGCCAGCCTAATTTAAATGCTTTGCAAATAGGTTCTGTGTGCGATGTTGCAGATGAACAATTACTTGGCATACAGCAGCAGCTTAGGGATATGGTGCTGGAGCCTGGCTTAATTTCAACTAGTGCATTATTATCTGGGATCATGCTGATACGGCAATTGTCTTGCATTCCAAGTGACAGCAGCTGAATGCTTCTGAAATACAAGGAGGATGCTGTAATGCAAAACGATTTTTCTGTGAAATTCTAGCACTCAGATTTTAGTAACTTGTAGATATCAATGGGCTGATGAGAGATGGAGTTCTAATTTCAGAATTATCTTAAACTAAATTAAACCTAATCTTCATGTAAATTGCTGTAGGACTGCACTTCTCATTTCAACAGTGGGACCTTCGGTAACCATCCAAATAATTACAGTCAGGCCTCAGTGTTGCTACTGTTCTTCTCTAAGGTTTCACAGGATACAAAATAGGTTTGGACCACCCTACTACTCACAAATAACCATCACACACCTGACCAGGTCTGTTAATTGAGATGGAAGAATAATAATAAAAAAGCCATACCCTAAATAAATGTTTTCCAAAGAGTAATCTACATTCCCAGAAGCAAAGGCATTTTGCACTGTGCGTTGGCTGTGCAAAGTGTGGTGGCTACTTATTCCATCTGTGTGTTTCATAAGGGTTGATCTGATTTTGGCATACCATGTATACTGTGGCATCTTACAGAAGGTCACATTGCTTGTGGTGATTTCAGAACTAATCTCACTAGTGGCAAAAGGGTCTTTATCCTATTTTTTTTTCTAGTGTTGTTACTGACGCCATTTGAATTTCATTCATAGTGACATAACTGCATTGTTTTAGAGATAAACACGTGCTAAATGTTTTTTTTTTTTTTTTTTTTAAAAAAAAAAAAAAAGCTGCAGTGTTTGCATACTCAATGTAACAGCTTCCAGGATAAAGCATAGGTCTGCTTTACAGATGGAAAGGATGATAAATTTGAGATACTTAAAATTGCCATAGGAAAAAAACAACAGAAATGAACAAAAACCAGGAGAATCTGTCAATCTACTCTTTCTGATTATGAATGCTTCCATTTCAGAAAGCACAAGTCATTCTTTTTTGGGTTCAGGACGCCAGCGTTCCTAAAGATTGAGACAATTAGGGAATTGGGAGGGTAGCAAGGAGGAAATGAATCATAAGCAGGGGAGACAGAAATGGCTGACAAAAATAGACAAAACCAGCAGTAGCGTATGGAATTTTACTTGGTCAGCATAGGAATCCTGGTACAGAATGCAGGAAAAATGTTGGATAAAGCAGGATAGTCAGTTTCCTTGCTGTTGTGCACTTGTGAACTTGTACTCTTGGAACATTTCCCCTGTATGAACACTGATGGGAAAACGTAGTTGTTTGGTGGTACTCAGTAAGAAAAAACTGTGGGTTTTGGTAAATAAAGATTTCCTTGTGGTAAACGACTGCCCTTCATCAGCTTTTTCAACCAGGTTTTCTTGTTACTTTTTATACAGCTGAAGGAAGAATTTTCAGTAGGTAAGTGTTGTTTCAAGTGGAAAAGAATGGTTCTCTTGGATTTGCAGGTTCTGTCACAGAGACAATTAACATACTTCAGAGTACATTTGGCAGAACTTCAAAATCACTACTGACTTCTAATTTCTTTTCTACTTTTGCATCATCTACCATCTCCCTCTACATAGGAGCAGCGTAGAGTGGAATAAAATTGTTTTTTGGGTGCATGCAACTTTCAGGTACCTTCCAAATTCTTCTTCAAAACAGATGCAAAATGGATGCATTTGTATCCAGCTGTTCCCAGCTGGATTTGTATCCAGCTGTTCCCTTTCTTTTATGAGCTAAAAATACTGTTTTTTTTTTTTTTTTTTTTTTTTTCTTCTAGAAGAATATAGGTGCTCCTTTACATTTTTCTGAAGTGCTGCTGCTTTTAGCCCTGTTCCATTTGAGCAACCACTTTTACTTCTCTTACTCTATCATGCCTTACCAGGCATCAGTGCAAATGCATTGACAGTTCTTGAGAATACACAGTGAAGGGTTCAGCCTCTCATTGCTATGCAAGGTGTTAAAATCCTGTATCAGCTTAACACCTTTCTCAAGTACTCTCCCATAGCTCTTTATGGGAGTATGGCTACAGTGCAAGACATTTCTTGGCCTCTTGGGCAGCGTTAGAGATGAAGGTAAAAAATAAGGTAATTACAGATATGACTTGAAGTGAAATGCCAAATCCCTGCAGAAAAAAGGAAGCTCTTGGCTTTCTGTCACTGTGACTTTATATTAAACAGGACATTATAAGTAAACAGCTGTTCTGATGGTAATTTTCCTATTTTCTTTTAAAGCTGGTCTTAAAATTCAGCTCTTGTAACAAGAGCAGTATGGAATGATAAAGCTGTGTTTCTTTATGCAGCCTGCAGCTTGCAACGCTTTGGCTGTTGTAAAGCTCATGGCGGAGCTGACTCAGGAAGGGGATGGTTGTTCCCTGTGAGAGACAAAATCCATCCTGAGAGGCAAGGGTGCATCTACAGAACAGCATTTTTATTAAGGGCATTGAGGAAAATGTCCAACAGAGGAAACAGCAGACGGAGGACATTGCTTTGTGAGTTCAGATGGTACCACATCGCCCTACCTCAAGACTGAAATAGAGAAATGACTCTGAAGTGCTGTGCTGTAAGAAATGCCCATCAAGTCCATCAGGTGTCCGAAGCTTTTCATGGCAGGAGAGCCAACTACAAGGGAAGCTCTCAAGCACTTCAGACTGCTGAGGTAAATGGGTCCTGTGGGGACGGGCACGGCACGAGTTGATGTTACCAGTAGGCAGCGATGGCAGTGGTGAGGCCTAGTGGGGAGGGTTCCCCGGCGCTCTGGTGCTGGTGCCTAGGACACTTTCTACCATTCCCTTTTCCTCTTTCACTGTTTCAGAAACAATAAATGTTTATTTCATGCTGCTATTATAGTGAATGGCTCATGGGTTTCCTCTTCATGTGAAGACTGTAGCCTTTCCTTTCAGTGCAAAATGAGAACAATTCCAGCCCTGTTCCTTCAGAAATCATCATCGCAAAACTTCGGGTAAATGTGAAACGTGAGCTTCCTGTTGGCTGCAGCCGCTTTGTTTCTCGCTGGGGCTCATGCTGTTCCTTTATGGCCTTGCCTCACAAAAAGAATTACTGTCTTCATTTTGACTAGTGTCTGTGCTCCTGGCTAAGATAAAATGCTGTTGTGCTGTTTTCCTGATACTGAATCTGTCTACCTGGCATTACTTAAGTAACCCGTATAAAATCATAGTACGGTTATGATTCCTCTTCTTAATGAAGCAGGGAAGTACTTCTAAACTTTGCTGTCTGCAAAAAACAAACAAACAAACAGAAACACCACCAACAAAAAATAATCTTTTATTTCTTGTGCAGTCCGTTTTACAAATACTTTTAAGTGATGTTTACAAGCATTGCACCACTAGTGATACAGTGACTTGTTAAGAGGATACAGTGATGTGTAGAGGATGTGTAGGGACAAGGAAGAGGTCACAGGAGTGTCTGGAAAAAATAATTTCAGTGGATATCAAGAGGCAAACCCAAGAGTGGAGTAGGTGTAGGGATGGGGATAGGAATTCCAAGTCAGCAGATGCTTCCTGCCTGTCTGCTTAGAGAAGGACAGAAGATGGAGTGGTAGTTGCAGAG
Source organism: Oxyura jamaicensis (assembly GCF_011077185.1). NCBI lineage: Eukaryota > Metazoa > Chordata > Aves > Anseriformes > Anatidae > Oxyura > Oxyura jamaicensis. The sequence goes on from NC_048893.1 coordinate 179,962,654, forward strand.
GCAGGAGAAACCAGGATATCTGACTTCGCTTTCCTTCTCGTCTTTTGCTCTTTCTGAAATGCCTGCTTCAGATCTTAACCAGAAAATCTTCTGTTCCTGTGCTGCTGTCTATCTAAATGCCTGCCTTTGACAGTGCCCCTTGTGGAAGCTGTTCTATCTCAGAGCCACCCAGCCTTGGAGCAGGCAGACAGTGGTAGCTGGTAGCTTTCATTTCCCTGTTCCTCTCTTTCTCCAATAGATGCTCCCAACTCTCTCACTCTTCCATTAAATAGTTGGAGAGCTTTCTCCGTTAAATCTCTACCTCACTTAAATTTTCCATTCAGCAAAAGGCCATTTCGTTTGACTTTTGTACGTTGTCATATTTCTCTATAACTGTAATCCATCCTTCCTGATTGTCATGATTCACCTTGGTCTATCAGTCTTCTGCCTCTTATTCTGTCACTCAACTTTTCTGTACCTTGCCTTTCAGCGTTGATGACTGTGTTGCTGCTGGTAACTCTCCATCCATTGGTTATCCTGAAAGGACAATTTGATTAATCTTTTTCTCATTTACAAGTCCTTGTTCAGTATTAATTTGAAGGTAATATAACATTTTGAGTCATGTGGCAGGTCTGTTTTTGCTTTTTAATTTTTTTTTCTGAATCCTTGTTATTCAGTAGATTTGAGATTTATTTTTGATGCAAAATGGTGGTGAAATGTTAGAATATTAGGAGATACTGTTAGAAGTGGAATGTGAGGGAATATGCAGTTAAAAGCAGATTGCTGCCTCATCCACAAAAAATCTTTCCCAAATCTCTTTACAAATACACTGCAATTCAGTTTTTGAAAGTTAAAGGTGAATGTAAGTGGCTAAGAATAGATAAAAGTGGTAGTAAATAGTTGTGGTATATCAGCTGGATAGGAAACAGTGTAGGATATAATCTCTTTTCATTGGGCATGGAAAGATACAGAAAAAATGATAACTTGAGACAGCTTTTGAGAAGTTGCATTTATTTTTTCTGAATCGACAGTGTACTCTACCAGAACTGAATGTTTCAGTGTTAACGTTTGAAATACACCATTACTCAGACACATGCCCTGTACCAGCCATATTGCTTGTAAGCAATAAATCAGCTTATCTTCAAACAAATTAAATCTGACAGCTGGCCTTTCATCACTGCCTATCAAATGAACATGTCAGACTATTCAATTCATTAACCTCCTGCTTAAGTCAGAATCCAGTCTGGGTTTCATAGGAAGCAAGGTCATGAGAGCCTTTTAGAATCAGTCTCTTAAGGAGTTCCTAAGGGTTCTCCTCCTAGGAAGAAAGATTTGAAATCCCCTTCCCATTCAACCCAGATCCTTGTGGGGGACCTGCTTTGGTGGTAGTGACAACAGGGAAATGCACAGAACTAGCTTCGGAAAAGCGTGTTTCTTGTTGTTGTCCAGATCTGTGACTCTAATATATAATGCTATATAATTGAATAGAAATTATTTTGGAAGCCAACCTGTGGTTGCTCAACACAGAACACCTTTAGGCTGAAGTGTTCTGGGCTGTGGCGCCTTTTAGCTATTCACCAAATTTGACATACGGATCGATTGCCCCCTTTCTGTGCGTGCAGCTGGGTGTGAGGGCACATGGACATAATTTCTGTAAACGTGAAGAGGAAGCTGAAGGCACAAATGAATGTGTTTCTAAGGAATGGTTTGGTTATCAAGAGCGTTCAGCTGCACTGTGTTGAATGTGGGTCAAGCACTGTTGACTTGATTGTGCTAGGTTTTGGACAATACACAATATTAGTCTTTTCCCAAACCATTTATAAACTAAACTGGAATGCAGACTGATGAGATAAAGAAGTGGAGTATAAACAGAGCTATCAAGTCTTTTACTGTACGAGTAAGACTTGTACAATTGACTCTTACCTCATAGTTCCCTAGAACCCTTTGCACTTTCTTTGGTGCTTTTGCTTTCACTTGACTAAGCCTTCATCACATCAGTGAGATCCAGTGTGTGAGAAGATGCCCGAGAGATCTAAAGCTAAGTCTGGATAATAAAATACGTAGAATTTTTTCAGGTGAAGAGTAAACTTGAATGCAGCAAAACACGACATTTATTCCTGCAGAAGCCCTGTGTTAGTTAGCATAGGTTAATGAAATGTCATCGGTCCAAAAATAGAGGTAAGAATGATTAACGCACACACAAATTTTTTTTCAAGAAAATAATCTGCGAGTATTTGAACTTCGGGAACTTGGCTCCGTATCAAACATTTCAAAATTGTAAATATAGCTTATAACTAAATAGGCAAAGGTTATTTTGTTTTCTTTTGGTTATGACAGTGATATTTCTTGCATGTGAAATATCCAATATAAATTGCCTGTAGGTTTCCCTATCTTTGTTTGGATTTCTTTTCAAGGTTCATTTCTGTGGCACTCTGTATGTCAGTGAAAAAACAATGATCTGAGTGGCATTCAGGTGGCTGGAGTACAGTTAGATAAGTAAGGGAGCACAATGGAAAGAAAAGGTTGCTTACCCTGTAACAAGCGAAAAGCTGAAAAACAGGTGGTGGGAGTAAGATCAGATTCATAACAAAGTAACACACCCAACTAGGCATTAAAAAAAATCTAAATCAGCTCTTACTGTTAAGGAAAAAGATCTTGAAGTTGAAATGGATTGCATTTTGAAAGCCTCAGCCTCAGTGCTCAACAGTGGTCAGGGACACAGAGTGTTAGAAGTGGTTTGGTGACAAAACAGCAGATGTTCCTGATCCTCTTCTCAAGTTGTGCTTGCAGTCCTGCTCAGCCCTGTTTTAAGAAGGATAAATTAAAATTAAAAGAAGTACAGGCATGGGTAGAGGACGTGGAAAAAAGACCTGAAAGTTCTTCCGAGACTAAAGCTTTTTACTGTGGAGAGACAAGACAGCAAATCGGGAATGGAGCTAAGGGCTGTAAAGTCATTAATAATGGGAGAAAGATAAATAGGGAATTAATGTTCACTGCTTCTCATCTCATGAGCAATATGTGATAGATCTGAAGCAGAAATTGAGTTTTTGAATTTAATTCAGGAACACAAAATACCGTGAAAGCCAAAAGTGTCAATGAATTCAGGAAGAGATTGGTTATGTTCGTGAGAATTAGTTTATCATGGCCTATTAAATATGCACCAATGTGTTTCAGATCTCTAAATCAGGATGTTTGTATGGATATTTCCAGAGACTAAGAGGATATTCCAGGGGAAGGATCTGTTTAAAGAAAAGCCACCTCCTATGGGTTTGGAGGCACAGGGGCTTTCTCCTTCCTGATGCCATAGAGCTGACTCTGATGAGCTCTAGCAGCCGCAGATTCCTCCCGAGTCTGGAAGTTGTAAGGTGTGGCTGGCAGTGATGCTGAGTGCATGTCCCAAAGATTCGAGTGTGCACACAAAACGTGCAGCTGTCCCCACCGATGAGGTGGCACCCACACGACCACAGGCAGTGCTTGGACATGAACAGAGCAGCCTGATCCTGTGCCCCATTTGGCTAAGCAGGGTAGGGGCTTGTTACCAGTCACAGATTCCTCCAGGAGCTGCTGCTAGACATTGGGTCTGTCACTGGGATCCAAGTGTCAGCCCCCTTTGTGGCCCTTTCTCCAGCTGCTGCCATCCAGACCTGTCAGCCTGCTTGCAGCCTGAGTGCTGCTGGCAGTCACATCGAGCACACACACAGCAGAAGACGTCTGCACAGAAACAAGTCAGAGAGAGACCTTCATAAAAAGATGGGGGAAACTGCGGTGGACAAGCATACTGACTGGCAGCCTGCTGGCACCCACAGGCCCTTTTTATCCCTGTTTTTGGCATTTTTCCCATTCTTGTTCCTCCCTGTCCACCCTGATGTCTCTCTGCTGTCTTGTCTCTCACCAGCAAACAGCCTGCTGCACATGACTTTTCCTCATTAGTCCCAGTTCTGCTAAAGTCGCAACAAATTTATTTCTGATACTTCATCTATCTGGGTCTTGCATAGTGTTAGCAATAAGGCTTAAGTAGGCACTGCTGCCTTTGCAAAGCTGTACTCCTTGAGAGGTCCCTAGTGGCCGCCTTCACTTAGCTGTGAGGTTTGGTCGTGGCTTCCCTTAGGCGCCTGCCAGGTCTGGCCATTCCTCTGGGCGTCATCTGTGACTTCTGTCAGCTTCTCACGCTGCTGGTTGGACATCCAGCAGTTTCTCATGGTCTTGCAGTTAACGAAACCTCAGATCAGGGTCTAGTCATTCGCCTGCGTACCTTAGCAAGATCAGTGAATGCATTTTCCATTCTTTTTTTTCCCCTCAAAGTCACCTCTGGCTGCTGTCAGAGATGATCTTGGCTAGCTGGAGCTTTTGGCAGGCCCTGACCGGCTGTTCTGTCTTCTGGGTAATAATAGTAGAAACGTGTCAGCTTCTTCCCCTGTGTGTTATTCGCATCCTTGTAGCTCTAATCTCACAAATTGCCTGTCGTCCTGAAACAATAAGCACGTAAGTACATCCTTTACACAGCCCTTATTCCAGCGGGGGATTGGAGACCCCAAATATACAAATAATAGACCACCTACAAATGGTATGGACAGAAATTATATTTAGTGTTATTTATAAATAGCTGTTTGACAGAACTCAGACTCAGTCCCAATTCTTTTTACAGAAATGTAGTCTCATCCTTCACAGAAAAATACAAACCAGTAAAAAAGTTATTTCATTCTGAACGCTGCGTGCTCTCAATGCAGCACGTTAAACTGGGGTGATGAGTGGGCAGATAACATTCCCAACTGGCAAAACTGATCATGTTTTTCAGTTCCTTTTTAGTTTCCATCTCAACTTTACATTAAAATGCTGATGACTGTAAGATACAGCCTTATGTATGTCTGTTATTTAAGCTGCAGGCATATTAAAAAAGTTCTGAAAATTTTAGCTCTGTATATAGGCAGAGGGGAGAGGAGGTGTTCAAAGTCCATTTTCTATGTAATGGTGAGGCCAGAAATGTTGTTTGAATGTAAAGCTACTTTCTGTCAGAAGTTGGGCTTTTACCCTAGTGTCATCAGTCTCAAGAAGTTACCAAAATTGAACAGTTTAGACTGATTATTCAGTGATGATATTCAGTCTCTCAGGCTTCCATCGTTTGTGTTTGACACTATGTTTCTGCTCTCTGCATGGAAGCTGAATGTTAGCAAGTGTGAACATTGTCTTTTGTACAGATAATGGTACCAGTACCGGTGAGGTGACCAGAAAACCCATGGTAGGGTGATCCAGAGGTAGACTTACCTCTTTACAGCAAAATGGGGATTATCTAAAGATCTTACCTAAAGACTAAGGAAATGTGGCTGAGTCTTTAAATTACTTTTGTCAATACAAGAAGGTACTTGAGCAGAGCTCAGAAATGCCTAGACTCTGGTTTTCTGTGACTTTGCAGATGTGCTTACCTGTACTGGTTAAGAGATGTGCAGTAAATGCACTAGGTTTTGGCAGCACTAGAGGAAGAAGGATATTTGTTCTTCCAGAAGTGGGGATTTGCATTATTGTGTGTGTGTGTGTGTGTGGTGTGGTATTGTGGAAGAAAAATATTTGAAAGGGCTCTGAAGAGGTCATGGGCTCACTGATTCAACCTCCCTTTTCCAAGGCAGGAGCAACTCCTGGCATGTATTTATCTAAAAAAACCCTCAACTGTCAAGAGGTCTGCAACTTCTCCGAGGAATCTGTTCCAGTATGTTACTGTTAATGCTGTCAAAAAGTTTATTCCCTGAAGATTAACCTAAATCTTCCTTGCTTATAATAAAATTTATTCCTGTCTGAGCTACATATGCTTTTCCCATGCAGTAGTCCCTTCTATATACACATGCTTAGGATTTTTCCCTCCAGCCTAAATAACTCTTATTTGCTCAGTTTGTCTCATATGTCATGTTTTATATATGTTTTTCATTGCTCATTGTCTGTCTTAGTCTCTAAGACATCTCCTGGCACTGGAGCTCTGTTGTCTGTAATGTTGAATTGTTGGAAGCCTTCTTGGGATGCTTTTTGGTCTGAGCACACTCCCACATCAGGGAAACAATTGATTTACTTGTACAGGTGGCACCTCAGGGCCCAGAGTAGCACTGAGGAGTGAGTAGAAATGTATAAAACATGATTTGCCAGGCATTTCCTACATATTACGCCTATCCCTGTTGCTCACAAATCTCATCAGCAATGACTTTATTATATTTAGTTTTGGGTCACTGACTGAAAAAAAAAAATGCTGTTAAAAAATCATCAAACCGAGTGCCAATCCCTGTGGATCTCTGCTGGAAATGCTGCCTTTTCAAGGTGATTTCCCAGTTCCAGGTCCTGGTTAAGAACTGTTAATTCAGACAGCTCAATCCAGTTATTATGTGCTTTATTGGTACTGAATAGCACTATTCTTTTTAAATTATATCATCATGCAATAACAACTCAAATGTCTCATCTAAGCTTATGGCTGTTGCATTTATGTAGTTACCTTCATCAACCAAAACTGTAATTTTATCAGAAAATACAAACAGATTTGCTTGACAAAATAGATTTTGTGCAGAACGTCACTGATACTAATTATTTTCTTATCCTCTACTTTGTTATCTCCCAAATGCATAATTTTTCTCAGGATTTATGTCAGGCTAACTAGGGTACATCTGCCAGTGATATCTGAAATGACCTTTTGTTTTTTATTTGTACTCTTCCAGTCTTAAAAATCTGTAATAGCTAAAGATTTATGTATCAACAAGATTAGCTGGAAAAAAAAAAAAAAAAACCTATCTCTTCAAGACTTTTGGATGCTACTGACACAGCTCTTCTGGTTTTCAAAGGTTGTAGCTGATGCTTTCTGATACCATCTTCAGTTATCAGGGGAATGGAACATAACTCATCATTGCTCGATATGGTAACTTTTTTTTTTTTTTATGGTAACAATTTCCCAGGATAGACAAGCATTTTATCCAACTTTATTAACAACTGTGCCATCCTGATCCATAGAGAACCTGTGCTGCTGTTTTTGTTCTTAATTTGCTTGGAACATTTTCATTATCTTGAATTCTCAGAGGTGAGAATTTACCCCTGATTTTCTTACCAGTTATCTGTCTTCCGCAGCTTTTCCTGTCATAGTATTTATTTTCTTTCAATTTGTGTGATTTGATTAAAATTATTTTAAATTACTTTTCTTTAACCACAAAACCAAGAAAGGCTTTTAGCCCATATTATTGTGCCAAGCCACAGCTTCTGGACAACTAATAAATAGTTTTTTTTTATCTTATCAGTTATACCCATCATTCTAAAAGAAATGTATAGCCACTGAAAGACCGGGAGCATCTTGTCTTGGAGCTGTGTAAGTGTGTGCTTATGTATTTACTTCAGTCTTGTTTCTGTTCTCCAGTAATCTTCAGATTGGGATTATTACTTCAGAGGTAATGCAATTTACATTGCCAATTAACTGGTCTTTATCCTGAAGACAAAACGAGCATTTAGTAAGTGTTTTATTGGAAGATTAATGGATAGATTTTTATTATTATTATTATTATTTATTTAAGGAAAGGGAAAGATGCCGTGAAATGCTAGTGTTGGTTTCATGAAAACCAGGCATGCATTTCCCATCTTGGTGTCTGAGAGTGAAAGCTCGGTCACTGTGCAGTGGTGGAGAAAAGCATTGCTCGTTCTAGTGGAAAGGAAGAAGAAAATGGCAATTGAGATAAAGTCTGCTTCAGTACTGATCTCCAGGGAAGGAGTGTTTGGGTGACTGGCGAGGCAGACAGGCAAAGGGCCAAATGAGGTTGAGCTGCACTAAAAAAGTCAGATGTACCTGGAGAGGTCTTGAATGGCACTTTCTGGCATTTGAACTGTTCTAAAAGGAATTTTGTGGAGGAAGGAAAATAGAGAATGAAAAGGCCTTTGGGTAACAGTCTGCCTGCAGTTGCACTGCTTCATATTTCTCATGTTTTCACCTGCTTTGCTGTATGAAAGTGGCATTTAAATAAGTATTTTCTGAAGGACTGATCAGAAGCTAGAATTAAGGATGCAGTTAGATTACATAAAAAATGCTAAATGTCTTGCATCCCTATACTTGGAATTTTTCTCTGGGTTGGAAAATAGCTTTAACCTCAGGACTGAGATTTGTCTCAAAGGCTTTAAAAAAATGAGTGTGAAGAAAATTGGCTAAGTCTCTCAAGATACAGGTGACTGAGGGCCTCACAACAGCCTTCTCCATCTTAATTTAAAGTAGCACAAATACATAAGAAGGTCCTGCTGTCAGTGCATGTGACAGACTTCTTGTCTATGAAGGCAGTCAGGCATCTGTGTGCCATCTCTCCAAGGTGCTTCCTGGCAGGCCAGGGGTGTGCAGAACTGTGACTGTTCTCCTTCAGATGCCTGGGGGAGATGGTTGCCTTGCAAAGTGAGAATTACATGGTGCTGTTTCACAAGTCAGCCATTCGAAAACTAGCAAATGAGCTCTCTAATTCTCGAAAGGACTGTGAAGGTGAAGAAGGAAGGAGTCTCTGGTGAGTCCTGCTGCTGAGCCCCTGGACCCAGAGGCCACGTCTGAGTGCTGCTTGGTGAGTCTTTCCACCTGAACTGTAATGGGGTGTGTCTGTCCTTCACAGGCACATACCCAGCACCTTGCAGAAAGTGTAGAAGGGTAAAGAGTTATCAGTGTTGAGGTAGTTCAGCTTGCCCTCATGCTGCAAAGCTGATGCACAGTTTGCTTGAGTGCAGGCAGTCACTGTGCTTTGGCTGTGTTCTGCTGCGCTGATGGCTCACTCACAGTTACTGCCACGCAGCAGGTGCTCCCTGCCTCTTTCAGACACACAGTAGTAGTCCGGGAGACTAAAATCAGCAAGTCTAGGCATTTTCAATTTATCACTTTCCATGTAGATAAGTATGTGTAGCTCTGTTGTTTCTGTCCTCTGTATCCTGTTTTATTAACAATACTGAAACTGGGGGGGAGGAAGGGGGGGCAACTTTTCATGATCAGCAAAATCCAGCCAGATGCAGCTGTGTTCACCCTTATCCACAGTTTTATTGTGTCATGAAAATCAAAATTGGCTCGTGGTTTCCATTTTGCTCTTGTTTCTCCTGAAGGGTCCATTTTAGAAAATAATCATGACACGCATTTGACAGTCTGGGTCTTTGTGCTGCTATCACACAGTCAGGACTTCCACGCTAGTTTCAAGTTAACAGACTGTTCCTGGAAGCACTTTATCTGCAGCCTCACGAGTCAGGATGGGCTGTTCCACCTTCCCCGAAGTGACTGCTGGCAGAGGGCGGGCATGCCCCTGCTGGCTGCAGCACAGACCTCACGATGCTTTGTGCCGCTGTTTCCTAGCAGTTGCTTCTCCCTGTACTGTGGCATCACATTTCAGAGAAAGAAAGGAAGGGAGTTCTTTTGAAGCAAAAGAATGAACATACAGGAATTAAAACAGCACCGAGTTCACATTCAGGATCGATCTTTTAAGATCTTAATCTTATGCTTAATTGTGTGGAAATAATGTGCATCTATCAGTGCATCAAGAAGTAGCTGGAAGCCTTACTGGTAATGAAGCTGAAAAGGAAAAGAAATACCTACTGCATGTGCTCTATTTCGTTCTAGATTGTCTCTCGAGCTATTTTAAACCTCATTATAACTGGAAAATCACCTTGCGTAACAGTATGCACTGCAGCAGTATAAAGGGTTTGTGAATAGAAAATGGCAGCCAAATGCCATCACAATCAGCATTGCTGGTTTTTAGGCCAGCCGAGTGCTACTTCCCAGAGGTTTTCTATGGTTACAACATGATTGCTATCAGTGTGATGGGAGAGGCTCACAAAGAAGTGAAATTCCTTTTGGCATTGCTTGAAGCTCGTTTAAAATGCTCCAACCAAACTGTACTGGGAATTTGAGAAGGATTTTGCATTAGGTGATGAAGCTTAATCTAAAGTTTAACTTAGAATAATCTCTTTTCTCACCATTTGCATTACTTTTTAAAAGGAGCAGAGTCTTCACAAGAAACAAAACTATTGTTCCTACAACCCCTCTCTTTGGGAAGCATCTTCTGTCACTTGGGATTTGATGATGAATGTGGAGCTAGACTGAAAAGTATTGAGGCTTGTACACAATTTGAGAACTGGAAGCCATTCCTCTAAGCTAGAGGGAACAGTGCAGCATTTGTGCTTCTCTCCAGAAGCCTCCAGCTGCCCCGCTCCGGAAAACAGTAGTAACCACATGTGGATGGGGAGGTTTGGAGGCTTGTTTTCTAACCCAGCAGCACAGGGAAAATGGAGCTGCTGTTGTTCGAAGATCAAGACCTCAGAGAGGATTAAGTGGTTTTCATTTAGAGGGCAGGGTTTCAATAGAAGTAGAAGATGCCTGGGAATTAATCTTTCTGCTTTCTGATGTGGAGGAGGAGCCAAGAGTGGAGCTGTATAGAAATGAGGGCACTTGTTATTAAAGCATTGCTTTTCAGGCAGGTGGTGTCCTGCTCCAAGTAATTACCCCTTGAAGATAAACTTCTCAAAAATGCAGTCCCTGGATTATGGAAAGTTACTTAGCTAGCAACTGCCCCCGTCATTTCCAGAGATGATCTGTCTGGCCAACACTACAAAAACTAACAGAATCAGAATCACAGAACTGTAGGGGTTGGAAGGGACCTCGAAAGATCATTGGGTCCAACCCCCCTGCTAAAGCAGGTTCCTCAGAGCAGGCTGCCCAGGTAGGTGTCCAGACCGGCCTTGAATATCTCCAGAGAAGGAGACTCATCAACCTCTCTAGGCAGCCTGTTCCAGTGCTCTGTCATTCTCACCATGAAGAAGTCCCTTCGCATGTCGATGCGGAACTTCCTGTATTCTATTTTGCGGCCATTGCCTCTTGTCCTGTCCCCACAAACCACTGAGAAGAGGTTAGCTACATCCTTCTGTCTCCCACCCCTCAGATATTTGTACACATTGATAAGATCCCCTCTCAGTCTTCTCTTCTCCGGGCTGAACAGACCCAAGTCTCAGCCTTCCTTCATAGGGAAGATGCTCCAGGCCCCGTATCATCTTTGTGGCCCTCTGCTGCACTCTTTCCAGGAGATCCCTGTCTTTTTTTTTGTACCAGGGAGCCCAGAACTGGACACAGTACTCCAGGTGAGGCCTGAGCAGGGCAGAGTAGAGGGGGAGGATCGCCTCCCTTGACCTGCTGGCCACGCTCCTTTTAATGCACGCCAGGATCCCATTGGCCCTCTTGGCCACCAGGGCACACTGCTGGCTCATGGTCAACCTGTTGTCCACCAGGACCCCTGGCTCCGCAGAGCTCCTCTCCAGCAGGTCGTCCCCCAGCCTGTACTGATACTTCTGGTTGTTCCTTCCCAGGTGCAGGACTCTACACTTGCTCTTATTAAACCTCATTTGGTTTCTTCCTGCCCAGCTCTCCAGCCGGTCCAGGTCTCACTGAATGGCAGCACAGCCTTCTGGCGTGTCAGCCACTCCTCCTAGCTTTGTGTCATTGGCGTATTCGCTGAGGGCAGACTATTCCCTCATCAAGGTCGTCGATGAAGATGTTGAACAAGACCGGTCCCAGTACCGACCCCTGGGTAACACCACTAGTCACAGGCCTCCAGCCAGACTCTGCTCTGCCGATCACCACCCTCTGAGCTCGACCAGTCAGCCAGCTCTCAACCCACCTCACCGTCCACTCATTTTTCATCTTTCATCTTTCCACTCACCATCCACTCATCAGCTTTTCATTCCTTTATTGTGTGGGGACTTGTTTGTGGGAAAGTAAACAACTGCGAATCTGATTCTCATCTCTCTTTGTGCAGTGAAGAAACTCACATATGGGAAGATTCATGGAGGTTTCTCTGTCAGCACACAGCAAGTGACACGTATGTTTATCCCTTCAGTCTGGGGGCTTATTACACTGGTGGTTCCCACACAGGTCCTGACAAATACACTGCTCTTTACATGGCACTAGTACTGATTTCTCTGTATCTTCCAAGGAGCAATTGCATGGAGTAGATGAGGTGAAGGTACTTCCTGTCTCCCAGTGGTTGGTCTCTAGTTCCTGAGGAAGGAAAGGAGTATTTCAGATGGCCTCTCCTGCTCTTTGCAATCAGTATTATTCACATGAGACTCCTGTGCTCAATTGGCAACTTCCCTGTTCTTAACATGTTTCCAGAGCAGCCATCTAGCACTTGTGTGAGAAATAATGTGGCAAAGCCCACGGTGCTCTGCAGAAATTGCTTCTGCCCTAGCGGTCACTTTCACAGAATAGTCTAGGTTGGAAGAGACCTCAAGATCATCAAGTCCAACCTCTGACCTAACACTAACAGTCCCCACTAAACCCTATCCCTAAGCTCTACATCTAAACGTCTTTTAAAGACCTCCAGGGATGGTGACTCCACCACTTCCCTGGGCAGCCCGTTCCAGTGTCTTAACAACCCTTTCGGTAAAGAAGTTCTTCCTAACATCCAACCTAAAACTCCCCTGGCGCAACTTTAGCCCATTCCCCCTCGTCCTGTCACCAGGCACGTGGGAGAACAGACCAACCCCCACCTCGCTACAGCCTCCCTTCAGGTATCTGTAGAGAGCGATAAGGTCACCCCTGAGCCTCCTTTTCTCCAGGCTGAACAAGCCCAGCTCCCTCAGCCACTCCTCGTAAGACTTGTTCTCCAGGCCCCTCACCAGCTTCATTGCCCTTCTCTGGACTCTCTCGAGCACCTCCATGTCCTTCTTGTAGCGAGGGGCCCAAAACTGAACACAGTACTCGAGGTGTGACCTCACCAGAGCCGAGTACAGGAAACTTTCATGCTCATTTGACAGAACTTAAAACATTGGCTGGATAGGCATCAGATAAGAGCAAGCATCTGTAATTTGCTTCTTTAGAGTCTCTTTTTTTGTGGTAGTTGCACCTATTTTACTACAAAACCAAACAATTAAGTTCTACCACTACGTCTTGTGCTCTGTTACAGCTTTGGGTTACCCTGGTTTTGGTTCCAGCCATGACTATTTATGGTGGCTTGGTTCAGTGACCTGTCCTTGTGACACTCCTGATGCCTTTCCATGGTGCAAAGTGTTCAAAGGGCTTAAAGCCACTGAAAAATCCTACGCCAGTTTAGGGCTTTATAAAACAAGAAACATTTAAACTTTCAGTAAATCATGCATTGGTAGAAGAATGGACTTACTCGACCTTTGGTGCACATAGTTGTGTTAATAGAAGGGTAGGAATATTAAGGTGTAGTTTGTTGCTCTTCTCACACACAACTGAACACCTGATATTCTTTTATCCACCTTCCTTTGTATCTGTAACCTCACTGGAGCTTACATCAGAAAAATAGCCTGCAAAACTTCGTTAAGAAAGTGGAATATAACTATCCTGCCATTAAAAAAAAAAAAAAAATCTGAAATCACGGTAACCTTCAAAATAATAAGAGGAGAAGCCCTTTCCTTCTTAGTTAACCACAAGCTCATAAACCACTTCTGACAGTAAGATCCATATGAGCAATCACTGGAAAAGCTACCAGAACACACCCAGAAAGATCTTGGCATTAAAAAGCCTTTTCAGATTTTGAACGGCAGTCTTTCAGCCTTTATTCCTTTCTACCTCACTCCTTGCCCCCCTTCCTCCCGTCCTTCACCCCATCCTCATTTTGTGCCCCCTGCCCCAAGCGGTTGCACAGGCTGCACTCCCTGGTGCTTGCTTAGGTTAGCTCTGCTATTTCAGCAGCATCCTTTTGTGCGGCTGTCTGAATGCTCTGTGGTGCAGGATGAACTGGCAATGCATAGAGAAAGAGGTGGAAGAAACCTGGCCTCCTGTTTTCTCTGATAGAGGAAAAGAAATAAGATGAGAGGAGAGGGATCTGCATGCCATCCATTTAAATGCCTGCAGGGAAGGCTGGAGCTCTGACAATGCGAGGCAGTTGATGGAAGGTGGTAGGACAGCACATCTGCTTTGGGCTTGTGAACTGACTGTGGTGCTGGGAAGGAGCTGAGAATCAGGTATGGCAGAGAGAGAGAAATAAAGACTTAGTTTTGATGAAGGAAAAATATTATATAAAGGAAATGAATTCAGAGACTGTAGATTCTGCATGTTGAGCTCAAGTGGTTGAGCCTGATTGCTTATCAGTACCTTGCAATCCTAAGGCAAACAATAAAAGGAAAAAGACATAATTTCTCTTTCTTGTGGTGTGATTACCTTCAATTTGGTGGTAAGATGACATTGCTTTGAATAAGTTAAGCTATTAATTCTGCCCCTGTGCCTCTTCTCCTCCTTCCTACTCTGCATCTGCAGAGAACAGCCTCCTGGACAGGAACTGTTTTGTGCTGAGCTCTAGTGTGTGTAGGCAGTGGCTGTTGCACAAAAGTGGGTCTCATCACGGAGGGAGAAGGAGCTCGACTCGTTCTAGTTGTCCCTTCTCTGCATGATTTAAACCTTCAGGTTGACAGACCAGTATTTGTGCTGTTCTTTTGCTGTAGCAAATAAAAAAGGAGGTAATGCAATTCACTGAAGCTACAGCATGATGGGGGCAACAGGATTCTACAGATGGCTGAATGGTTAAGCATTAAATCTAGGCTTCCAGTGCAGTTTGAATGCTTGTTTGAATGAGCCACTGTGGGATCCATCACCCATTCCTCTTCTCTGTGTCCCACTGTAGCTGTTGTCATCTTGCCACCGATGATATACCTGACTTCAGAACTTCACCATCATTTTCCCCATGCCGGGCAAGCAGAACTAGAGTTTTGTTGCAAGAGATGAGCAGTGACTGGGGTGTTCTGGCTGTCTACAGACATCCTCTGGAGGACCTTTCTGTAACCATGGCTTCTAAATTTTCCTTCCATTGTGTCTGGAAAGAGATGAGAATTTAAATTGTACTGCTGTATTTTAAAGATCAAATACTGTCGAGAGTCTTTAGAGCATATTGGATAAGCATATCCTTTTTCAGGGGTGTGTTTGTGTGTTCGTATACATGCTGAGCTTTGACTTAAAAAACAAAAAAAAATACCTGAATGACTTTGTATTAAATAGACATTTTTCCACCACTATACTGTGTGTGATGCCAGGTCTTAATGCTATTAATAGTTGATACGTGATTGTGTTAACATGTTGGAGCCAGTATTTGATTAATGCTCGCAAAGGTACTGCAGCGATGTTGGCAGGTGTTATCCCTTTTTACAGAGGGAATTGAACCACTGAGAGGTGAAGTACAGCGTTTCAAATACCCTTTGATTGTGAATAGCCAGAATGGTGTGTCTGTGTCCCGGCTCCCAACTAGGCAGCCCCTTTTAACAGTCCCTGCGATAGCATAGCTTCATTGTGTTCACCAGGCTTTGCTGTGACACCATCTTCTTTCCCCGCAGTCTCCTCTCATTCAATACCTATCTACTGACTTTCCCAGCAAACACAGAAGGATCCTACAGATAATAGCTTTCTTCATTATCCTCTTCCAAAGGACACCTGCTCAGGGGATGAGGTAGTGTATGAGCGTGTAATTAAAGGCTCCATATAATGCCCATTCCCCAGTAGGGCAGGATGAGGAGCGCGGCAGCCGCAGCCTCCAGCTCCCAGTTGTGATGCCGCAGTAGCATCTGGTGGCTGCAGCAGCAATTGCGCGTGCAGAAATCGGGCTTTTCGGGTTCTTGTGCCATGGAGCTGGGAGGGGCACATCATAGCTAATGCTGCTTTGTGCTTTCTGGTGTCTGGAATTGCCCTCGGGAGGTAGTGTTAGAAAAGGTTGTCCAATTTTGACACACTTCTGTAGGGTGTGCATTTGAATAATGTACGTGCAGCTTAAAAATTGAGCAAAATGGAGTTCTCAAAAATAGAGAAGTGAGGTTTTTCTTTGTAATGTTGCAGTCCCTGCTCCAAAGGATGGCAGGGCTACAGCAGCTGCACAGCACGCTTGTGAGCTGTTTGAGTTTTATCAGAGCTGGTTAGAAGCAGCTGAACAGCTGCTGCTGAAGCTTTCCCTGCTGTTTTCTGGGAGTGACACTAGTGTGAAAAACGTCAGGTGGTTTAGGGGCTACACATGATAATCATCAAAGGTGATCCTGTGGAAGAAAACTCATCTACACATAGTGCAGCCAGCTCCACGCATTGCATAAGTTCTCCTTTCTGCAGAAAATAGGATATTAGGTAAAACAGGTAAAATGTGCTCTGAAGATGCACGGCAGCGAGCTGTTCCATGCTGAAGCTGCCTTGTAGCTGGGCTTCAAAGCTGGCAAAAAGTTGTCATCAAAAGCTGTGTGTGCGGCCCCAGGTACACCTCATAAATATGGAGTGTGTGAGTGAGGGCTTACGATTGCACTCGTGGGCATGCCACACACTTAAGTTTCCTTCTACCGGCTCTCCGTGGCATCAAAGCGAACAGTGCCTTAGGTAGCTTCAGCCTTCCTGTCCTGTTGTCAGTCTCCCTGCGATTTCCAGGTGAGAGATCCCTGCCAGCAGGTTATGGGGAACCATCCTAAGTACTCAAATGAGGAAGGAAAGCAGAAAGACAGGTAGGGTGCGCTGCTATAATCACCAGATGGAAATGCCGGGGAAGAAATGCTGCAGTGTTACTGTAAATGAGCAGGTCCTGCTTTCAGTGTCTCTCTCCTGTTTTTTATAGGTTGGCGAGGGTCTTAACAAAGACACAGCTGAGTCTTTCCCACTTTTTCTACCAAGTGGTCCCTAAGCTTCAGTAGGTTTGATAACACTGCACGGAGTATGACTGCCGACTGCAGCAGGGTGATGTCCCGCGGGTGTGACACAGGTGACCTGTGCTGTCCTGAGTGTCACCACATTGAGCCACGTCCTCTGGAGACTCGCTGCGTGCTATCAGCTGTGCTTGGCTGGTGAGGGGGGAAAAGCCTCCCTGTGTAGGGTGACTTAAGCAAATGAGATTTTCTGTGCTTGAAATACTGTTTTCTGCCTTAATACCACAGTATTGCACAGCATAAAAAACAACAACAACAACAAACTGTTCTGTGAAATTCAGTTACTTTCTAATAGGAGAAGGGATAATATCTTTTTTTTTTTTTTTTTAAAGATCAGTGTGCTCTTGCTTTAATACCATGTCATTGAACAAAGGCCAAATAGTTTTCATTGATAAACCTTTGATACCTTATTCCAGGTTTAAAGCAGAAGGTTTAGCTTCTTCCTTAGTGCTCAAGGAAAAAAAATAACTTCCTTCTCTGCATTATGCTTTTTACTGAGTACACTCCAAAATCAGGACACTTTGTGGTGTATGGAAAAATATATCTGCGCTGTAACACAGTGATTAAACTGGAGCAAATCACCTCGAGGCTTTTGGAAGGTCAGACTGAAATCGAGCTTGGAATAGGACCTAGAACAGTGCGTTCCTAGGCCTAAGGGTTAAATCTATGTGGTCTAAATTGTAGAGGGGAACGAACCTTTATTCCCTGTTACGAATCAGTACATTAATTAATCCATTATGGCTACTAATTAACCCTTTCTGCATCTCAGTTTCTGGTCTTGGACTTTTAGGACTGTAATTTTCAAACTTTGCAGTCAGCTCAGAAATGGTAAGTTAGAGAAATGTATAGTTTCTTGTTTTCCCATAGACATTATCTGAACTTGCAGATTTTCTGATGCTATAAGGTATTTGAAAGTTTTAAATACAGGATTGTGTTTAAAAAATAATAAAAAAGTCAGGAGCTGCAGAGTTCAAAGGGTCAAGTATATTGTGTATGACAGCATCTAACTGAAAATAGTACCAGAATAAGTTGTCAGACAGCAAGGCTTGCTTCTGCACCTGGTGAAGTAGGGCGGCCACAGTGACTTTACTGCTGAAGGACCATGTTTGCTTGCTTCTTAGTAATTCAGATTGTCTTGTGCTGTCTGCACAAGGAATGAATTCTCCGTATCTAGTTCGAAAATGTAAGGGCCGTAGGAGGTAGACACAAAGTGACAAGTTAATAAAAGTACACGAGAGAGCAAACAAGGAGAAGTTAAGGTTAAACAAGGATTTGCAAACACAACAATAACATCACACTGTCTTTCAAAATACAGTGTGCTCTACAATGGGTTGATATTCAGCGATCATTTTATCTTCAGTAAGCATGGTCACCAAAAGTATGTTTTCTGTGTCCTCATCCCTGGGTGTTACAAAGAAGTGCACAGTGATGCTGTATCTGGAACACCTTGTTCCATCCTGGGATTTCTTGCTTTTCCTTATAAAGGGAAAAAACAAGCAAACAAACAAAAAAACACCTCATGTGCTTCGCTCCATTGGTCATGTAGCTCAATGCTGGAATCCTGATGTGCTGTTGTGAAAGCTTTCCACGGCTTTGTCTGTCTGCCTGTTGCTTTTATTTCCTAGGAAAGTTACAATTTGTGCTTGTGAATGAGAACACGCTGTAGTGGTCATTATGGATTGTGCTCAGAGACAAATGAAGAGCGTGATGAAGAGAGAACGTTTCACATTTCCTGCCAAACAAGAGAAGAGTCAGGTCTGAGAGAAATCCATTTTCTCACAGCCCATGTCCCAAATGTCTCACCTCAAACCTGAGGCAGTTCCAGACCATAAGTACTGTGAATTACAGTAATGGGCAGATTGAATTGCAGCTTCTATTTTGACTTTAGGTTAGAAAAACTCCCCAAATTAAATGCTGTGGATCAAATCCTCAGAGGCTGCAAAAGCTGTGTGGTCATTTCCTCCTCTTCCTCATCCCAATCTGCAGCAGCAACAAAAAGACCCTGAGAAGTTGGTGTTTCTGCAGAAAAGGTCATTTAATAGAAGTGCTAATCTGTGTGTGGCAACCTGCATGGGAAGAGCTTTGTGTAGACTGTCTGCATGTTTCTTGACATGGATAACAGTTGGCCTTTATTGCTTATTTATCTCATTCCTGTGTTATGCTTGGATAAAGCCTCATCTGTGCGATATGAAGAGACTTCAAGGAGATGGCTCTTGGTGCAGCAGACCATGGAGTCACTGCCTCTGCATGATGATCTGAGGAAGTAGGTGAAATAGTAGTATGAAACTGGCATGTAGCTTTAGTGGAGAAAATGAGCTACTTGCTCATTGTCTGCTTTCCATGTAACAAAGCAATCTCTGTTCATCATTTCTTGTTACCCTTTGGCCTCTTGTCACCCTGGTATTAAGCCTATTAGGGGAATGAAATGGGTTCTATAAACTCAGGTCACTTCTTAATGGACAGTAATTCAAATGATGAGACATGTAATTGGTTATAACTTACCCTAATTGACATGCTTTTCCCAGGACAACTCCAGCACTCAGGCAGTAGGAGCACGGATGTTATTAACCAGGGCAAGTGTGAAGGACGTCCCACTTTCACGTGTCCTGTGCCGTTTCCCTGGGTCAGATGCACAGTAACTTTCATCCAGACAGGCGTAGTTTAGGTCATGTGCATATGAACACCTTCAGCATCAAAAGCAGGGAGAAAATTCTTGCCTACCTTCATTCTATTAAATTTGGATGTGGGTACCAGCAATGGCAGGTAATGAGCAGACAGTAAAATGAGGCGAGGGTGCTGCAGCGCACGTGCATCTGCTGCGTCTTTCCAGCACTGGTCAGATTCCTTCCTTCCGAGGAGGCCAGCCTTTAGGAAGGGTATTTTATGTTCCTTGCATTACCAGGAATTTGAAGCCCTTACATGCTCAAGGGCAGAAGACAGAAAATTTATTGGAGAAGTTGCTAATTGCAGCAATAACAGTGCATTTATTTTTTCTTCTTTCTAGCGCAGGTCTTAAGACTTAAAATGTCTTCAGATGCTGGAATGCACTGATATTGAATGGTAGTGTAATTGGCTATCTTAAAGCCGCACTGCCTTTAATTTATTTACATTTAGAAGAAGAAATATTCCTCTGAGCTGAACAGACAAACGTAGACATTTATTCTTACAGAGTGGAAAGATCATGATCTTCACATTCATTTTTTAAAAATAACCACAAGAGCTGCAAAGTTTTTTGGTAAGGGGAAGACTGAAAGTATTTTTCTGTCTCTTTCTTAGATTTCCTCCAAACCGCCAAAGACAGTAATCACGTGTCAGGCTGATAACAGAAAGGCGTTTTAAGGAGAATCAGAGCCCTGTTTTCATGCTCGAGAACGGTCAGAAAGCACAAAAATGCACAGGTTCTTACTAAGCTGTGCAGGTTGAAATCTTAGTGATATGTTTGTGCCTGTTCTTGAGTTTTTGAGAAGCATTTAGTGTTCTTCTTGGGGTGTAAAAAAAATAAAAAATAAATAATAATAAAAAAGCTGTCACCTACTGCGTTTTCCCTTGTCTGCCTGAATCTTTAAAAAGCATGTTAATTCACATACTTTCTGTACGCATGCTATTAATTGAGGGGAAGATTTCTGCAGGCCTTGAGGACAGCTTTAGGGATTGTTATTTTTACTCCCAGGGAGTTTTGTTCATTTTGTATGGTAGCAAATGCACTTCCTTCTGGACTGCATGACTGCATGCACAGATCCTCATCGGCTGTAACGTGCTGGGCTTCGGCCATTTCCTTACTGCAAATGAATAATGAATAAGCTGTGGTTTGAAAGCTAATGGTTCAAGATGAAATCGGAAGCTCATTGCAACATGGATGATACTCATTTGTCATCTCCATGGAAACACCTATTTGTCAAGACTGCGGCGAAGACTGTAACAAGAAAGTGAGCGGCTGTTGGAGGGCTTTTGCTGGGAAGCAGAGCTAACAGATGATGGAGTCGCACAGGAATGCAGCCTTATTTGTGAAATTGGATTAGTTTAGTAAAATGTAAGTCTTTAACCTTGAGGGATATGGATTTTGGAGTATTTTGCAAAATTGAAAAATACCAATAGAATGGGGGAAAAAATGCATCGATATCCTGGGGAATCTCATTCTCACCTGTTGTGGTCGAGATGCACAAGAGCACATGGTAATTCCAGGGCTACAGAGCTGCACGGCCCCTTCTATCCAAAATGTGCCTGCATGGCCCCCTGCAGTCTGCCCGCTGTAAATGTCGCTGGATTTAACAGAGCTGGTTAGCAACAGAAAGAATTTTCTGTTAGTCAGGTAAATTTATTAAAGCAAACTTCAGAGTTTTCCATAACTGACTTTGGGTTAAATCTTTTATTTCTGTTAGTGGAAAGTAAGGGACTTGCAGAAGAGATGCAGTGGTACAGCAGTGTAGCATTCCTCAGGGCTGGGTGTCCTGTTTATTCTCTCATACAAGTTATTCTCTCATTTAAATAATAATAAAGGTACAAGCCCCAGTCCTGAAACACTGCTTAGTATGTCTTTCCACAACAGGCTTGAGCTTTTAGTTTTGCATGTAATGTGATGGACTCAGTGTTTATTCTTCAGTACTCTTAAGATGGCTTTAACTGCGTGCTGGCAGGTAAGCTCAGAGCATCAGAGAGGCAACAGAAAAAGAACATTGGAGGCTTCTCTTCCAACTTCATGTGTGGTGTGCTTCAGCTTTTTGAAGCAGCAAAAAAAGTTTTTGGAGCTGGCGTTACTCTCCGAGGACCATCACATGCCTTCGCTGGGGCAGTTGATGCAGGAGGGGAAAATAACCTTTTGTCCTCTTTCCTCCAGAGCTGGACCAAAGTGCCCATGACCAGGTGAAACAGAGCTACCACTCTTTGCTCTTGAGCAGAAGCGGGAGAGTCAAGACAGGTCACTTTGCAATTTGATGTACAGGTAAAGTCAGTAAGGACTTTGGTCCCATAGCACAGGCAAAAGTGGCAGGAATGGGTGGAAGTGAGGATTGTATCCTGTTCTGTTCTTTATTTTTGTTCTGCTTCTGTTTAGGAAAGTGATTAACACTGAGGTTGGGATTTTATTTTTTCTCTTTTAAAAAAATGAGCTGTTCAGGAACAGGCTCATAGCCACCTGTCAGGAGTTTTTTTTTTTTGTTTTTTGTTTTTTTTTTTTTTTCTTCTAAACCTATATAAGTGCTGCTGCTTATCCTTTACAATTAGTTTCAGAAATCATTTTAAAAACTGATCAGAAATTTTGTCATTCTTTTGCACAGTACTTACTGCAGCAGTTCCACAGAATGAAGCGTACTGAACGTTTACTTCCAGCATGTTAGCAGCCAGTCCTTGTGACGTAGGGAAACACTTTGGTGTTGATTCAAATGGTACAATTTACTGGTTACACTAGGTGTGACAGTTCATACACCTGCATTGATGTTTCCTGGCTGTGATAGTTATGTTCTCCTGTAGTGCCTCTTGTCCCACGTTACTATAGAGATGGAGGATGCTTCGGTGGGACCTGACCCTTTGCTCTGATGTCGAGCGTGTGGCATCTGCTGCAACTTTCCTAAGGCAGGTCTCTCCGCCTGAGAGCAAGAAACAGAAGGTGAAGAGTGAGCAGAGAGACAACAGGATGGGAATAAAGTAGTTGAGGCACCGGATATTAAAGAAAGAAAGAACAAGAGCAAATCTGATGGCAGGAGAAAGTGAACTGAAGGAAAAAATGGGGGAATGTGTGAGACACAAATCAGGCTGCAAGAACTCACATTGCAGATTGCTTGTGGGCAAGCACGGCTTGCAAAACAAGTTAATGCATCTGAAATGTCAGGAAAGGAGCGTGGTGTCCTCCTGGGTGGAAACGATAGATTTCTCATCTTTAACAAAGTCATTGATCTTGGAGTTCTGCAATAAAAATGTTCTTGAGGATATAGGAGAGCTCATTTATGCTCCCCTTTCTCCCTTTAGCAATATCTGGATATAACAATGCTGAGTACGAAGCCACGGTATCTTTGTTGGAGAGGGTAAAACAATGCAAAAAAAAATCACAGTAAACCCAGCAGAACACTTAAACTCCCCTCCAGAGAGGAAGCCGTGAGGTGCGAGCTGTGAGGCTGAGCTGCCTGCACCGAGCCGAGCGGTGGTTTGGGCTTTGTGAGGTCGCAGCTCCACCTGGTGCACAAGGGGGACACGGCAGCGGCAGCCCGGGGTGCTCTGATGTGGTGGGATGTGCTCTGCTTTCCTCTGCTCTGCTCTGTGATGTGCTCTTCTCTGCTCTGCTCCCTTCTGGGGACAGCCACCTGCACCCCTCACTGTCCTCTCCAGGTGCTCACCACGCGTGGTCCAGGGGCGCAGGAGCAGCGAGTGGCGCTGCTTTCAAGCAGCCATCCGCCTTTATTGGACATCAGAAAGTTGGCAGTTAATTCCCAGTACAGCAGGCCAGCTCTTCGTAATGTTCCTGAGTTGAAGCCACATATTCAGAGTATTTGAAGGTTGCTCTGGATAATTAAAGTCGAATGAAGACCACTGGAACCACTGCAGATGGACACAAGCTATGTTGCATTTAGAAACAATATTAATTTCCTTGAATATTCATGGTTGGTTAGGAGCTAACACAAGGCTGCAGCACGCAGTTAGGATGACAGATCTTTATCAAGAGCAAATTCCTTCTGAAGTGGCCAGCTCGATAGGGTGGGCAGTTTTGCCCAGGAAGTATTTTAAAAGATGCTCCAGTTAGTAACTTAGCTTTATATTCTTCTGAGCCTTCGAGATGGTTCACTGTGCCACTCAAAACAGCAGGTGCTTTGATCCCATCGAAAATGTTCTTCCTGAAAATGTTGGGTCACTTGACAGAAATTAATACAGTACTTGGGTGATCAGCTTTTACCTGCAGAGCTAAGTTCAAATGTAATCTAGAGGATTTTTAGATACATTTTAAGAGTCTCAATTAGTGCACTCTTCTTTTCCCTTTCCTCTGTTCCCATTTCCCCCCTCTCCTGCACTAATTTACATGCTCAGGAAGTTTTGAGACAAATAAAGATGCCGAGTGCAGGTGTTTATGGAGGTTGGCTAGTGAGGCTGTTTTTGTCTTAGACTCTAATCTACTTCCACAGGCAGAAGAGTAAGATACCTCTTGAAGGTAATTCAAAGCACTTAGTTTTCCTCCAGCTCCAAACCACTTTTTACAATTCTCTTTCCTACTGAAGAACTTTTGTGTGTGTGTGTATGAACTTTTGTGAGTGCATTCTCCTCTTTGTAATGTCAAGGGAAAAGAAATACAATTTTATTGTAGCAACTGTAAAGGAATGTTACTGCCTAGGGTGTGCCCAATCATCTATTGCTCAGAAAAACACCATTCAAAACCCCTTTTCTGAATCTTAATTCAGGACTTCTGTGGATACCTTGCTTCTGGTAGCAACCTCTCTGACTCTCACTAAGGGCTTAGTCTAGGTTCTTGTAGGTGATTTCTACACCAAGTTAGTGCTCTGAAGTAGATAAGAGGCATTTTGTGTGCTTTCAGGATTGTTTTATTGTAAAAATGAAAGTATGCTAGCAGTCTCTTGTCTCCTGCAAAGAAGGGTTGTGCTACAGGCTACTCAGCTTGAAGAAAAGATAAAATAACTGCATCTATAAAAATAAAAATGGATTGAGAGAGGTGTCTTTTGGGATAAAAAGAGTTGATTTGTTTTTAAATGATGGGAAAAGCTCAAGTAAGGGTGGGTAGTTGGGGTATTCTTGGCTAAGGGTGTTGGTTGTCTGTTGCACACCGGTAGAAAGCGTAATTACCTAGTTAATGCAAAACAAATGCATCTCATATACATTGCTGCCTAAAATACATCGAAAAGAATACCTGTACAGAGTGCCCTTTAACAGTAATGCATTTGACAGTGCTCTGCCAGCATGGTTGCGAACCTCTCATTTCTCTGTGTTCATCACTTTTTTCAGGCTTTCTTTTAAGCAGCATAAAGAATTCAGCTTGGAATTCCAAAATCACACTGCTGCTGCAGAATCTGTTAAAGATAGCCAGGCATCTCCTATTTTTTCTGAAGTATTACCTGTGCTTGCTCAAAGTAATTAATAACACTTGGAAACTAATGAAGTCAGTCTGAATAACTGGAGCCTTGCCATTAATTGAAGTGAGAGTGCTTATCCTCTGTCACGTGCCTGATGTTTGTGAATATTGTTCAAGGACTCCTTGAAGAGTCCCAGGACTAAGACCGGCTCATAATTGCTTCCATCCCCATCCAAGTGTGTCACCATCTGTGGACTGTATAGTTCCTTCCTTCTTGCTGCTTTCTCCTGACCTGATATTTATATATATATTTCTAGATATATATTTCTTTTTGATTCTGCACAAATGAACCAGCTTCAGCTGTCAGCTTGTCCACAGCCCCACCTTTGTTGTCAGGTGGTTAAGATGCTTACCTTTTTCCCTCTTCTGAACTGCCAACACAAGTTCTTTTACATCTTGGGTTAACAAAAAAAAAAATCCTCACAAAACAACAACAAGAACAAGAAACATGCAAGCAAAGGAGAGAGATTCAGGCAATGATGTTTCACAGCTTAAGCTTAGTAGAGAATAAGCAGTTTGAACAAACCTTCATCTGTTTTGTATGTGTTTTTTGTTGTTATTTTTTTCTTACAGACCAGAAATTTTCTGATTCTTTATGGTTGGCAGTTGCAAATTGTGTCCTGGGATCTTTAAATCTGTTGATATTTATTGAATATATAGAGAAATTTATAGGCATAGCTGCCTGAGTTGTTCTTCTGGAGCCAAAAGCTTAGCTTTTCTGAGCCCTGCACAGAAATTGCCCTTCTGTGGCTCTGGCCCTTTATGCTGAAGAAAAGCATCAGTGGGTGAAAAGGAAATTCAAAAACCCAGCAGGGCATTATCACAGCTGAAATTGCTTTTGGTGCAAATTTCCTTTCCCCACATGGTGCTGTTTTCTGTTGTTACATCTTGTTCTGACACATCTGTACCTAGCAGCCTCCTGAATTACAAACGTAATAAACTCTTCTACGTTTCATAGCCTGACTTCTCTCATGTTTCTTTATCACATAATTTCCCCAAAGATGTAGCATCTCAAAGGTAAATGCATTTGAGCTGAGTTTTGAGTTAGAGTTCATTATCGGTAGTAGTACCAGAATACAGGTGATGCAAGTTGAGAGAGAAAACCTTGTGAAGTTCTGTAAGGGTGGCCAAAGAGCTGAAGGATTTGCTGGACTTCTGGGCCTCTGGTTCAACAGGACTGTATCTGGAGGTGCAGTGATTGATATTTTTTTGGTCTGTTTTGTTTTTTGAGTCGGCTATTCTTTAAATGTGTGTTACATTGCGTATCATTTGCAAGTGCACGTGACAAGTACTGTTACTACGATTATTGCATGTAAGCAGTGCTGTGCTGCCATCTGCATCAGGGTGCCAGTTTGTTGCACCTTAGTATGTCAACTACCAAAACACTTCCAAATTCCTTTGACATTTGTCTCTTCACATTTTCCCTCAGAGCTGTGATACAGCTTAAAGTAGATCACCCTAAAGGTGCACAGATGAGGATGGATTTTCTAATAATTAAGCATGCATGCAACACTGCTTGTGGAATCTGTAAATCTGCAGCTATCAGGTCAGTGTGAATGTCAGGTGAATGCAAGAGGGTTGTATGGCAGCCAAATATTTGCCTTTACATTTTCTTACACACCAAGTGTATCTTGATAATGCTATTGGTATCAACAGTCTAATAATTTTAATCTTATGAGTAACAACTCTGGATATCTGTTCTTAATAAAAGTATTTCATGTCACAGTTTATAGCTGAGATCTAGAAAGATTTTCTTGCAAAATAGGGTTTTCAAAGGAGTTGTTGTCTGTGTCGTTGTACTGGAACTTTCAGATGTACTTGAAGAAGCTCTTCTTGATCCTCTACCTCCTATCGCTATGTTCATTTATTCCTTTTTTTGCTGACCTGGATTTATTTTAAACTTGAACTGTCACTGCATTTTTCTGTTTAGCTACTTCTTGACAGATTTCTTTTTAATTCTCCACTGTTGGAGTAGTCAGTTGTGGCTCTTACCCTTGCAAAATCTTTCTTCCAAGTGTCAATCTTGGTTTTTTTTTTTTTTTTTTTCTTTGTTTCTTTGTTGTCAGCTATAATATCGATAGTTCATGGATCTGTAAACTGCTGATTTTTTTACTTTGTTAGATTTTGTCCCAGAACTTTCTGTACTGAGAATCTCACAGAATAAAGCAGTAGCCTTGGATTCAATAACAGATAATTACACGGCAAAGCAGTCTCCATATTCAGTGTGCTTCAGAAATTTTAACTGTTGAGACCAGCCTGCCTAAGTAGTGAAGACATTGTTCTGACCATATTATGGGAAGGAAGCAGGTATGTCTTCCACAGAATTGGATTTAAAATTTCAGATTGTTGTGATTATTGCCTTGAACTCCTTCACACTGTAAATTTTTGTAAGTTAGATTCCTTCTGCCCTAGATTCCCTACATTTTTCCTTCTGTCTTAAGGAACCAAGCCAGTGATAATGACTTTCCAGTTAGAAGACTCATTCCACCAGATTCCAGTTATGGATTGCACATGTAGACCCTCTTTATGTTGCTTAGTATTTTTTCTGAAGTAAATACTTTTCTAGTAAATACTGCAAATTCAAGGTATTTCCAGTGAGACAGATTCTCTGATCATTTCCCCAAGAAATGCTCTTGGGGAAGTATATAATTTGAACAGTGGCTTTGTTAGCTAGATACTTGTATATTAATATTAATGTTTAATTTTCACGCTTTCTATCCATCTTGTTAACATCTGTTGTAATAATGGAAACTATTGCCAAATAGTTTAAAGAGTGATGGTGATGAGATAGCATGCGTGTGAATGTGTTTGGATTGCACTTCAGATTTATTGTCCACATTTCACATTTGGAAGAAAGAGAACCTCTCAATTTTCACTTTTCTTGAGAGTAAAGAGCTTTCATAGTTGGATCATATGAGCTGGTTATTGAAAAGGTGACTATTATTGTTCAGCCCAACTGACCCTCCGGAATTTGAGAAAGGTGTTTGGCTCTTCAAGGTTTTGCATTTTCTGCTATTTTATTGCCCTTATCGTTACATGAAATGCTACATTATCAGCATACTTGTGTTGGTTTTGTACTGGTGCCAGCTGCAGTGCGCAATGACTTGTTGAAACCTTGACATCTGTTTTCCCTTTTCCTCCTTTTTTTTAGAAGTCAACCATGTCGCTCTTTTTCAGCGTTGCATGCTGAGCCTTAACCTAGCGTGTGTATCTAGCCAAAAGGCATCAGACATCTCAGTTATGTTCCAGACAGTATGAGATGGAGTGATGTCTCGAACGCTTTTTATTAATGATTGTGCCTGAAAGAAATGCAGTTTACAGCATTATCACCAGAGTCCACCATTAGTCAAGAAGCTAACATTGGAACATTGTGTCATGGACATTAAGGTGATGCCTGTGTTGGGATTCTGGAATTAAAATGTTTTCAAAGAAGGAAAAATAAATCTCCCATCTCAAAACGGGTGCCTGTGTGTTATTGCACGGTCCATCTGCTACTTGATTTACTGGTTAAAATCTAGTTCTGCTGCAGGCGCAAGGAGTGATAGATTTGCTTGAGGTATTAATGACTTTTACAAAATCCATGTTTCTACCTGCTTCTACAGCATTCTCTCTCTTTCACAAGAACAAGAAAGCCAGAAATATTCCCTTCTTTGACAAAGACAGACTGTGAGGCAGATTGCTCTGAATCCAGAGATCAGTCAAATTAAGGGAAATCTTTTGATTTTGGGTGGTTTTCCAGAAACTGCCTCCTTGAATGCCAACAGGTGGACCTGATGACATGGTAGTCTTCAACCTTGATGCTTTGATAACTGTGTGTAGATTATAACTTGGACCTTTTCGTGCATCGGTCAGCAATTTATATAATGCAATTTTTGTTACAGAAGGATTTGCAGCATCTGAAGTGGAATTACAAATAGAAGATTTCCATCTGGATTTGGATCCAGACAAATGGTAAATTTTATCCAGACCGATCCCCAGATAAATGGTGTCTCCCAGTCTCCAAGTAATCTCCCAGGGTCTCACAAAGCAGTTGCAGCTTTCTTCCACAATTCCCAGCTGGGAAGGTAGAGAGCAGCATCTGGCCAGCCAAGCATAGAGCTTCCTGCTGAGCACAGCTTCACAAAAATAAGCAGACCTCTAGAAAATTATGCAGTGGACCTTGGTAAAAACAAAACAACAACAACAAAGAATAACTTCTGCTGTAAAGATTCAAGGAATCATACTTGCCTTACAGCATGTGTTTGGTACATCTCTTAGCTGAATATGGAAATAACAATATTGCACACTTCAAGGTGAAATGATCAGAGAGCCTTTGGTTAAAGGGCTCTATTAAGTTCAAGGAGAAATTCCTGTCACAAGGCTTCACTGACTGTAAATATTTGGAAAAAGTAGATTTTGAGCAAAACTGATCACACACATGTTATTTTTAAGATCTATTCATAAAAACAAAGTTTTCAAAATTTGGGGAAAAGTGCATTAAAACTACTTAAAAATTTCAGACCCACTAATTGCTTGAAGAGGAAATGGGCCAATATAACACATTTATTAAATACAGTGAGCGTGACTGAGTACAATGTTTAATTTATTCTAGCACTAGAAGCTTACCCTGAAAACTATTTTTATCTGTACTTGAAAAAGACATTTCCTTCTCGTCTCAGAACCTGCAATTATAATTCCCGCAAATTGGCACCTGACTAAATTTTTCTTTTGAATGAATTCATTTCACCTAGCTGGTCTCTGCCCCCTCATTTCCCAGATCTAAGCAACTTAAAGGATAGGAGTAATTCATCTGCTAAAATTTGTCTTGAAATATGAACTTAAAAAAAATCTTCATGGTTCTTACTTATTTTAGAAACTTTGTGCACAGACGGAGGAATCTTGTCCAGTGCTCTGCTGTTGATTACAAATGCAACAAAGCTGTGGACTTTCATTTCCGAATGAAATTAGTTGGCACAGTATTCTGAAGAGTAGTACTTGCCAAACCAATAAATAATAGCACTTGCACTTCTAACATGATTAGTGATGATCGAAAAGCCACCGGGACTTCGTACTGCATTCCCTTCAGATCGTAGGATTCTCATTCGTAAGAGCTGCTGTCAGAGAAGGGCCTCGTGCAGCCCCTGAGCTCTCACTGCTTTTGGAGGAATGCACTGACAAGTGCTTAAGATGGTTTTGGGGACTGGCGTGAA
The DNA here is from genome assembly GCF_011077185.1 of Oxyura jamaicensis. Classification (NCBI taxonomy): domain Eukaryota; kingdom Metazoa; phylum Chordata; class Aves; order Anseriformes; family Anatidae; genus Oxyura; species Oxyura jamaicensis. The sequence goes on from NC_048893.1 coordinate 179,992,531, forward strand.
ACTAGCAGCTTTTGTATGAGTCCAGTTGCAGGAGTGCAATGATTTGCATGGGAAATGCGTAAGTAATTGCCAGCTTAACAGAAGACATCCGCTGTAAGAGGATGAACAAATTTCCTTAGGATTCTTCATTCATTAAGTCATAGGCAACATGTTTTATGCTGAATTCTTTTATTCCTGATTATGTGATGAGAATTCAGTAATATTCATAAAAGAAAGTAAATAGCTCATAGGGGCATGATAGTGCATTTATCTTTTTCTGCAAAAGACAGCTTTTGTATCGGTGTAGATTGTCCCTGTTAAACAAAGATGCGTTGAAGCTCAGATGCTTTTCAACAGAAGTCCACAGTGTGGTGTGAGGTGCTGGTATATTTTTCCTGGCAAGAACACGTACTGTTTTCCTGTTTTATTTACCTGTCTTTCAAACTATTTTAGTTCTTCTGACAAGGCTTTATGCAAGCACTTGAATTCAAAGAAATTTGATTTTTCTAAGCGCTCCCTAACTTTCTGGTTATTAGGATTATGTGAGTACACAATTTACTCGTAAAATAATTGCCATGTGTTTGTACAAAAATCCGTGTGGGCTGGCTGCCAGAGTCCTGTAAACAATGATGTCCCGCACTGTGTGTGTCTGACCACTAAATGGTAGTGTTGTGTTGCCTCTGAGCAGGAAAACGTATGAATATGGCAGAAAAAACACCCCAACGCAATCCAGCTGTAGCTGAACTCTGCAATCAAAGTCTCAGCTGCTTTTTCATCGGCCCATTACCTACATCTTCTGCTGCTAAATCAGCTGCTCTTTCAATGTTCGGTTGTATTGAAAAAACAGTTTAATGCTCATTTGTTTAAGTAAGTATGAGGAGTTTTTATTTTCCTCTCTGTCCCTTCATGAACTTTATTCTGTTGTCTGGATTTTCAGTCACGAACACGCTGATCAGTTGTGCAATTGCCACGTGATCAACAGGATCATATTTTGTGGTGGCAAGCGGAATTCAGTTTCCTTTGATGCAAAAGACAACTGTAGTTGATGTGGCCAAATGATTCATAATTCAGGAGAAATGTTGAGCTAGCATATGTATATGACTTCTATGAGCAAGATTGTCTGGGCTCTGGGACTGCAAAGTTATCTCCCATTTAATTGTGGTGTAGAAAATATGCATTGCATATTTGAGAGGGAAAAAGGATGCTTTAGGAATGTGTTTGTGACAGATGGATATCCCGCTTCCTAATCCAGCTGGACTTGTACACACTAAGGCTTCATCTTCCTGTTTCTTAGCCAAAAATATTACTTAGAAATCGCTGCAGTCCTTAATTTGCTCATAAGTATGCCTGTTTGCTTACTTGCCTGGAGAATCTATCTGCTCATTCAGCTTTATTGTTTTTCTCACAAATGAAAGTTACATATTTAATTAAAATATTAATTAAAATATAATAATATTAATAATAGAGTAGAATAAATATTTTTGAAGTAATGCCTGTAGTGTTGGCTTTTCCTAGAGATGGGAATATTTCTGACTTTTACTGCAATGTACAGACACCTGGACAGCTGCTGCTTCCAGAGGATGTATTGAGCAGAGCTGCAGGTGGAGGGAGGGCATCCTCTTTGTCAACAGCGTTACACTATCATTTCTCAGTACCAAAGCAAGAGGTAGTAATGCCTTTTTTGGTCATCCTGTGGTGAACAGTAGAGAAAAGTTGCTTTTGCATTGCTTTGTGCTCTAACAGCCAGTACCCCGTCTGCGCCACCTGTTGGACCACAAAACAGTAGGGTACAGCTCTTGATTCGGATGCAAACGTCTGTCTTTTCATTGACTCTGAGGAGGTTTGGGATGAAGCATTATGTGACATTTATACACTGTAGACATTGCTTATTTGTTGTTTTCTCTGATTTGCTAGACACTTTACAGTAGTTAAAGGAGTAGTCAGTGCTGTGAGGTACTTTCAGTCAAAAGATAGGAGGTAGCTGGTTGGAAATGCAAATTCTATTTTTGCAGGAAATGCCAAAAAATAAAAATCCTGAAGCCCTGAAAAAAATAATTTCTTCATGGAGTTGTGGTGGTCAAGCATTGGAATGGGCTGCCCAGGGAAGTGGTGGAGTCGCCATCCCTGGAGGACTCCACTCCCTGTAAGAGCCATGGATGCGGCACTAAGGGTTGTGGTTTAATGTTGGGACTTAGTAGGTCGGGTTGTGGTTGGACTTGATGATCCTGAAGGCCTTTTCCCATCAAAATGATTCTATAATTTAACAATTTTTGGGGCAGTTGATTCAGTTATGGGACCCTGAGTATAAGTATCCATGTAAACTCTACTGGCATGATGTCTTTACTGTGATGCTCTTGTTCATGAGTTAATCTTATGTAATCTTATTGAGGCAGTGACATCTCTGCAGCACACAAATCTTGGATTCTGGCCAAGGAGCAGCATCTGTCAGCAACTTGGGGAATTGAAGTGCCCCAAAAGGAAGATGAGCCAGTTGGTGGATAACTCAAGACATTTGTTAAATCCACATTGGCAACCAAATAAAAGTCAAATATAAAGATAAGATGCATAAAACATGAAATTTATTGTTTGCTACATGAAATGTACAGATACAGATTTCCCCATGCTAAGTTGTGTATAATGATCACTTCAGAAACAGATAAAGCAGAAACAGAAGAGGCTTTGAGAAGGTGATGTGCATGACTGACTAGGGCTCAAAAGACCTCAGTCTTTCAAGTTTTACTGCTTCTCCTCACATGTATATTTTTGAGGAAGTCAAATCACAGAAAAAAAAGTACATTTTTTAGAACTTAATGCAGGAATACTTCAATTAAGCTGATGTCAATAAATAACTGAGTCAACACTTTACTTGCTGCACCAATTTACTCATAGACAAAGTCTGTGGTTAAGGCTGAGATGTTAGAAAACTAGAAAAGAGAGGAATTAGTGAAACTCCCACTGAGAGTCCTGTTAGCGTGAACCTGCAATGCCCTCCACTTTTGCAAGGGCAAAAGCTCACGCTTTGTTGGTCTTCAACTGTGAGAGGGTTGGGTGCAGCTCAGGTGTTTGTTCGCATCTGATAACTGCAAGATACGAGATACTCCTCTGAAACACCTACTCTTAGTTGCTTTGGATGGACTGGAATGGCACAGGGCAAGAACCGGACAGTTGAAGGAAAAGAACTAAGTATGTTGGGATAAGGTTTTGGTAATTGTACCAAAGTATTTAAGACAGCTTTTAAATAGGAAGCTAAGGGGCAAAATAGCGTACTAAGTTTAGGGTGTAAAGAAAAAGAGGAACATACTAAGATGATGTACTTGGGAAGCCAGTAGAGTTTTACACTTAGTAGGCTCTGAAGTTGGAAAGATGGAAGCTATTGAGTTTCCTGATGAATTGTAACCAAGGACATAGAACTGCTTTTACACGGTACAGTAAGTCACTCTAGAAATGAAAGAGTGGGAGAGATGAAGAAATTGAATCTTTAAGGAAATGCATTGAGTGGTGTCATTGCAAGCAGGAGGATAATTAAATATGGTACTATTAAAACCAGAAAGGCCATTTCCAGAGAAGATTATGTGGATCTGGTAAATTAGAGCTACGCAGACAATGAGGAAAAAGCATTTCAGAAAGAGGCTGCTGATGCAGTTGCAAAAACCGTCCTTGTGCCGTATAAAGATTATAAAGTTGTTGGCTGTGGAGCTGTTCAGAGGGCACTGAAGGGGGGTGTGGGAGGAGAATTATGTTGTAATGCTGATGAGCAAGGGTAACAGAAGAGTGGAAAGAGCCTGCTCAAAGAGTTCACATGCAGGAAAGATAAACGAGTCTGGTAAAAGAGAGAAAAGTTGTCTCGGGCAAGACTTGTGGTATGGATAGCTGAGTTTGGAAGAGAGAACCTGAGTGAGAGGGGAGCAGGCGTCAGTACTGGAGACTTTCTGAAATAAGAAGTACAGAGGGAAATAAAATTTTTGTATGCTACCGAGTTCGAATAGCAGAGTGAGGGGACAAAAGAAGCAATGAGCTGTTTAGAGAATTGAATGAAGGCAGCAAGTTTATATTTGATGGGAGGAGGAGATGCCCATCCTAGGCTTGATGATTCTCTTTGTTTTTCCTATTTCACGTGTGAACACGTGTCACCTTGCTCAACATTAGCTTGTTAGTACCATTGTGCATTGGTACAGATGTCAAAGTACAGTAACGTTTGGGCAGGAGTAATTTTTGGGTGTGGATAGGAGCTGAGTTCTCACTGTTCTTGTCCTGTCTCCCATGAAGCAATTGATGACAGGGATTTGAGCTGTCCATGTTAGTGGTTCCCACAGAGAAACTTCATGAAACTTCGAATATCAGTGTTTCCCAACATTACGTTCATGCATAAACCTCTTAAGTTCCCTATTGGGAAATATCCCCTGCTCTCCTCAAATTCCATAACATAGACCCTTGTTTAGAAAACTAGGTTTTGTCTAAAAAAAATAATTGTTGAAGTCTCACCTGATGTTTCAACAGCAAAACCTGGATCTTCATTTCCATTGATTTACTTCTAAACTTTGTGACGTTTAATGCCACATAGAAGAACAAAACAGAATGTATTAAGATTAGTGTGTCACACATGATGTAGAAAGGATCTCTTGTTCCTATGAGAAGGCCTTACTGACCAAGACAGAAATACGTGTTATTTTAGCTGAGGAAGGCAGGTTGTTTGTTTAATATATTAGTGTATTTTTGTTTGTGTATTTTGTTTGTGTAATATATTGGCCAAGTTTTAGCTGGCTGAAAATCCCAAAGGCCGAGTTACATCTAGCACAAAATGGGTGCTGATGAATATACAAATTGTAGAAATAAATTGATACTACCTACATTTTCAAGAATTAAATGAATAGAGCAACCTCTCTATTTGTGATGGAATAAAAGGAAGAGTGATCGGTCCTGTGTAGGTGCTCATCAAGAGGCAGCTCAGGAGGGAAGGTGAGTGTGAAGCGCGGCTTGAGCCTGGGGCTGCTGGTGGGCTTTTGATGGCGCTGGGGAGGTGGCAGGTTAGCGAGCCATTGAGTATGAGAATTCATGTTTCTGACTGCTGCTTATGGTGGTGTCTTGTGTTCATCTCAGAAGGGAAGTAAAACATGTTATTTCAAGAGACACTAATCTGTTGCGTGGCCTCACAAGCCAGTTGTAAAGGTGGTGTGGCTGTGCAGCTCAATCCCCGGCGGTAACATCTCCTCTTCATTTACAGAGGGCACTCTTGTAATGAGAATCGCATGATAAAATGCTCTTCTTCACTGAAAATCTCTCACAGCTTGATGATGCGGTTGTCACCATGGAGATTTCATTCCAACAGAAAAAAAATAATTCAGTGCTCTTCAACTTTGGAAACGTGCAGCAGATACCTCCCAGTGCCTTTGGCTAACCCACCACCTGAGGAGAGAACTTGGATCAGAAACTAAGAGAGGAAGCACATACGTGTTGATGATACATTATATTTTTTGTAGATGACCGGATCTAAAGAAGTGTCATGTGCATAACGACAGATAAATGTGAAAGGGCATGAATAAAAGCCTCTGAGCCTGGGTCAGCAGGAAGGGAAAGAGACTTGCCTTAAATGAAGAGAAAATATTCAGATGTGATGCTCTGTGGATTTGTGTTGAGGTCTGATATATTTTCGTCATAAAGGATGTTATGTGCAATTATCACATACTCCACAAAGAATGGAGCAGGCTGAGGTTCCTCCAACATATACATATTAAGGAGGAAAAAAAAAAAAAAAAAAAGGTGTTGATAGCAAATTTATTTAGAAACAGCAAGTATTTTTCTTTCTTCTTCCTAAAAGCCTTATTGTTATGTTTGGATTTCTGATTTCATGGTAATGACCTAAGAAGCAATTACGCCAATATAGAAACGTTATTATATTTTTGTTCTGAAACCATGAAAACCTTTTGAATGAGTAATGGTTGCTTTACTGGTCCTTCTGCAGCACAGTCTGCTAAGGGAAGCTCTATACAGTGTGGAATGTATTACAAAACTGAACAAAGCACTCAGAAATACAGTGTGGGAAGTTTATCTTCTATACTGGCTAGAAGATAAATATAGTGATATAGAAGGTCTTTTGTTCCTGTAGTTCTGCTAGGATTAGGAAGTTAAAAAAATAACTGTTGTGTCTTGTCCTATACAAACCGCTTGTGTGAATTGATAAGCTCTCAGGAATATCCGTAACTATCACCAGTGGTAGATGACAGTGACATTAGCTCAGGATCTAATCTGAGATGTTTCTCCATGAAGCAATAGACAAAGAGTGGAAACATGGATAAAATAAGTACCTCAGAGGTGGTGATAATTGGAAAATACAGTTTGATTAAGGAGGGAAACATATAAAGATCAATTTAAATCTTAAGGATGAACTTTGCTTTATTGGGGGAAAAACAAAAACAGAGAAAAGAGTAGAACAGAGGTATGGTGAGCTCCTTTGAACTAAGAGACATGCCTGGAATTAAACATCAAGTTTGAGTGAACCAAAAGTAACAGGAAAAAAAAAAACAAAACAAAAAAAAACAACCACCAACCCTCCATAAACGTATAAAACCAAGCACCAAATTAATGAGTCAGAGTCCTAAAATGATGAATCATTTAAACAATGAGGTTTTTCCAGGGATAACTTTTCTAATATCTTCTTTACCATAAGGGAAATTATAATTGAACTTAACATGAGTTTGTTTCAGGTACAAAAAGGTACTTTATAATTTCTTTAAAACTTCCCAACTGGCTGCCAACAGGATTGTCTGCGGGGCTGCTCTGAGTTCCCCCTCCTTCAGGTGTCTTTCCATGTGAGGTTCGCTCTGTCTCTGTCACCCTCTGAACACGCTCCTGTCTTGCAGCCTGCAGCTCTTCTTACATTCACTTCCATGCCTTTGTGCCTCATGTTTTCCTTTTGCCAACCTTCATTTCTCTTTCTTTCCAGAAGACTTCTATACCCACTTATTGAGTGCTCTTTGTGTATTGTTCTGCATCTTGTTTTCTCCCTCATTTCTTTGTCCTCAGTTTTGCTTTCCAGCTCTCCATTAACTGTGTTGCCTTAGGGCACCCCAGCTTGAGATCTTCTCATTGCTCACCCCAAACAGAGTCTAATTCAGAGTCTAATTAAGTTGTTGTTGAAAGAAGACAAACACAGAGCGCTCCCCCTTCTTTTCCTCCCCAAAACACAGCATATGAAAAGTGTAATAAAAACAGGAGAGCAAGTAACACTGGTGGTGTTATGCTGTTGCTTGAGCTGTGAGCTAGAGGATCATTCAAGTATTTGATTCTTTTTTACTTAAAATTTCCAGTCACTATTAACTTGATACACGGTCAACTTTAAAACAGTAGGAATGTAATCAGGGTGCTGTCACTGAGGAGACACACGCAAAGAGGTCTGTTCTTGTTTTGCATGGTTTAAAACATGAATTCAAAAAGGTCCCTGGCCTCACTATAACCAGAATCCAGCTATTACAGGAGGTGATTTCATCTGTTATTTATCTGAACTCACTTAATGCTTTTAGAAAAAGCGTTGAGTCACTCCCTCCGTCTTTCCTTCCCTCTGCCTTCTCCCTCTCCCTGTCTTCCATTTCCCTGTCCTGCTCTTCTTTTCGTTGCTCCTTCATAGCACTGCTGACTGCTAGCCACTGCCTCTACAAGCTGCTGTTTTTTATTCTTCGATCATCTGTGCTCCAAAACGTAAAGCATAATTCCTTACATCTTTCTGCAGATACAAGGAAGGGGGTTTCCATAATACAGTTACCAACTTCAAAGCAGTGAATATTAAGACCTTAAATGCTTCAGGCAAGCTAAGGGATAACAAAAGGCTCCAGAATAGTTAGGAGATTCCTCATTGGATCCAGGTACACCCCTGTTTGGGGGAGAGAAAAAGAAAGAAAGAGAAGAGAAGGTAATTTTAAAGGCGTCTCCAGTTCCCATGCCCTGGTGCAAAGCCAGTGCTGAGCCTGGTCCTGTTGGTCCTTGTGTCCCCTGTGGTTTTCTAGTGAAAGCACCAGACTGACCTCTGAGATAAGAAATCATCTGGGGCTCTTCCCGTGTTTCTCCCTGAAAGGGCACATGGGATTCCTAAGTTGTTTGCTGGGACAAGAAAGATGAGGATTTGAGAAGGATTCAGGCTTCAGCCTGTAAAACTTGCTCAGGTAAGTGTAGGCTTGACAACTTCTGCCTCTCTGCTATTTTGCATCTGCTGCGTAGAGCTCAGCAAGGCTTTTTTCTGTGATTTGCATATTGCCCAATGCCTCTACTAGAGACCAGTTTTCCTTGTGGGTCTTTGTCTTCTCTCTTGTCACTCAGGCAAAACATCCTAATGCCTGAGACTTCTTGTCCTCTGGTATTAGTGTTATCGATGCGTTCCAGTAAAGAGACACCACTAACCGTAAATTTCACCGCTCTGCCAGCAACTTGTTTGTGCCCAAGTGTGACAGTATACTTAGCACCAGGAGTGTAGTGGAAAACCTTTATTTTTTCAGTTTCATTTTACTGAAGCTGTATGTCTGACTGGTCCTGCACAGGCTGTGCTTTCTTTGCTGTGAGAAACATCCTGCTGGAATACAGAAAAAAAAAATAAAAAAAAAATCCTATTTGTGAGAAAGAAGGAGAGGAAGGATTGTGTGAGCTGGAAGCAACAAAAATGTTGGGGGAGGCTTTGGTAACATCTTTTAAGAAATTGGCTACGTGCAACTGAGCACACTGACCTCTTGAGCACTGTCACAGTTCAAAACAGGTGATGCAGATCCTTGATCTCCTAAACCATAACTTTTGAGGAGCTGTTTTCTCCAGAAGTGAAAACCGGTAATAAAAAGCAGGTCCTGCTGCTTACTTGATGACTGAGTGTGTGAAGAAAGAGCTTGCAGATTTCTTGTGAAAAAGCGCAAAAGCGGGTGCTGTGTATTTGTTCGATGCCTTCTGGAAAAGCCCTGCAGCGTAACCTGCGAGGGGCTGGAGCTGGGGAGCAGAGCGGGCCATGGACGTTGAGACACAAAGGATGGAAAATGCTGCAGAGGAGGAAGCAGACAATGAAGGATGTGTCAAGGTTTCCGATAAATAGTATAAAATTGAAAAGAAAAGAAAATAAAGGTACTGGAGCTGGAAGAGAATTTACTTCTGAAGAGTCTTGCTGTGAGCTTTATAGGTGCTAGAATTACCATTCCCAAATTATTAAAATCTTGGGGGGCAAGAAAAATTATGAATTTAAATTGAAAATAAAATTTGATTAAATAAAACAAGTATAGTTAAGTACAATATATATATATATATAATTTTCTTATTTGCATCTAAATTGCACACGCTTAACCTTAAATGCTTTAAATTTTTCTTAGCTGAACCTGGATAGGTCTCACTACATCCATTTTAATGTCTTGTTTTGGCTTGAGTGAAGCCCTCCTAACCGACCAGAACCAAGATTTTTTGTTTGTTTTAATTTTATAAAACCCATACAATTTTTTGTTCAAATAGGAATTTAATTTTAATTCACGCACATTGTCAAAATAGCTCAACTTTGTGCATAGGGTCACTGTTTGGTTCTGATGCTCTGCTTATTGTTAAATGTTGAAGGTCATCGCTCCCCAGAAGTGTGTCAAACTTGGGATGCACAAAGGAAATCACAGGATTTTTTTAATGTCTTTCTGAAAATTAGTGGGTTTGTTCCTTGTTGTGGGAGAGGTGGCAATTTCAGAGGAACTTGACTGAAGAGAAGAGATGTTTGAAGCTTGGTGGGTGTATGGGGTGGGAAGATAGGCAGGATATGTCTTGTGGACAAAAAAAAGATGGAAACTCACTGAGTTTATAAAAAGGTTGCTGAGGCTGATACACTAATAGAACATAAACTGAGTAGGAACATGGAAAAAACTGTTTGAAATATTTACATATTTGATGTTGGTGCTCAGGTACTGTGTAGTGTTGTTAATGTTAGGATGTTGATAGGAACGGGGCTGTGGTAGATCCGAATCGAAAATTATGTGTATTGCTTGAGAGCAGAGCAATTTTGAGAGTACTTCTGTCTTTTGAGAGTACCTGGTGTTTACTTCAGCTAGTTCGTCTCTTGGTTTCCTCATTTTTCAGCTGCTATTGCTCTACCTTTAATGACAAATCTTACATTGCAAGCAAGTCACGACGTGTAGCACTATTTTTCTTCCTCGAGACTTTTCTAGCACAGAGACTCAGAACTGCTGCAGGTGCTGAAGCCTTCTGGTGTGTTTCTGGGAAGCACGAGAGGAATTTTAGACCCCATTGATGCCCATCGCTGCAGGTTGGGAGTGGCAGTGGTGTGTGTTTGGTTTTATGCCGAAGTCTGCAGGATCCTGGCTAGCCTCATTAGTTAAATCTTGCACTTCTCTATTTGTAGGCTTTAAATGCTGACTTTTTCCCTGCTTTTTGTGAGGGGGTTGCTCTCCTTCAATTGGACTGTTCTCAACTTTTTTGTCAATTTTTATAAATGCTTTATGTATTACTTTCCTGTTTGTATTCAGTTGATGTGAAAACATGAAATATTACCTGTTCAAACATCAGTGTGCTATTTAATTGCAAAGCGTTATATAAAAATAAGCAAACATAACCTACTAACATTTTCTTATAAATGTGAAACAAGGGCAGAGTATAAAATACTGCTTACAAAGCTTTTTTTTTAATAGTCAGACGTTTGTTTTTGAAATTTGTCAAAACTGGATTGTTAAGTCCAAAGGCAGGTTTGGAGAATGTTACTGATTATTCTTTTAAGAACATCAGTAAAGAGATATTAAACTTTTTAGGTAACACCTTGCAAATTAAAAGGTATTATAAGGATATCTCAAGTATGGTCATAAAACTGCACCAACCTAATCCTGACTGCTCACATTTGGGAGTTGAGAGGGGTTAGTTACCTGTACAAGAAGAATTCCCAGCTCAGATGATTATTCAGATTGGTGCCTATGAAAAGGTTTTACATGGACTCTGCTGGCAGAGATGAGGAACGTATGATGAAGACTCAGTTCACCCATTTGAGTTTCATTCCTGGTCAGGAAGATTTTGCTGAAATAACTACGTTTAATTCTGCATACAAAACTGTTACCTAATTTCATGGCTGTCAAAGAGTAGAAATATGGGCTCAGAAGTAAATTAATTATCCACTAACAGCTGAATGGTACCCTGTGCGTAAACAAAAGGCATTTACCTCATACCCCATTGATGCATTGTGTAATAAATGTGACAGTTAGGGCATTTCACCTTATCTCTCTTTTCCTGCAGTGTCCATAAAAGTGTTTCTCACTTGTAACAGATGGTCAGAGCACAGCTTTGAAATGTATCTGGAGATGAAGCCCTGTTGATTCCATTAAAAGTGAAGAATTTTCATGCAGATGGAAACAAGGAGGGATTTATTGTTTTTACAATTCCGATGATGAGGTATTTCATACAATGCCTTCCTTTCCTTTTTGCTTGCAGGTGATGTGCCTTCAGGATTTCTTTGGCGATGATGACATTTTTATTGCATGTGGACCGGAAAAGTTCCGTTACCAGGATGACTTCTTGCTGGATGAAAGTGGTAAGAAAACGTATTTTAAAAATGTTTACAACCAGTGCAAAGGACAGCTTTCCGTATCGTGCTGACTTAACCCAAACTATATCACCTAAATAAATTTCAGAAGAAGAATAAATGTTTTTATTCTTTAAATTCCAGATACTGAAAATGAGAGGTAACTGAAAGCAATAATAAAGGTACCAAGGGAAAAATGTCTTCTCATGCAGCATAAAACTTCATCTCAGCCTGAATCTGATATGCCATAGGAAATAGTAATGTGCTTGGTGAAACTCCTATTTTACAAGGTCTTTCGTAGTGTTTTGTCTTTATCTTGTCTTTGAATTTATTCTACTTATCACAGTCTCTCAACCTCACAGTTCTTATAATTGATATTTAGATAATGTGTCACAGGTAGTATGATGCAGGAAATTACAATTCTGTATGGTAGATAAACAAGCAGCAAATACAAAGTCATCAGAGGAAAGTCAGGGAGATCTCTGTTTAGTCAGAGACTGACTAATAACGTAATTTATTTGATGTACAAAATCCTCTAAGGAAACTATGCTTGTTTTGCAGCTAATATTATAAAGAATATGCCTAAATTGTGAATGGTAGTAGTAAGAAAAAGAAATTATAAGCATTGTGCATTTGAAAACAAATAAAGAGCTACCGCTTAACTCCAGATTATTTCTATATAGAGCAAGAGCCAACAAAGGTTTTATTTCCCCTGGACTCTTTCTTAGTCCAGAGAATGTCTCTAATGCATTGCTATCAACTCCTCTAATCTTTTTTTTTTTTCAAAATATCAAAGGTCTCAAAGAAAAGTTGACTTGAAGAATCAGAAAAAGTTGTAACAGTAACTATTTCATAGTCATCATGTGTAGAAGTGGAAGGCTTCTTGGTTTAGCTGCAACCAGACAAATGTTGGATTGAGTTGTGCAGGAGCAGAAGAAGCCAGCTTGTGCAGACCTTATGCTGTGACCTGAAAGGGCCTGAAAAAGCAGGTACCTTTGCTACTGAACACGGCAATGGCATTTTTATTGGTTGTAAACAGATGCAGACACATTCCATGTTTCTCTATAAGACCTTATAATAAGGAAATAAAAACCAAATAGTGCACCAGATTTGCTCTTTGCAATAATGAAATTGTTGTGGTTTTCTGTAATGTAAAATGTACAAACTGGAAAAAGTAATGTTAGCCATCTTTAGGACAAGAATTAGAAATGTGAGGGGGACGTACTTGGGCAGCAGCATTGTTTCCCAGGTGGGAATGTGGCCAGCACTGCAGTCCTTGCCTTTCAGGAGCAGAGAGCCTGACCGTGTAGTCTGGGCTTAGTTGTGTCTCTTAACTAAAAGATGATACTTGCAGCTGCCCAGTGTCTCCTGGCTGAATCCTGCAGCACTTTTTTGCAGAGCTGACTCAAGAAGTACTGATAAAAGATTTGTCTAAATCTAGTATATAGATCTTCCTTGCAGTTCTGATGTCAAAATCCATGAAATAACCCAACTCTGCTTAGCCTTTATTTGTTTGACAAATCATCATCTCTTTGAGTAAGCATTGTCCTTCTCTGGAACATTTCTGCTTAAATACATACTATGCAGAGTTGAAATAAAAAATGAGCTAAAACTGTCAGCTGAAAATACAACTTCAGTGACCTGTTCTGGAGTTTGCTTTTGTAATAAGCTAGGAAAGAGAAAAAAAAAAAATCCAGACTATGTTTCTCATTTCTTCGCAAATTTCACGTCATTGTTGCCTTGCATTTCTGGGGAAGTTTGGAAGCAGAAAATTTGTTTAGGTTGCTTGCCATTAATAGCTGACATATCAATTGGTACAGATCTATTCAGCCTTCTCTGAGATAGGAGCACAATTTGGAGAGACAATAAAAAAAAACTGAGCTTTTAGCTTGTTTCGCTTGGCAAATGAAAAGAAGATTGTGTGCTCATACTGTGTCTGTGTGTTCTTCACGGTTAGTCTAAGAACATTAAAATTATTAGTAAGTGCTGTCCGACTGTGCAAGACGTGGAAAGCCTGTCTCTGCTTCCCTGAAAAGCAGCTTGAAGCAGCTCTGTGCTAGTCTCTGTTGCTACATCCCTTCAGATCTTCCCAGTTTCAGCTGGATGTTGAGAGTAACAGTTCTGGTGCTGCAGCTTAAGGAGTAAAGAAAAGCAAAAATTGAAAGTGGGAAAGAAAAGGACAGAAAATAAATGACTAAATAATCAAGGTGTTCAGGGCCATTGGGAAAGAGGGAGTTATTTTTCAGGGAGGAAGAATGCCCTTGTTTTATGATCTGGGTTCAGAGCTCCTGATACTAGCATCAAGAAGGTAAGTTTTTGGGATTGGAAAATCAATCACCTACACTGGGATTTGTTTTAGCTAAGAGTAGGTATCAAGAGAAGCTGAGTCACCCCGATCTGTTCCTTTCCCAGTAAATAAAACGTTAGACCTATTGATGGGGTAGGTGGTAGATGTTTTATTGACTTGGTCAAAGGTAGAGGTTTAAGACAGTTCAGATGAATTATGCTCTAGAAGTGCCTGGTTTGATTTTGTAAATGGTATCTACGTGCCTGATAAGGCTGTTTTTATCTGTGTTGTATTTCTCTGAAGTTTTTAAACCAACTTCTAGAATGAGATGGGAAGGAAAATGAGTAAGGACTCATCAGTCTGCACTACTTCTAGACATCTTTGTGGTTTTTGCTTCCGTAGCTTGCTCCCAGAATCAGAAATTTAGAAAAAAAAAACAGTCTAGAAGTCAGTGAATCAATCTTCTTGTCTAAGTTTGGGATTAATATTTACCTGTTTATTTTCTGAGAGGTGCTTGTCTAACATGTCCCTTAGAAGCCTCTGATAATGAGGATTCTGTAACATCCAGAGAATTTCTTTTCCAGTAGTAAACTCTCCTTGATTTTTTTTTTTCAGCCATCTCATCCAAGATTCCCATGCTATAAATGAAGCCCATTGCTACTTCTCTTATCTATGGTGAACATGGGAAACAGATGATTGTTTTTTTTTCTTAGAAAAATCTGTGGACTGCTACGTGCCCCCTCTTCTTTAAGCTGAGCAATTAGCTCAGCCTTTCATTATTTTGACTTTAGGTTCAAACCTGTCCTTGGAAGAGGGAATGTGCTCCTTTGTATCATCTCCCTTCTCTGTTTTATGTCTTTCAGGACGAGGCATTGCACAGCCCCTTGGCAATCAGTTAAGAAAAGCCAGTTAATTAGCAATTCATCAAAGAACAAAATAAGCAGTCGGCACTATACATCGCTGTTTCTTCTCTCTTCCTTCATGTACAGCTGTTTTTCATATTAACCACACTGTTTATCGCATGAAATACAGAATCAATAGACACCTCCCCCATCATAATTCCTAGCAGTCATCTCCACATCTGACCTAATGGGTACATACGATAGCCACATACACTTCCGTGAAGTACAGATGGGATGTGAAAACACATGGGGATTGCCGTAACGTTAAAAAGTAAACACCCCTTGTTTATCAGACATCACTGATGATTCTGTTTTCATAGGAAGGTTTTGTGGGAAATGTAAGCACACACAAAATTATATTAATGAAGCATCCCATTACATCAGCCAGCTTGTAAGGCGAAGAATTCCTTGGTGTAGGATATGGCAGTGGCTGCTTCAGGCGTTGTTTGCTTGCACTTCTGGAAACTTGCCCAGAAGTCCCAGTTTTTCTTTAACTGCTGGTGGCTCGGTTTTCAAAGAAGAAAATAAGTCAGAGGATGCTTTTCTGTAGCCCTCAGCTATATGTTGGCAGAGATTAGGGTTTAAAGGCCATACTCACAAAAATATTTGCAATCAACTATTATTTAGGTACCGAAGTAGGATCTGGCAATGTAAGTAACTCATGGGCTTGTCCCTAAATGAGAACATCTCCTTGGCTTGTACAGAGATTTCTTCCTTAGCACTGTAAAGTAAGTCAGTTTTTGGCAATATCAGAATTAAATTTCAAAAAATTGCTTTATGTTTAGTTAATGTTGGCCAAGTGCTTCGCAAGCTTGAGTCGCACAGTCTAACTCCTAAACGTGACAGAATTCATCACGTACAGACACATCACGTCAAAAAGTTGTGATTTAGGCTGACCCAAGCTAGTCTGTACCTCCAAGCAGAGCGTAACCAATGTACAATGTCTGGATGTAGAAGCAGCTTCAGGTCACTTGTCAAGAGCACATGTTCCTGTTACGGAAACAATGATGAGAATGACTCTTTTCTAGGGGAAAATTAAGACTGGAATCGTTGAAACCTAATTTCCCTTTGACTTTGCTGGCCTGCGTTCATCCTCAGCTCGACATCTCAGTGCCAGCAGTTGTACTGCATCATCCTGCCAGCAGCAGACAGCTTGCCAGGAAAATCTGAGTCCTGCGGTGTCCGCACACGTGTGCGCGCATGGAGGCATGCACATGCATCTGATTCAGTAACTGCGGTTAAGGTCAGGAGTATCGCGTTTATCCCTGTTAATAACTGTCAGGCTTCTCTAACCTCAATTACTCTGTCCTTCCTAAAAGAGGGAGAAAGGGGAAATTGGTTGTAGTCCTCGTCTATCCTGATTTACAGGACAAAGACTGATGTGTTAGCAGCTTTTGGCTAGACGTGGGGGGGGAGAGAGCATGCTGGCTGACTTACTGTGCCCTCATCAAAAACTTGTGCTTTGGCAATTGGAAAATAATGGTGGGTACTAGGGACTTTGAGATACAACTTTGCTTTCAACAGAGGCATAAATATAAAGTGTTTCAGCACACTGTGATATTTCCAAATGTCATCGACTGCTGGGCGTTAGAGACAGATATTCTGTGCATGAGGCAGAAACAAAGGCAGGAAGGGGCTAGTCCTCTGGCATATACCACTTAAACTAATCGTTCAGGGCGGGCAGAACGAAAGCAGCTCGGTTTCCTGTAGATTTGCATCCAGTGCCTCCTTTATTTTCCTACTCTGAGAACTCCAGTTTCATCTCCACCCTGTCATCATCTCTTAGACACTTGCCCAGTACCCTCAGCTCCTTCCCACCCGCTGTGCTGCTGCTTGCCTTCATCCCCTTGCCTTTCTTGCTGTAAGGACATTGATAGGCTGTCCCGTGTATCCATCAGGCAGACAGTTGCACAATTTTATCAAAACTGATAGGAATGTCCTGTCATTGAGAGCACTGTTACCCATGTCAGACTCAGTAGAAAACATCTGACGTTTCCATGAGTTGTTGGTGGAGAAATGCCAGGCTGTGCGGGCAGGCAGGGAGGTTTGTTACACAAAAGGTTTGTTACCCAGGGCAGCTGCATTAGAAGTACCCATCTCTTGGGCAAGCTTTGGTGGCATGAGGCTTGGATCTGGTTGCACGGAAGTACGTGGCTGCGTAAGGCTGACTTGGTTGGTTTTATTTGTGTGTTTCCTGCTCAGGATTTCTCTTTTAACACTTAGCTCTTTTATTGATATGGTCTTTCTTTATTATGCAAGCTCATTTCTTTATCTGTTGCCTGCAAGCTCTTTGCTTTGAATATTCTCTACTCTGTCTTACAGGTCTACTTATTTGACACTTCTCACCTTTCTGCCTAAGCATATCTTACAGGGACGGTTTGGTCATTCAGATCAGGAATCTTTGTTCCCCTCTGGCTAAACAGGAATAAGGATATGCTAGAGCTTTCGAGAAGATTACATAAGTGTTTCCAGTCCAGATTTACACTGTAGTCCCTCTTTATTCCTTCTCTTCCCTTACCTCCTCAGCATCCGTGTATATTTGCATAGTTGTCATTTTTCAGCATTATTTCTGTGAAAAAGTTGCCTATATATATATTGAGGAAAAATCAGGATGACTTACTTGAAACTTACAGAACAGTAGCTCATTGAAACTAGCCAAACAGCAGTGCTACAGTTGAGGCTAATTCACTCTCTTCATTGAACCAAATGTTCCTCAATATGTTTTCTGCAGCATTTGCTTTCTCTGATGTCTGTTAAAAATAGCACGAATGAAACGCCATCCAGTAAATAGAGCTGGTGGAAATTCCTGCCTCATTTGCATAAGGATTTGAGTATGCATCTTCCTTTGACATTTGGCAAAGGTAAAGTTTGTTTTGGATATAAAAATCCTAAGAACTTTGGGCCATAAAATATCATGCTTTTCTCAATGATAAATATAGAGTTAAATTGCATTTTAATTGAGAATTTATAACATGAAATTAAGCCTGTTTAAAAAAACACACACACACACACAAAAAACATTTTTAAACATTATTATCTTAATATACTGGAGATTTGACTCATATCAGGTAGTGTTAATGTGTTAATAACAGAGTAGAAAGAATGTGTTTATTTTTGCTACTTCCTTTTTCTTTCTTTTTTTTTTTTTTTCTTACATTAAAATTCCCTGAACCAAATTTTAGGGGATTATTTAGATTAATCAGATTGGTTCAGGAGCAGAGATTTTTCCTACAACACATTTTAAGCTAATTTCCCCAAATACAAACATTTCAATTGTATATCCAAATGCAAGGAGCGGAATTCAAATTTTTATTTCCATTTCTAAAAACAGACTTTGTGCTGGGGGAGTAACACAGAAATTCGGCAGGCATAACAGATCTTCATATTATTCTGTTGGCATTTGAGTTCTTAATTTGACTGCCTGATACCTCCTCTTTCATGTAACTTTATTTTAGGCATAAGTAACTTTATTTTAGCCTTTAGGCATAGTCTATAGGTCATACCAAGCTCCATTCTGCATGTCCCCAGAAGATGAGAGCTTCCAAATATGCCAGCTTCCTTTGAGAGTGCTACTTAGGAGAGACTTTTCATCTTTTGCTCTTGCAGTTCTTGTGAAGATGGAAGCATAAGAAAGTAGCTCTATATAATACGTCCTTCCCCCAAGGCTGTTAAGGAGTTCAGTATTGAGCATAAGCAAGTTTAACTTTAAAGATGTGTAGGGATCACCCTTCTTTTGTGTATGGCCATATACCCTTCCTCATCTTTTTAACCCGTTTGGTGAAATGGAGTAAAAAATACTGGTAATCTTGTCAAGAAGGTTTGTATTTTTCACAGTTTGTGGATCCTTTCCAATGCAAGAAACTGTTAGGATTGGATCTCTTTCTGAAAAGATGTACCCTGTAGTCCTGTTCCAGGTATAAGCAGCACAGTCCCATTTTCTCCAATTATTACGAGTTTGGATGAGACATCTTAGAGATGAGTAGTTCCTGCAGTATTAGTCCTTCATTATTCAGCCTGAGAACCTGAACAAACTGTGCCGTCTGCTAAACTGTATTAGAATGGGCCCTGGAGAGCTGCCTGTTTACTGGGTGGTAGTGGTTGTACCAAAGAGGTTTTGTACTGAGATTAGACTCTACTCATCGTTAATAAAATTGGACTGAGTTGTTAAAATATGGCCATTGTAATTTTCCACTTCTCAGACTAGATGCCGACTCTATACCTGGAGTGCTGTTGTGTCTTGAATAAATGTGTGTATAAGTGTTTTTTTTAAGGCCAGAAGTGTCCAAAGCTTCTTTTATACTGGCAAAACCTTTTGAAAAGAGAAAAATAAATCAAAATTCATAGTTCATTATCTTTTAGAAAGCAGATGTGTAAGGAAAATGTATTTGTCCTTAATATTCAGTAAGGGCCTTTTCTGAAAAGTCTAATCGAACACAAAACCAAGTACAGAAGCTGAGAGACTAAAAACCAACCTGGATAACATTTCAAAGTGAAAAAATTGGAAACAGTACATGAGTGATAGGTATTCATATTTATATGCACATACATATTTAATAATATTCTGTGTATACAGGCACAAATAATACAAAACCCCACAAAATGGGTTTACACATCCAGTAGATCTCTGTATAACGGCGGTGTTGGTCTGCAGCGCTGAAATGGTGGTTTACAATATATGCCGAAATACTGTCTCCGTGCTGCTATTTTCAAAATGCAGCCTACAGAAATTTCCCATGTAAAAAATTCCAAGCGCTACCTTGACAGTTCAGGAGGCTCCTGTGAACAGTCACCTTCGACTAAACTTTTTCCATAGCGTAGCTCACTGCAGGAGGACTGTATGCTAATATTATGCATAAAGTAATCTAAGGCTGACTAATCATTAGGAAGTCTCATGTTGCCAGGGAACTGAACACCCGTAGGTGGTAGGTCATGGAGCTGTGATTTGGATTCTTTTATTCTTCACTCGGAGCTTTTTTTTTTTTTTTTTTAATGTTCTAAAGGAATTGTAACACTTATGTTTTCTTTTCTTTTGGAAGAAAATCCTCTAGGGACCTAGAATGTATTGATGCAAGTGGGGAACTAACCCGAGATCTCTTAACTGAAGGACCGGGGTCAAGAAAAGTCTTTGAAAGATAGCTAATTATTACTGCATGGAGGGTGGTTAGAGACAAAAATTTTGAATTTTAATTTCTTTTCTGTTATTCCAAAATAGGAAAGAAACATTTTCACAGCTGCTTAGAAGACTGTCGAGCAAAAAAGGGAAGACAGCTTAAAGAGCCAGGCACTTTCTGATAAAGACACAATGTTAAGGAAGAAAAAAATCCTGCAGGAGAACAAATTTGATGGGCCTTTATTAAAAATATTTCTCTAACTTTGTCTGCTCTGTCTGTTTTACCAGCACACATCAATGTGTACAGATCATGGGAAAATGTAATAGACACATTTTTTAGTAGCAGTTCCTGTATAGCAGGGCTGGAAGACAGCACATATTTTTGTTTCTGCTTAAAAAAAATAAATTGGGGAACCATGGGGGAGTAAAGGCAAGGGAGCCCAGCTTTGGAATCAATGGAAATGCCTGAAATTGTCAATAAAAAGAAAATTCTTAAAGTAATACATGAGCGTTTAATAAAAAGGACAAACCCACGTAAATAAAATAGGATTGATTTTTTTAAAATCCCTTTGAGGAGGACAGTTCTCTGGAGATTCTTTTGGGAGTGTTCTGGGATTACAGACTGGATACAGACAGACAGCTGTGTAGTTTTTACCAGAGGGAGAAATACTCACGCGTTATGAAATGCTTTAAACTTCCTAGATGCAGATCAGAGACAAAATTCTGCTAATGCTAACTGGGAATATTTATTCAATTTGTGAAAGCTGTGTATAGTGAACCTATAAACCATAATGCTGTTCTAGATTTAGTGCTGTTAATAATAAAAATATTACAGAACTGTCCTAGAGCATTAGATATTGTAATCTTATGTTGATTTTAGTTATGTTGAATAGAAGTTTAAAGAAGATCAAACCAATTCAGCATTTTTTAAATTTTATTTTAAGGGAGAGTACTTTGAAAAATCAAGAGACTTCATCAGTGAGCTCCATTGTACTAAAGAGGTTGAAGACCTGAATGTACAGGAGGTTTGGAATTTCTTTAATGCAAAGGTCCAAAACCTGACAGGTTTGCATCTGTCCAAATGAGAAAATACATTGTTAAGGAAGTCTATATGAAAAGCTAGGGATGAAAATATTCACATAAATAGTATTTGCCAAAATTATGCTGACTTTTAACCTTGATAAAGAAATGAAATTTGATAAAATGTTTTAGTCAGGTGAGGAGATAGCCAAAAAAAAAAAAAAAAACTGTAAGAATAAAGTGCTGATACAGTGCAGTACACACATCCTGTTGTGCAGGTAAAAACCTGTCACAATTGAGGAAAAAAATGAAGTTTGTATTTGCAATATGTGCAATGAAGGTACTCAGTAACAGGAGTTTAATGCCACTCACCCTCCTGTAACACAAAACTGATACTAGCACAGATTACAGATTGTCACTTCTTTACTAATCTGATTTTTCATACCCAAGAAAAACAGGCTCTTTGTGCTCTCAGCTAGGACATCAACTTTACAAACAAACTCATTTATAAGCTTCAGAATATTCTCTGAACAGTTTCTGAGATATGCTGTGAAATACAGAATGAAAGATGGTTTTGTAGGCTGTTGCCAGCCTAAACGCATTTCCAGTCTGCAATTACTTAAAATTTCTCAGAAGATTAAAACAACACTGGGACTTAACACACCTTAGTAAGTGTTATGGTGTTAGCAGATGTTCTTAGTAAAGCCACATTTTCTGAATATCCCACTGTTAGCCTATTGCCAGCGCGATTCAGCCTGTTTACTTTAGTTTTATCTAACTAATTACAGCAAAATTTAATTGTCTGAACCAGATAGCGTTCAAGGAGAACCCATTAATATTAGAGGCAAAAGCTGCCTGGGGATTTGTAAATTAGAGCCAGTCCTGGAGTTCTTGGTATTTTTTAAAATACCAAAAATCATCAGAAAAGCCAATTTTTGGCTTTTCTGATGATGGGTACAGCAATGTTGTGGTAAGTCCGCCGTAGCTGAAGCAGTGACATCGCGGAGGTAGAAGAGGCTGAAGTGTGGGTGGGCTGGCACCGGTACGTGCCCACAGAGAGCACCCACCAGGTTTTTGTTGCCCATGCTGCAGCACAGCTCCATGTGCGAGGCACATGTGTGCAGGTGTGAATGGGCTTCTAATGTCGGCATCTCAAAGTGTTTTGCTTTAAAGGGTGCTGCACTTAATTGTTCTGCGCATGAGGATTTTGGCTGTGAAAACACACAGTTGACAAGCTCTGCATTGTAAGGCATTTAATTGAATCTCAAATTTTGCTTTTTTTCTTCTGTCCGTTTGAAGACACTTCAGGCAATGGCTGATTTGCTATTTGTCTTGTTTCACACCTGAATAATTTGTATTGTGTGTATGGAAAATGGATAAAAACTTTCAGAACTGTAGACGTGCTGACATGCTTTTTGTTTTCTTAAGGGCATGCTAAGTAATGTTGCTCTTTTAAATAGCTATTAGAATACCAGGTGTTTTTATTCCTTCAGACAACATCAATCTACGGTTTTCTTCTTTAAAAAACATTGCTTAATAACTTTCAATACTCATTACAGGCAGATTTGAGGCACTAACTAGAAAAAAGATCAGTCTGTAATATTCTGTACTCCTTGAGGTATATTAAAGAAGTTTATTTGCTGCAAGAGAGACAGTGTGTGCCTGTCTAACTTTATTTGAAACCAAACCTACTGCAGTGGACACTTACATAACAGCATGTGTTTAAATGGAACAAAAATATGGTTCTTATACCTCCTCTATTTTTCCACAATGTTTTGAAAGTTTCATCTCTTTTTCCCTACCCATTACAAGCAATCTACACTACTTAAATGTTCCTGACAACCGAAAGCAAAATCAGACCAGTTACCCAGGTGTGATTTAGAATAATTGCATTATTTAGGTAAGTGTCTGATTGGACTGGGGACTAGATTTGAATGCAGCTTTTGAGAGTGTGGATGGAGAAAAAGGTGTGAAAAGAACCTACACTTTTTTTTTTTTTCCTTTTTCACTGTGATTTAACATACTACTTTAAGTGGATGGATGATGTTTAGTAAAGAATGAGAGGAAAACCCACAAGAAATGCAGAGTAAACATGCCAGCAGTTTCACAGTGGATGTTGTAGGTACATGGGAAGATAGCACAGACTATCCATCATTTTTGGCAAAGTTCCAAGGTACCTGATATTCTTGCCATGGGCAAATCTATAATTAGCCTAAAACCTTACACACTGATTGAGCTATCCTGGGTACCAAAACCAATGACTTCCTACTGAGTTAAAACAGTCTGCTTCTCGCTGGCTCTACTCCATGTTTCTCGCCTCCAAAACAAGTGCCTTGATATTTTTCGTGCAGGAATGCAAGAGGCATAAAACTGAAGTAGGAAGCAAGAAGGAACATGTGTCTACGGGCTGGTAAGCAAGGCCGCATACCTTGGGGAGGTCCTCACTGCTGGCTTGGGCATGTCCCATGTCACTTTGTCACCCAGGTGGGCCCCCCACATAGCGACTTGGCATGGTTCTGTGAATCCACTTCAAGAGTTGAAGGAACCTTGAACTTTGAAAACGAGGATCCAGACCTGAGAGACTTCATAGAATCATAGAATCATTAAGGTTGGAAAAGACCTTCAAGATCATCTGGTCCAACCAGCACCCTACTACCAATGTTGCCCACTAAACCATGTCCCTAAGCACCATGTCCAACCTTTCCTTGAACACCCTCAGGGACAGTGATGACAATTCCAACATTGGCCTCAAAATAGCTCACAAGAGAAGACTATACAGAACAGCCTGTCTTCCAGGTTACATTCTCAACAAATACTTTCTCAAGTCACATTTATAAACCAGAATGCAATAGACAGCTCCTTAATCATGCCAGTACTTTCAATTTGCTATTTCTATATCCTTGTCCACATTATCAGTGAACTTTAGCACAGTCATCTTACAGCCATTAACTAAACAATAGTCCAGTTAGTACCATGCCTGTTTTTTTTTTCAATGTTAGCGTCCCAGTGGCAAACAGAATTCAGGGTTACTTTTACTTACTGAACTGATAAAACAATTTCCCTCATACTGTGTGAAATACACACTTTTTCTCTAGGTTCTTAAAAGTGTTTCTAGAGTTCAGTGATCTTTCCCTTTGCTTCCTATTTCTCATGTGAGTCAGACTGCTTTGTTAGCAGTCCTTTGTGAGCTTATTTTCAATTTTAAGTATCTTCAATTGCAAAAAAATGAATTAAGTGGAAAGCTGTAATTTGTAAATGACTTAAGAATGACCATCTTTCAGACTATGTAATCATGTCTTGTCTGACAACAGTGACACAAAAGCAGCTGTTGAACTGTTCCTACAGCTTACTGGGGCATTAACATTACAAAGAAGGATTTCTGTATAAGCTGGAGATGTACAGAGTCCAAAAATCTCTTATGGGTAATTTGAAGAAACTTGTGCTCAGACATCGAGAAAATCAAATACAAGTGTCAAAACCTAACACAAATACTGTACTGTAATTCCTGTTCTGCCTTATGATAATTACATACACAATTTATTCTTCGTCTCTCCTTCTATTCCTAGAGTTTCTACAGCCCAGGTGAGGTTGAAAGGTAGAGTTTGCATTTAAGTTTCAGAGCTTGTTGGCCGTTCATAGCTTGTGGCCGTACCAGAGGTCACACAATTCTTGTGGCATTGCACTTCTGTTTGGTAAGGGGTCTGAAGAATGAAGTAAATTTGGAAGGACCAAGAGCTTTGTCAGTTAATGTCAGTTTTATAAACTGATTGTGGAGTTGGTACATCAGCCGACTCTACAAGGGAACCATGGTTATTCATGAGCTGCAGTGCTGATGGTCAGCTGGTGTTTCTCTGGTCTGCAGGACTACAATAAAAGTTGTCAATCTCAAGTGACTCGAGGATTTATGGAGAACATGCTTTTTTTTGTCATCTCAATCCTTTTCATCGCTTCTCTGTTAAGCATAACCTTTGCAGGCCTAGAGTTTGAGTCTAACTGAGGTCAAAGTGATGAACACCTTTTGCAGAAGTGATGGTGTAGTCTTCTAGCTAAAATAAGAGATTCCTTGATACTATGGATTTCTTTGTAGTCTTAGAGGTGAATCCAGCTTGTAATGGTGTTTTGCATTCCCTGGATTTTTATTGCATTGATCTGTAATATAATTTGCATGCGTTGTGCTATAACAGCTTTCATCTGTAGTAGGATATCAAGTACTTCCTCTTCTGACTTTTATGATGTCATTATTTCTGATTCTGAATTTGGTCCAGGTGCTCATTATGTATTTGAACTCCTTACAGATGACAGGCTCTTACTGATGGAGACATGGCTATATAGCAGGAGTTGCTTGTAGTACAGATGAACAAAAAGACTTCCTGGAATTGTTTAATGTGAAGGTAACCCGAGTGTACAAGTACAATGCAAAATAGGAACCTGTGAGCTCAAGTGGAGTATTCAGAAATATTCTTTAGGATTTCAAGACAAGGACAAATGCTTCCAGCTTGAAGCTGTGCCAGCTTAATTCTTTAAAGACCTTCTAGATGAGACAACAGGATAAGAAAGACCACAGAGAGCCCTTGCAGATTATTGTTTGTTGCAGTCTCTTTCACTCCATTTATTAAGAATGAATTCTGAATGAATTCATGATGCTGGAAACAGATAGGTCTTGTTGAAATTGGAGACATGAATAAGGAGGTTTAGTGATTGTTATCGAGAAAAGTAAGGCATACAAATTGTCAGTAATGGAAGCTGCTTTCAGTGGATTTTTTACAAGCCTAAAGGTAAAAGTAGATGGAAACTCCATAGGATTGTAGCTTATTCAAATGATATTGCTGCAGTCAGATGTAACTGGATGTAATTGAGACTTCGAGGCTTCTTTTTTTTTTTTTTTTCCTTTAAGCAAGTAAATTTTCTTCATTAAACTGTATGGCTTTTGTTATATTTGGGAACTTTTTGTGCTTTGGGGTTGGGGGGGTGAGGGTGCTTTGTCTGCAAAGCGTAGGGCAGCAGCCTTTTTCTTCCAGCAAATCTGTCATCTGGAAGATTTCAAAAAATGCTTGCATTCTCTTAACTTTCAAAATGTTGGTACAGCATACTGAAGACAACTTGTGTAGCTCTTTTTGCTGTGCCAAATATTGACATGCCGATGTTTTTCTGTTTGTATCGTTGGAACATATAAAGGTGGCACACCTTCTCCAAGCTCTCAAAGGATGGCCTTGATAGATGGGAACAAGCCAACTTTGTGTGATGTATAGTAAATTGTCATAACTATATCCTTGTAAACTTCTCTGCTTCCATGCAAGTCTAAAATTCTGAAACATGCCTTCTGCTCATCTGGCAAGTTTGGAAAGTAAATAATTTGTGGACATAACCTTATTTATCATAGACATTCTTTATTAAATTATGTTAGTATGTTGGCTGTGGCAGGGTTTCTAGATAAGCAGTTACACTCCTCAACAGATCATGGGGAAAACTCTTATACATGCATATTTTATAATTACAGAATGGATTATTTCTGAAAGATAGTTGTAGTTTAAATGTCCCAGAAGTCCCTTAAGAGGTCCTGGCTTTCTTACTGAACAACTTATAACATCATCCACTCTTTCACAAGTATTCCTAATTGTGGTGGTCTGTTTCCCCATGCTTTCTAGAACATACTTTCCATCCAAAATAGCATACCAGGACTCATCCATAAGACCTCTAACTTCTGTTTCAGATCCTTCTTCAGTGATATCACCTTTCTTCTGGTGAACCTCATGATGCAGTTAGGTGGATGGGCACCTGAAAATATTTGGTGCTTTATATGAGTATGTTTTTGTTTGTTTGTTTGTTTTGTTTTGTTTTGTTTTCATTTTAAATAACCTATATTTCTCAAAACCATTGAAAAGTACTTCTATGTCTTTATCTCCCTTTTAGTGAATATTTCATGGTTCTCCATGTCTGTTTTAATGATGATGGTATTTTACAATACCATTATTCACCACCATCTACAACGAGCAGGGCTGTTCCTATTACAGGGCTCTGTACAAATTCGGGCAAACATCATCATTTGAGTTACACACAGGCTTTTTCATGTCTGCAACTGCAGAAAGCTGACTTAAGACTCACAGTGGTGGCTGAGTGGTCTGAGAAGACCATCCATCACATTCATCCTGTGGGTTAGTCTTTCAATCCAAGTCTGAGGAAATTATATTTAGTTAGTATATATGGGACCTCGGAATTTAATTTTGTATGATTGCGTCTATCCATCATAGTACTTCTCTCCTTTACTCACAAATTTCTCTGGACGATTCCGTACTTTTTTTGTGTGTGGTTAGCATCTTACGTAGCTGGGAGCAGCTTCAGTAAACCAGTTGGACAATTAAGTTGAATGTGAATCTTGGTTGTACTATGATGCGATCTGACCAGTAACCATTCATGCATTGAGAATGGGAAAAGCAAGGAAAAAGAGATCTTCATCCCAGAACACAGTTTTTAAAAGTTGGAGTCCATTCTTCCCACTGCAGCATTCACTTGCTGTGCGTTTATCATTGGATCATAGAATATCCCGAGTTGGAAGGGACCCATAAGGATCATGGAGTCCAACTCCTATCATTAGGAGTAGCCTTGTTGTCAGGTCCCCCACGCTGGAAGTGTTTCAGCTCTTCATAGCGTGTGTTTTAGAAGTGCCTGACTGGGCAGGGTGCGTGACTGCCACCATTGCCTCTGCAGTGGGAGCTGGCGTCATTTTCTTTAAAGCTGCCTGTGATCTGCAAACCCGGTAATGAAGAGAGAAAAAAAGAAATGAATTGCAACAGTAATATGTACCTCCTGGGTGTTTGAAAGCCACAGAGTGCTAATTAAAATCTCAGACTTAAATATCTGATCCTAGGGAGTATGAAACAGTACATGGGTTAGCTAGAAACCGTAACTTTAGAGATAAACAATGCCAAAATAAAAACGTAAGTGTCTGGGGCCACTTAGCTGGGATTTTAGTAAAATTTTATTTGAATAGGTGTTGGTATATATGTCTGAAAACTCATTTATGTTTTGAGCATTTGCATGTATTAATCATGTTATTTTCTTAGATCCTTCAGCTGTGAGATGCCAAAAGGTTATCAAATGTGGTGCAGCAATTCCTAGCTGCTTTCTGCACAGTGTTCAAGCCGTCCCTTCTTAGGCCTTAGCACTTCACCCAAGGAAACTGTCCCTTCTTTGCTGGCTCACCTCTTCGCAGGACCAAGGATGATTCATACCGCTTAGAAATACCAGTGAGAAGCTGTTAGAGCTTGACGCTTAAGATATTTCATGCTAATGCTTTTTATTAACGCATCTTCTTTTACCTTCCAAGTACCTCCAAATTAATCTACTAGGGCACTTGATTTGCCCGCCCCTCGTGGTGTAACCAGCTGAGTGTTAGTGTGTGGTCTGTGGTAGAGCTGGGCAGAAATAGAAGTGAAGTGTGGAAATAGCTAAAATTGGGCTGTAATAAGAGCAGATACAGTATAAGGAAAGAGCTAAAAATAACTTCCAAATAGACATGTGTGTGTTGTACAAAAGAGAACAAAATTATAATGGCCAGTATTCAGATTCTGTTGCTTAGGGATTTTCTTCCTTCAACAATCTGTTGATTTTCACTTCCTTTTACAGAGGATTTTGCTTTGGTTTGGTTTTTAGCTCAGAAGCAATATATTTACTGCTTATTATTTGCTAACATGAAACTATTTCTAAACATCTATTTTATATAAGTACTGGTAAAAATCCAAATAAACGTTTTAGCTACAAAAAAACAAAACAAAAAAAAACATAAAAACAAACAAAAAAATCCCCTTGTACTAATACTTGTAGTTTACTTCACCGTTATCTGCTTCCCTCAACATTTCAGCATGACTGCTTCCTTCTTCCTCTGCCAGCCCTTGCAGGACAGTGCTGGAAGTACAAGATGGCGCGCCCCCGGCTCTCCTTTCGATGCCTGCAGTAGCACTGGCCTGGATATCAGGAAGGGGAATTGGAAAGAAGGTTTTGCTTCTCCTGTGACAGCTCTGGGGGGAAAATGCTCCGTGGTGGTGTACAGCATGGCACACTAACCATTCATACAGTAAGCAGAAGACGTAGAGGTGGTTGTGTGTCCTGCAGGGTGTAGGCAGGATCTTCACAGAGCATCTCTGTGAGGTCCAAAGACTTCTGAAGGAATCTTTTATTCGCATGGAAGCATTTCTAGAGGTTTTGATTTTTTTTTCCAGACCTTTTCTTTTCTGTGGAGATGTATAAATGTTTTTATGGAATAAGATGTTTTCAGGTCTGTTCCAGCCCTGCTTCCTCTGATTTCCTTAACTGGACAAATAATAATCTTTTCCCTAACCTTCTCTAACTTCTAGGAATTGAGGACCTATACTTTGAGTAAATCATCCTGAGAACAGTCAGACAATGTGGAAGATTTCTATCCACAGAGTTAAAAGTTTTCATGAAGTTTTATGAGCAACTGGTAAACAACATTTTGTAATGGGAGGTATCAAGCAGCTTCAACTATAATGTTCAATTGAATGTTTGGTTGAAGTGAACTGTAATGTTCCACTTAATGTAATCTCAATAATGTGTTTTGCAGTAGAAAGGAGGGCTGATGGTGTGGTTCAGGCAACATTATACACGTGAGATGCGGAGAAACAAAAGTTCTTGGCACCAAGTATCTTTTAAATGTGGCGATGCTGTAAATATGAGTCACAGAATGGAATAATTTAGTGTTTCTTTGTGCATTTCTTGACATGCACTTCAGTAGAAGTACAAAAATTTTAAATTGCCATTTTCTTTTAAAAATGGATCTTAAGTAGTGCTACTAATTACAACAGCAAGAACAACATTGCATGTTTTATATTGAGACATCTGTTCAGCATGGTGTCTTGAGTGATACAGCCATGCCAGTTAGGATTTCTCATGCAATTAATAGCCTGGGGATCTAAGTCCTCCCGAAAGTCAGGTGCTCAGAGATGTCTGAACGTATATTGTCAGAGCAAAAATAAATAAATAAAAAAATCAATAGAAGTTACTGGACATCTTTTGTGGCTGAAAATTTTATGCAGATTTTCAAAAATGTTCAGTGTGTTATCAAGATCTAGGAATATGAGATGGCTTTGGTAAAAAAAAAAAAAAAAAAAAAGTTAAAAAATACCTGCAGTATTCAAACATTTTAATCTTTGATGAATTTACATAGCTTGATGTTTGAAAAAAGGTCTTTTTAAAAGTAAGTTACACTGAACTCAGAAGCATTTAGAAGATCTAGAAATAAGATTTTAGAGCAGAGTGGATCATGATCTTAAATCTGAGGCCTGAAATAGAAGTTAATCTTGATATTTGATTTTAAGCCAATCTATGGAGTGAAAAAATAAGTTGCATCTGTCCCTCTGAACTTGTGTCTTTACTACCTCTTCTCCTCGCAATGCCAGCTTAGATACTGCAAAGTATATATTGCAGATTTATTTGGCAGGGATTTGAAACAGTAAAAATGAATTCAGTGATAAAAGCAGACTGCTTTCTAACGCAACGGTAAGACTTCATTGAATAGCTGTAGCAACCCAGCAGATTCAGAGTAATACCAGATGCATTCAAAAATGATCAAATAATCACAAGAATTGCAGTAGAAACTTTGATGTTTTAGTTTTCCTAACTTGAACTTGGACATATAAAGGACTAGTGTCTGTCCAACACTGTGGACTCCTCCTTTGCCAGGGCACCACCTTTCTTACTGCTCCTTCCAGTGTTCTTCCCCTCATATCATCTTCTCAAATCCTCGTTTGTGGTCATTTCTTCGTTCTCCAGCTATAGTCTCAGTGTTGTTTGTGTTTCCAGCCCATCAAATGTGATTTCTCCAATTGTTCATTCCTTGCTGCATCAGAAAGCCTTTGCTCTATCCTTATTCTCTTTGATCCTTTTCAGGCTCTGCACTGTGGCATATTGCACAGTAATGTATTTACGGTTAACTCGTACATTATTCTCTCCCAATTTCTCTTCCTACTCCTTCACTGCTTTGTTGTATCATTAAAACAAAAACAAACAACCCGCCCCACCTAGTTTCAGGCAAAAGGGGAGAGAGGTGACAGAATAAGACTCAAGATGTGCTGAGATGCTGACAGACAATATTTTGAGCAGTAGGGACAGTCTTGAATATTGTGTTGAGTGAAAGCATCTTTGCCCTTTGAATTTATTGGGAATGACATTTTTTATATATACTTCCCTTTAAGATGTTACTGATCTCTGAACTAAAATTATCCCATGTATTCCATTTCTCTTAGTGATGAAAACTAATTTGTTGGAAATAATATTGAAAATGAAATTACGGGAAGATGTATTTACACAAGTGGGAGAAACTGTTACATTGAGGTCGTTCAATGTATTTTGTTTTCCCTTGTTGTAACTCTTAAATTAGATTTTGTCTTTTTCATCTTCAGTGTTGTAACTTCAATGGTCTTACATGTTCGGAGTGACCCCCCAGAATTACCTGCTTAAACTGGTGATATTGCTTGTGCTGGAAGCAAACTTGCTGTGGGGAGAAAAAAAAAATAAAAAATAAAATAAATAAATAAAAAAAAAAGCAGAAGCTTGATTACAAGTTCGAATATTCAAAAATGGCAGATCTTTAGGCATTCACTTACACCCCTTAAATAAGACATATTTCCAAATTTCATTTTTCATATTCTGTTTGGAGTTTTTTTAAAAGGCACATTATTTTAAAAATCTAAAACATCACTGCAAAAATGTGTAATTATTTAAGGAAATACAGGAAAAATAGGAAGTATATCTAGAAGCTTTGTATACAGCCAAATACAATCCAAGAACATCTTCACTTAGTATATATTGTCATAGTCCCTTGGTGGCAACTCAATTAAAATCAAGTTGTACAAGTCAAAAATGTGCACTGATGTGTGCACATTCAACATCTGCTGTTTAAAAAAAAATCTAAAAATATTTTGAGATTGAAATAAACTGCAAAAATCTGTTTCCTATTGTTTTCTCTTTTAAGACATTTAGCCCTGTAGACCACATTTGTAAAGCTGAAAATATACGAGGGCCATTTAATTATGGAAACCATAAAAACTAAGATGTAAGATACTGCATTAAAGGAAGGCTGACTATCTGCTAAATGAATTCAGCCAGTTCTTTTCAGATATGATCAACATGATGTACAGACAGAAAGTTAAGGAAATTCCAAACAAATACGGGAAAAAGAGTAGGAACAGTTTTATGAAAATGACAGGGAAAAAAATCAGTAGGACTGGATCACTTCTTGGTTTGTTTTTATGGCATGCTTTGAGAACAAACTTTCTTTATTGATGCAAGTGCTAAAATGATCGTTTGCTGCAGCCTCTTTCCATTGCTATTTGGAACCTGGAGATGAAATCCAGAGCTCTGTTTTTCATACAGGTTTGTTTTAACGAAGCTGCAAAATTGCTGGGATTCTGACCAGTAAAGTTAGGGAAATCCAGTCTGGGGAAGGTCCAGCTTCACTGGGGTGGGTGGCGCAGAGCTTCTTGTTGCTGTGTGGAGCAGGGCTCTTCTTACAGCACGCCGGTCATGCAGCTGGTAGCTTTTGAGTTGAGTCTCAAAGAATGTAGGTCCTGTATCTGGTAATGGCTTCAACCAATTGATTATTTCCGTGTAAGATGAAAGAGGTGAAAACAGGTAAGACCGTTCTTCTTCTCCTTTGTTGCTTAGTAGCTTGTGGAATAAAGCCACAGAAGTTAAATGAAGCATAAGGCTTTTTCTTTATGTAGGTGTTCTCCCCGTCTATAGTACCAATACAGTAAAAATCACCACATATTTTCCCACCCCCTACGTACATAATGAAAAAATAGCTTTTGCCTGAGATATAAAATTAATCGCATGGAGATCAGCAGCACACTGCTATGCTGCAATTCTATTGCTTCCATAGAGATTCATTTTCCATTTCCAATTGCTAGGGGAGCCATAAAATATTTAGATACCTACGTATGTAGAAATCTTTTGTTGGATACAATTGTCCAGATATAGAAGATCTGCAGTTAGCTTTGGTGACTGGATCTATGAGATTTAGGGGGGGGAGGGGAACCCACAGCACTAAGAGCTGAAATAAATTCTGCAGAATTTCACATATTATTTAAAGTAACCTTCAGATTAAAATGAAGTTAATTGCTCATTTGCCATAATGTAAAGCAGTGTGTTGTATTAAACCAAGGATGGATGTAGAGTATGAAGTTCAACAAGGCCAAGTGCTGGGTCCTGCACCTGGGGCACAACAACCCCAAGCAGAGCTACAGGCTGGGAGATGTGTGGTTGGAAAGCTGCCTGGCAGAGAAGGACCTGGGAGTAGTGGTTGACAGTCAGCTGAATATGAGCCAGCAGTGTGCTCAGATGGCCAAGAAGGCCAACAGCATCCTGGCTTGCATTAGAAACAGCGTGGCCAGCAGGTCCAGGGAAGTGATTGTCCCCCTGTACTCGGCTCTGGTGAGGCCGCACCTCGAGTACTGTGTTCAGTTTTGGGCCCCTCGCTACAAGAAGGACCTGGAGGTGCTTGAGCGAGTCCAGAGAAGGGCAACGAGGCTGGTGAAGGGTCTGGAGAACAAGTCTTATGAGGAGCGGCTGAGGGAGCTGGGACTGTTTAGCCTGGAGAAGAGGAGGCTC
Source organism: Oxyura jamaicensis (assembly GCF_011077185.1). Classification (NCBI taxonomy): domain Eukaryota; kingdom Metazoa; phylum Chordata; class Aves; order Anseriformes; family Anatidae; genus Oxyura; species Oxyura jamaicensis. The sequence goes on from NC_048893.1 coordinate 180,025,974, forward strand.
AGGGGCTACCTTGTCGCACTCTACAGGTTCCTTAAAGGAGGTTGCAGCAACGCGGGGGTTGGTCTATTCTCCCATGTGCCTGGTGACAGGAAGAGGGGGAATGGGCTGAAGTTGTGCCAGGGGGGGATTTAGGTTGGATATTAGGAAAAACTTCTTTACTGAACGGGTTGTTAGTCACTGGAATAGGCTGCCCAGGGAAGTGGTTGAGTCACCATCCCTGGAGGTCTTTAAAAGACATTTAGATGTAGAGCTTAGGGATATGGTTTAGTGGAAGATTTGTTAGCGTTAGGTAAGAGGTTGGACTTGGTGATCTTGGAGGTCTCTTCCAACCTAGATGATTCTGTGATTCTATGATTCTCTTGACCTAAAAAGCGTCCTCACTGAGTCGAATTGGAAAAACGATGTACATCTCTTGTATAACTTCTATGAGTTTTGTTAGCTACTATATTCTCTCTGAAGTGCAATTTAGAAAAAAAAAATGTAGCATACACCCTACATGTGGAAAGTTGTGCAGAAATAGACAAAAATGACACGAGATTATATTCTTCATTGTGCCTTTGAACTACAGTCAATCTACAAAACCTTCCACATTTAGGTGAGATTTTTTTCTGCCTTTTGCCACCAGCATAGGAGTGGCAGAGGAACCCTAGGTTGGTATGACAGGTAGCATCTAACATACATTCATTAAGTCTTTGATATCTTTGGTAGAACTTCATATGTCCAGGTGATAACTTCCTCTCCCCAAAACTCCCGGGTCTCAGTTTGGCTCCTTGACTTTTTCCTGTCCTGTCTCCTATGCACTCACCTCTCCTAAGAGAAGCCCAATGTTCCTGTGAGTTTTCTTCAAACAAAGGGTCAGTTTTTTAATCTGGTGCACCCAGATGCTCCATTTGGACCTTGGGACAGGGTGGGGGTGAAGAGGAAGAGAGTAAAGAAACAGTAAAACTTTCATCAGTGGCTGTTCTGTTGTTTGAGCTTCTGGCAATGGAACATGCACACGCTGCCTTCCATAAACAAGTGCATTGCATTGTGTTGAAATCCAATGAATTTCATCCAAACACATCCAAATATTAGAGGGAAGCGAGCAAAGAGCTATGGTTGCTGGAAAAAAATACAGGGAAGAAAAAAAGGTTCTGTGTAGTACAGTGAGTAATAATTACATTGGTCAACATTTGTAGGATAATATGGAAAGAGTAAACATTTAGGTCATCTAGTTGGGAAAGTGAGAAAGAAAAAAGTAGCAAGAATTAAAAAAATAGCAACTGAAGAAGATATATTTAGCAAAAGTTATAAAAAGCATTTGTTGCATTGCTCTTCCTAAGTAAGCAAGGGTAGCACAATACCTGATTGACGCGAGGTTTCTGAGGTTATGTAGTACAGTGGTTGTGCCAGTGTCAAATCAGGAATTTCACTGGTGTTTGTGTTTGGCATACTGTACATGTTCCATAATGCAAAAGTTCTGGGTGGATGTTTGCAATAGTTTGTCATTAGTTGATGTATAAGCCTTTTCTCATAAAATTATTTTGTTATACTCACAATTAATTCAGGTAAAACGCATCAGTTTGCGTATGTGCATATGCTATTGTATTAATAATAATTTGCAGGACGATAGAGATTGTTTCAGCTGCCTAATTCAATACAGGAAGTCAGTGAGATCATAAATCACGGAACAAATTATCTTTTATCTTAAAGGAGAGTGAAAACACTGCTGTTAGATTTATGTGAATGGACATATGCTCTTGCACCTAACTGCTCTGAAAGCAAATTGGTCAGTTTTCCATACAGAAGCATTTGAATTATCAGATCAATACTTACTGCACGGCTTTTTAGGGTTCCTACATCATGTTGTGATCAGGTGTCTCTCTGAACAAACAGATGATTTTAAAACACTTTACACTCCTTTTTTTTTTAATTATTATTCTAAATTATTTGCTTGGCTGGTGGATTTGAAGTTCATATGCACAAGCAATTTCAGTATCTTGGAAAGCAGTCGCACATCAGCTGAGCTGTAGCAATTGTCCATGTGCACATAATTTAATCTCCTTCTATTGTAGGCTCAGCTAAGCCATGTTGCACTAACTCACTTTTACCATGGATAGATGCAGATAATTGCCGTGACTCAGCTGACACTCAGTAACATGGTAAGCTGCAGTAACCTCATCATCTGCTTGAGCCTTTTTTTTATATTATTGCCTTAAAGCGGAGCTAAGGAAGCTTTTCATTTTTTATTTATTTTTTTTTGCTTTTTGAAAGCTTTTTTTTTTGCTTTTTTTTTTTTTTTTTTGGGGTTTGGATGTGGTTTTGAGAAAGCCAGGTTCAGGTTCTACATGGTAATTTAGGGGCCACAAAGCACAGGGGGTTACAAAGACCTGCTTCTACAGCTGCAGCTCGCGCTCCTGTGAAAAGAGAAGCCCAAACTGCTCTGTGGGACACACGGGGAGCGAGAACACTCATCAACAAGCTCAGCACAGACAAGCACTTTGGAGCCACGAAACAATCTCCTGCCCACATGGGAGTCTACAGGAAAGGGTGGGAGGTTGACGGCTTTTTGGACCTGGCCCCATTTCATCTTAATCTGCTCTGGCTCCTGATCTTTTCAAAGTCTCCCCATTGTGCGTGTGATTTCTGCTAAACATGCAGAGAAATTTTTAAGATCAAGACCATATGATATAGCAAGATTAATCTACCCTTTGGCCTTCACCTCTCCCTCCCACTGGGGGAGAGGTTTGGTTCTGCTAATTTGTCATGTTACTTTTTTTTCCCCTGCCATCATTTTTTTTCCTCCTCATGGTTCACCTAAATTGGGGATTTTCATCCAAACACTCTCAGCATATAATGAAGATAAATAGAATTCTTCATGTCCACTACATGTATTTTAAAGACATCATTGTTTATTTCACCCAGTTTTAATGTGGAGAATTTGTAACTCATTTGTAGGATATAAGTGTTTTTTCACTTTTATTATATATTGTGGCTTAGTGAATCCCTGTAGGTCTGCAAAGCAGATGTGTTAGTACAGCCGGTCTAACAGCTTCATTCCTTCCCTCATCTTCTGCAATGCAGTCAAGGTTCGGATTGTTATGATATGCAGTAATTAAATGTGAATAAATAAAATATCACCAGATAATGAAGCTGCAATCCCCTCTGTCATGTTAAATCATTGATGAGATGCCTGTGAGTAGGATCTGTGGCTGATGATGTCTTCTGCCTTGAAGTCTGTGATGAGTTTTAGGTAAAATTGTGTAAATTTTCCCTCTGTCTTTGCATCAATAGCCCGAAAAAAAAAAAAAAAAAAAAGCCTCAGTAAAATATATATGGGTCATCGTATCCTCTCTTGCCTCATCAATCCATTCATTTCATGTTTCCTGACACTTGAATAATAAATGGAAGTCGACTGATTTTGCTGATAAAAACTAGGTAATTCAACTGTGTTACCTTGTTAAGTATTGGTATGAAATTTGCAAGCATCCTAGAATGAAGAGTTAGGCTTGGGGGAAAAAAAAATGCAGAGAGCCTCTATTTATCAATATGTTTTTAATATTTACCCAATAATATATAAATTTCAGTGACGGTATGAAAGAAATAATTGTCAAAATTAAAATCTTTATGTACAATGATCTGTTTCAAAGCAAGGCAGATATTGTAGATCCTGCAAACCCTACTCTCCTGGAAATGAGGTATGAATTCATTATTCATACTCCTCTGAAAACTCTTCATTCCCCATAATGGCTTTGAACCCATCTGAAACGCTACTTGTAGATCTGTATTTTATTACTTTATCTATAAATAACTTACGCTTACCATACTTAATTTCAACTTCTAGAAACAGGTAGTTGCACTGTATTCCTCTCATTGGTGAGGCTTTCCATTTTACTCTTGTAAAGCCATAGAATATCCAGGTTACAAATTAGGAGAGAGCTTTCCTTTGGCTTTGTCAGCTGTAAATATTAGGGGTCGGAGCTCCTGTTCAAGCAAGAAGGCAACTTAGACTTCAAGTTGGGCCTCTCAGAGATGATGCTTGTTTGGAACAGTTCAAGTTCAAGGAGCTGTAACATTACAGCTCTTCTTCAGCTGTTTCAGTTGGTCGTGTAAGGCATATAGCTCAGCCCATCAGGCCTTCCTCGCCTCAGCCTGTGACTGCTGCAGATACATCATCCTCCTGTCACAGTCTGCAGGGTGATGGGGTTAAGACTCAATCACAGTTCTTGAGGACTTGGTTTACCATGTTCTCTTGTGATTTATCCTTGAACTTCCATCAGATTTTAGTTATTGTGTCCTTTTTTTTTCTTATATTTCCTTGTTTTTAGAATTACTTTTCCTTAGAGATGTCTCTGGTACTCCACTTATACATTACTGATGAATTTCACTTTCTGTCACATGAAGATAGTGGGGTAGATAATAAGTAGGAAAGAAATTGGGCTGGGACTGGTTGTTTTTCCTCAGCACCATCACAGAGGTGTTGCTTAATATTAGAGATGCCCAAGTGGGATTTAAATAACCCCCACCCACAGTCGAGCAGTCTGTTGCAGCAGCACGGAGCTGAACATATGCTCATTTACCTTTCTGAGCTCCATTTTCCCATAGCTAGGTTGCTACCAGTTCTCGAGTTAGATCTAAGGAAATGGTATCTCCAGATCTCTGAATTGCAGTCGCACAGTAAAAACGCCTCATTAAAAACTCCTGTTTGTTCGTGGCATTCTCATAGTGTACGAAAACATGCCTGATCTACACAACAGAGTTCTGGCATCCGGAATTACCTTTTATCTCCACAGGTTTGCATGCAGGCACATGTAAATTTGGAGTAAGCAAACAAAGCCCAGCTTGTGGCACCTAAATAGAACCACATGCTGCAAACCTCAGCCAGCAGCACAGCTGCCAGCAAAGCTTCAGCGTGCACGCATCCCAGGAGCAATGTCAGCAGCTGCAAGCCCAACAACATTTCTGGCAGTGATGTTTTCCAGTTTAGGCCTGGCCACGCTTTACATCTCTTGCCCATCTGTTTGTTTTGCATTGTGTTACATCATCTCGATTGCAATATTTAAACTATAAAATCATCAGGGAATCGTGCAGAGGGGGAAGCTGCCTTGTGCAGGTTGCCTCAGGGAGAGCTTTCTATTCATAGGACATGGTGTCAGAGAAAGTGCAGAGGCTTTTTTGTGGGAGAAACAGACATATGGGAAGCCGGGACTGACACTGACAAAACCATGGGGAGGTTGGGAGCAAATGGGAAAGTTACCACAAGGATACTTTGTCTTTGGTATTTCTGCTTTTTGGTTAAGAAGCAGATCCGTGAGGTTCTCTGAAAGCTTCTTGGGTTCCAGGTCTTGGGGGAATGGGAACTGAGAATTTCAGGGACTATATTTTGCTGATGCCATTGTTGCCTAATTCAGTGTTTTGTAACTTTGAACAAGACTGATGTATAGTACTTGGTTTAGTTTGCGAGAAAGAAGGCATATTTTCTGTATTCCTGTGAATAGGTCTGATTTTTTAATGTAACTCTTGGTTTCAGCTGTGTTTGGGATTCTTAGTTGGTGGTGGGGTTGTTTGTTTGTTTGTTTTGAAATATTATTGCAAGAAAAGTAAGTTGGAATGACTCAATTTTTTTTTTCACATAAAATTGAGTATCTTTTTGAGAATATTTATAGAAAATAAGTTATTAAACATTGGCTTGGCATCAGGTCTTTACTGTTAGCTATTCCTTATCTGTTCAGAAACAGCTTCAGAGTGTTTGCATCCCTTCCAAAACTAGGAGTACTCTTACTTTAAATATTGAACAATCCCAGACTTTTAAATGCATATTTCAAAGAAATAAGACTTTAAATAAAGAACATATTTGAGAAAATTGTGGGTGATTCACAAAGAATAATATGGCAGAACTTGTTAAATTAATTATTTTTTTTCATCCTTCATAGTTGCTACACGACTTCAACTCAAAAGCAGCCAGTGTTTTGTCAACCCATATGACAGCCCTCTTCAAGTACTTAGGAGAATTTCATTTTTATTTTTTAAAAAACATAGCATCACATTTGAATTTCTTTGAAATTAGTAGAAAAGAAACAGGGCTAGAGGTTTTCCTTTTGCCTTGCAGGCAAAAAATTACATGGGTCAAAGAATTCAAAATGTGAGACACACCTGTGAAACATTCTTATGTACAACATTGATTAGGCTTAAGATGCTTCATCAACCATAGTAATGGCTTTCATTTAATTGGAGGCCAACTCAAACTGGAATTGTCTAATATCACCTAAGTTTGTGCAATTGAGTAGTGAGATAACTTTTCAAAAAAAGAGACTAAAACCAAAAATCCACAGAAATGTTGTATAGTATGAATAATACCTGCTATTTTAAAATATATAGCGTAAAAGCATTGCTTCCAACAATAACCTGAATGTATATAAATGTAGTCTTACTAATAAATAGTAAACATTCTTCCTGTCCCCCTTGTTTACCCGATGGGAGTTGATTATCATTTAAGCATCAGATGCATTTTAACCTGTAATCCTTCCTTGAAATTTTTAAAGTCCAGACTGCTTCAGAAGATGGTGTGGGCAAACATATTTTTGGCTGGTTGGCTTTTACTTTATTTATTTATTTATTTTTAGGACAGCTACTCTTAACTGGACTAGCATTTGTGATTTTTATTTTTTTTTCATATGGACATGCCTGTTTAAGAAAAAAACATGTTTCTAGAGCAGATTGAGTTGTGGGAGATAAAGGTGTGCCTCCTCAAGCAACTCCAGCAGCACATCAGTTAGGTATGTTCAACTAAAGTAACAAATTATGTAATCCCTGAATGAAGTCAGGAAGGATCTGTTTCTCTTAGTATTAAGTTACATCATATCGTAGGTTTGGATGAATGTTCCATCCTAATGGTATGAGAGGATGTTGGCCAACAAGATCCTGAACTGTCTGTGAAGGAAAATGTCTGCATATTTTGGGATAGCATTTCTGCTAGTGCCCTGCTGAGAGGAATTCCTAAAGCTAATCAATCTGGTTTTTGAAGACAAATAAAAGATTTATCTCTCAATAGTCACTCTACTCAGGAAATTATAGTGATTCTAATTTATCCATTAAGCAAGCACTCTTCCCTTGCTAAAATGCTCTTGGACTTAAAGTCAGTTTTATATTAGAGTGTGTCTCTTCCTTTTACTTATCTTTCAGCTAAATCCAGACAGAAGTGCTGACAGTGAAGAACCTTTTGAGTACCTTGTATGAGTCATACTAGGAAGAGTTAATAAAAAGAACTATAGAAGGGATCTGAGAAGTCCCAAGGGAGGACCTGCTATACCCAAATTGACTTTACAGGTTTCTGACTAACCTGTTGCATCAAGTTGTAGTTTGGGAAAGTCAACAGGTCCTCTACGTGATGTATTCCAGTTCTTCCTTTTCCTTGCAGTTAAAAAAATGTTTCCTCATGTCATTAATTATCTGGAATTCTTTGTAGAAACTTAAGATCACCCTATTTTTTCCTATTTCTGATAAGAAGGAATTATTTTTCTTTCTTCTTTTTTGGCAATTGGTTATGTACTAAAGGCTGCTATTTTTCACTTATAACCTATATTCTGAGCTAATGATCCAATTTAATCATAAAATATCTGAGTTGGAAGGGACCCACAAGAATCATCAAGTCTAGCTCTTGGGTCCCCAGAGGACCACCCAAAAAAAATAAAAATAAATCAGATTTAGATTAGGTCTTTTTCACTGGTCATGTTTCCCAGAGTTGTGATTTTTCTTGATGTTCTCTTGACCCTCTCAAGGTGAAAACCATGTTTCTGAATGGATTACAGAAAAGTACATTTGTTGTGGTAGGAAATTCTTCAGTAGCTCTAAGAAGAACAGAATAATTCAGGTGTCGTCCACACAGTGCTTCTGTTTATATCAGCAGGATGATGATTCCTTGGGCTGAGTAGTTTGCTTCAGATTCAGCATGTGTCCCACTTTGCAGAGCTGTTGTCTAGCATTTATTCAACTGATCCAAATAGTGAGTTGGCTTCAACCTTGGTTCTCTTGCTTATTTTCCTGGATTTGGACATTCTGCTTTGGACATTTTCAATTGTATATGTTGTTTTTGTTTGTTTATTTGTTTGTTTTCTGATGACCTCCCCAGCTTTCAATACCATTTTTGTTGTTCTAATGTGCTTACAGTTTTACCTATGGTGGTGCCATATCCAGATTAAAAATGTATTCTAAGCTTATTAATAAAAATATTGATTAGTACCAGGCTCAGAAACAACCCTGCTGAGCTCCTCAGCTCCTTGTCAAACCTAGGAGAAAATAAGCTAATGATAACTACACTGGCTTGGTTTTCTAATACCCATCTCAAATGCAATTTCTGTAGATGATATTTGCCTAAATTGGGGTTTGGGATTCAAATTCCAGATCAAAAAAAAGCTTTTTCATCTCCTCTGCTCCCCCCGTTGTGCTGTCATGGAAATGCCAGTTCGATGCAGTTCATTCTCGATAATACTATTTAGACTAATGCATATAATTTTAATATCTTCTAATCTTCAGATTGTTTGTCTCCTTTATAATTTTGTATTTTGATGGAACCACAGAATGGCTGACCTCTGGAGATCATCATGTCCACCACCCCTACCCAAGCAGGGACACCCAGAGCAGGCTGCCCAGGACCACGTCCAGGTGGCTTTTGGAGATCCCCAAGGAGGAGACCCCACAGCCTCTCTGGGCAGCCTGTGCCAGGGCTCCGTCACCCGCCCAGCACAGAAGTGCTGCCTGGTGCTCAGAGGGAGCCTCCTGGGTGCCCGGCTGTGCCCATGGCCTCCTGTCCTGGCACTGGGCACCACTGAGCAGAGCCTGGTTCCATCCTCTCTGCACCCTCCCTTTAAATACTTTTTTTTTCTGGAAACTCAAGTTACTCTGACTGTTCTGCAGCTCCCAGTTTACTGCTTTGTCCCATTTTTTTTTTTATATATATTTTTTTTAAGATAGGCACTTGATATTATTTTCTCTAGTCTCTTGGAACTTCACTTGCCCTTCACAATTCTGAAAAAAAGGCACCTGATAGCTTAAAGATTGTCCCTAAACGGTCTGCACGTCCAGCCAATTTGCAAATGTTTATCTGAGGACTCTCTCAAACCTATTCTGCTTGTGGTGTTTTAATCCCTCTGTTGCTAAGTTTACATTATCTGCATAATTGCAGTTAGTCTTTTTTAAAGCAAATTGAAGCAACAACAACATCAAAACAACAAGTTAAACAGCTTCTCAGATTTGTCTGCTTTAATGGTTATTTTTTATTCGTATATTCTCTTTTTGTGCAAGACTCTTTACTAATCTAATCTATTAACTGTGTGAGTGCCATGGGAATATGGTTTGTGCTTAACCTTTGTGACAACAACCTTTATTCCAGTATAGTGTGTTCTGTTTCTTTGGGAAAAAAAGTTCTTAAAACTTTATTCTGCATGATAAAGTAATTTCAGTGATAAGTTCATTATAAATATGCAGATTTACTCAGAAAAGCTTTAAAGGCAGAAATGAATAGGATGTTCAGTTTAAATACATATTTTCTTCTTCAGCACAAATCAGTTAGAAAGCATGTGTAACTTCAAGAAACCTGGTTAAAATGTGTTCAAGTTGACCATTTCGAATGGATGTTTCTCAGTAGTACCTTTAACTGATGCTTTCCCCATGGAGCCAGTGTTCTGCAAATGAGGACTTTTTACTTTTCTAACTCTGGAAGGGTCTTAAGCTTATAAACTTCCGAAAGAGTCACTTGAGAATGAAGACAGTTTCATACAAGCAATACTCCTCAGACAGAAGACACAGCAGATAGCAAGCAGTACCAAAACCCCAGTATTTTTGGGCTGCAACATTGTCACTTCCATTGTGCTGGAATCCAAAAAAATATGATGGAATGCCTGTATACTTGATGCTTAGGATGATGTTAATATTTACCATATGGACTGGATAGGAGGTCTGTTTATTCTCAAAGTAAGGAACAAGATGATTTTTAATAGGTAATATGACAAATACTACCTCTCTGTGCTGAGTAGGAAAGCAAGCCATTGATCTTGCTGAACAGAAAATTTAAGAAATCCTGAGTTTATACTGTACTCTCATTTCATCACCAACTGCGTGAATAAAACAATGCCAAGAAAATGCCATCCAAATTCTGCAGATAAAGTAAGGCGCTCTAATGATGGATGTTTCCCCTGACTTCACCTGAGGTATTTGAGGGATAAATAATATCTGCTGTTAAAGCATATGCCCAGTAAATATGCATTGGTCACAGAAAAAAAGAAAGCCATGAGCAAAGGCAATGTGTCTCTGTTTCAGGAAGAATAATGCTGAGTCTGTATATAAAAATAATTTGCTTGGTTGCAACTGTAGTCAGTTGTATCATCTTAATCATTTCAGTTAAATAGAACTTTTCAGCATCTTGGTCAGTGCAGGTCAGGTGGTATGCCATCTAAAGGGGTTCTGAATACAGGGGCAAACATCAGGAACATCTGTATAAGCACTGGAATGGCTTGGGTGAAGTGTCTTGAACAAGCAATGTTAGTTAAAATCTCTGAAAATGAAGCAGAGTATGTGGCAAGACATGCAAGACATACGTGCTAAAGATTACATGTGTGCTTAGAGGTGTGTTTTAGTGAATAAATTCACTTTTTCAATTCAGTCTTCAAGCTTTTTAAACATGATTTCTGATAATGCTGTTTCAGAAAGTAGCATTTTAGACATAAAAATTCATTCACATGGTTTCAGTAGGAAATACTTCAGACTCATTTAGACAACCAGGTTTTGAAGAAGTCTTCTAATTTAGTCTGCCTACAAATGCAGTTAGAAAATATTTAGATGTTGTGCCTTGTCAGTGGAGCTATTGAATGACAAGAAAATGTATTGTTATTATTATTGTTATTATTATTTTTTATTATTTTAATCTTCGTATTATCACTGCTCTGGGGTGGATTTTTTCTGTCTCTGTCGAAAAGTAGAATTTAATATTATAGCATTTATATAGCGAAAAAGAAGTGATTCTGACAAAAAGGTTGACACTTGGAGAAGGTAGGAAGATAAAATCTATTCTCAGTATGATCACAGACTACAGGAAAAAAACTTATATTGAGTAAAAGAGCCCAGCCCCATACAAAGATACATATAATCTCTATCTGGACATTTCATGAATAAGATGAATCTTTTCTAATTTACAGATAAGTCATAGAAACCAGCACGTTCTGTTGGCTGTGGAAGGATTGTAGGGTGAATAGTTCATACCTATGCATCGTATTTTTAGCTGTCTAATAGTAAATGAGTTCAATCCTGCCAACAGCGTCTAAGTTATAGAGAAAGGAGAATGTTTGAAGATAAAGTAGGATATACTTGAAGCATTGTTTTGATTATACATAAAATCAGTATCTCTTTTTTATTAAAACTTGCTGGTTGATATCACGGAAGTTGGAAACAAATATGGCTTTGAAAGTTGGGAGTTAGAATGAGAAATTAGTGATAATACGTGATATTTCAGTCAGATTCACAATATTGAATTCACACACATTATTTCTAACTTACAAAGCATTTTTGGAGTAGTACCTACATATGAATGCACTGTTAGGCTGGGTGAAGCTATTTAGGTTTCTAACAGCTTGCAAATTATTGTACAAAGCTTTTATCTCGTCAGTGAATACCTATCCCTGTTTCAGAATTGGAGAATGCTCATTCACATTAAAGAAAATTTAGCTTCTTAAAATACTGTGTATGCCAGTAAAACCATGTTTCTCAAGAAAAAAAACAACAACAAAAAAAAGGGGGTAGGTATTTGCTACTACAAATATTTGGCACAGTTTAAATAAATAGTATTCCTAATCTTTATCATGAGCAGAGGGCTGGTTGCTGATTAGAAATCAAGTCAAACGATAGGACGTCTCATGTATTTACAGTGGCAGATAGCTTAGTGCATGGGATAAAACTTTAGGATTTTGTATTCTGCCCATACATCACTGTCCATCTGCATCAGAAACACATTGAACGGGAAGACATGCAGAACAAAATTAAAGTTGGCACAACCATGAAAACAGATGATTAGAAATTGCTTAAGCCCCTGTGAAACTCTATCTCTGTGCTTTCTGGAAACTGGTTGATAGTTACCCTTTTGAACATGTCATAATTACAAGTCATAGCTGCCAGTGATACATCTGTAGGGTTGGGTGAATTGCATTATAGATGAATGCCACTAGAGAGGGCGATACCATTTCCCTTTTGCTGAAGAGAGTGAAATTTAGTTCTGCAAACAGAAGATTACTGTTTTTAGTTGAAGGCATGAATGCAACTAAAAAGTAAAATCTTATTAGCTGCATTACGAATTAGCTACATGGAAAAAATCACTCGACATTAAAAGCTAAAATCTGGGGTAATGATCTACTGATTGGCCTGAGGACATTGCTAGTGAGGCTAACATCTTTAAGCAGTGGTAAAAGGTACAAGCCTCAGGCGTATAGTAAAGTGGCTTACCAACAAGCATAGACATCGCTGATCCTCCTGCCTTGCTTATCTGTAGGATACAGCTGTTGTTGAAACCAAGTTAAATGTTTTCATCCTGGAGAAACAGATTGGCAGGGATACCAAAAAATAAGTATCTATCCCCTGCACACAGCCCTCAAAAGAGGCAAAATGCAACAGAGAGTGATGTTTTAGCCCAGGAAGAATTCAAGAAGTTCATACAGTCAACTTCTGAGTAGCTGACAATAAACCTTTTTGATCTCATGGTAATGTAGACAACTTTTCACAACCTTTTCTATCAACATGTTAAATTCATTCGTTTTCTGACACATTTATTGCAGATTAGTTACTCTCTGCTGCTTTCTTGCCATTGTAAAATTTAATGAACATATAAGCTAATTAAACGTTTTGGAAATGGAACATCACATTCAAATCTTATGCCTGGAGATCGGAGGCGTTATGATTCTGTGCATTAGCATCCCTGAATTACCTCGTGCTTATACTACATACATTTGACAACAGGAATAATCAGGAGTTTGCAAGTATGTATGTTGGGCTTCCTACCAGCTGTACCATTTGCTACCACTCATTAGCATCACTGTGCAATCTCAGGAACTTTCTGTTCCTTGTCTTGGCCCAAAGGTGTCTCAGCAATGTCACATAGTAACCTTGGGATAATTCCTCTTTTTTTTTTTTTTTTTTTTTTTTTTTTTTCTCATTCTCGTTGTTCTTAATGTCCATTAAATGCCTCAGACCTCTGTGGTAATATTGCATGCTGTAAAGGGACTGCAGTGCTACATTGTTAGTCTCACTGCTGGTAGTCTGTGTTTATCTCCCCCTACTTTGTAGCTCAGTCTGTAGCTACACAATGGAACATCTTACTGCAAGATGTTTTGGCTGGAAAAACATTCTTATTTATCTGGTATTCCGAGTTGGAAAGCAATAAAGTCTGGGATCAGACCTTGAAATTGACCTTCTTTTGCTTACCATGGGTATCATCATTTTGTTGCTTTAATCTTCGTTGATGGTGAGAGGAAGGACCAGGGCTTTGTGAAACATTTCTTTCCTCACTGAACACACGATGGAAAAATGTCATGTTTTCTCTTTGCTGAGCATGCCCACATGAGTGAGAAAGACAGCATAACTGCCTTCTGTCAGGAGTTCAGATCTATTTCTGGTACAGTTTTGGCATCAAAGGAAAATTGGGGAAAAAAATACTATTCCGTTTCATGGCTTACCAAGCACCTGTTGTAGTTATGGGAACACTGCTGGTGAGGAGGGGATAAGTACATATTTCTGTACCCGTATAGATACTGAGCAGAAAGTACGGTTTTAAAAACCACACTGTTTTGTTTTGTTTTCCCTTCTTTATGTACACATAGTTTTCCTATAGAAACTGGCAGATTATGGTAATGTCTTAGAGGAGACAAGCCGTGGTTGTGTGGTTACTGAGTGGGATCTTTGCCTGCAGTAAAACTTAATTTTCCAAACTTAAAGTGACAGCATAATTGCATGCATAAACTGTTCATGGGAGCTAAGACCTTTTTGCAACAAGTACCATGGTAGTATGCTGCCTGTGCCTGCAAGTCTTTTTAGTGTATGAAAGCATGAGTTGCCTTGGCCCTGCTGTATGCAGCATTGAAGGTTTGCCTGTATCTGCAGCACACGCCGTAGCCCATGCCACTTATGAATAAACTTGTAAACCTAGAGGAAAAATGGCTCTTGACAAAACTTACCTTGGGGTTCACAGTGGTATTTGAGCAGCGAGAATACTGAAATATGATATTTTAAAACTTTACAACCTGGAAAGTATTATGGTGAGGAAAAAGAAAATCGTGCCAAAGACGTTCATAACTGATTTTAAAATGGTTTGTACAAGTAGAAAAAGAAGGAAGGAGGGGAAAATTCTCTGACAGACTCAAAAAGAGAGAATGCCCTGGCAGCAAAGGATGCTAACAGATCCAGGGCTGTACGAGCAGGAGCAGAGCCAGTACAGAGAGAGAGGTAGCCAGTCCCTTCTGCTCAGCACATGGGAGGCCACGCCTGGGATAATCTCCAGTTTCAGGCCCCCCAGTTCAAGGCGGGCATCGCTAAATTGGAAGGAGTTAGCAAAGGACCATCATGATGACACATGGGTGGAGCACTGGCCATGTAAGGAGAGGCTGATGGAGCTGGTCTTGTTCAGCCTGGGGACAGGATGACTCTGGGGCACCCTACCAGCAGCACCCAGTGCCTGTGGAGAAGCACTGGATCTCCATCAGGCAGATTGAGTCATGCTTATCATGGTGATGCGTGGTAGGAAGAGGCTTCTCTAGGCTGAAAAGTCCAAGCACTCTCAGCATTTACTCATAGGAGATGTGCTCAAGTCCCTTCATTATCTTTGAGGTTCTCCACTGGGCTCTTTCCACTAAGTCCAGGTCTCCGCCCAGGGAGCCTGGAATTGGAGACAGTACTGTGTGGCTTCACTTACATATGATCATCCATAAGGGTTTCTCCTCCAGTGGGAAAAGATTTGTTTCTCAGCTAGCTGCGGAAGGTGGCTTTCTGCTAGGATAATATGCCACTACTGCAGGGTTACTCAAATAGGGAGTTATGGTCTCTATGTGGCCCATCAGGGCAACCTGCAGAGCACTCCTAACATCACCCTTTCTGAAGGGGACTGTCAGTAGTGAGGGGAGGTGAAATCCCCTGGTGGCTCCCAGCCTCCTTCTTTCCTACAAACAGTAGCACCCTTCCATAGCATATAAGCGTGAACACTTCTTGCCAGGGGAGAAGGAAAATGGTAAAAAAATACCTCTGCATTTCAGTTCACGCATATCTTCTTTGTTCATATGTGACAAAGCCCAGGTGAAGGAGAATTACTTTATTATTTTCTTTCATTTCTGAATGTGTTGGGTGAAAATAAGTGCTGTCTTGTATATTGTCTGAGGCAGGATTTTATTAGTACGATAGAAACATAAATTGGATGTGCATTTAGGTGCCTCTTGTTGTCTTTCATACTACCTCCTGCGTGGTCCTTTCCAGTAATGTGAGGGGAAATACATTTCAATGCAGAACCTTATCTCTAACCTCATTCTGATTCTGGGTGTTTATAAGGTATCTGGAACTTAAATAAGTGTTAATAATTGTAGTAAGGTGAGAGATAAGGTGCAGTGTGTAGCAAGAACTGCAAGAAATGGATGCAGATACCGTGTTCTTTATATGATGAAAATAGAGGAAAACCTCTTACTTAATAAAGAATGTTACATTAAGTAGCTGACTGTTTTCCTCATAGGCTCCTAAGCCAATGACTGTAGTCTGATGGTTTGTGCTTGATTGGATCATTCTATTTTATTTTATTTTTTGTTTATTGTCAATTAGAAAATTCAGTTACCTTCCTGACTGATTCCTGTGAATGGGGACCTGCATTGCGATGACATCTTAATTTTACAAGATCACACGTGTTCTATGATGCTGTGCTGGCTGTTAGGTGTTTCAACATTTTAAGTCTTTGTTAACAAGAAAGGAAAAGAACCTGTTGGCAATTGAAACATATATGCAGTTTCTGGAGCAGCAGTTCATGCAAATACATCAGGGTAAGATTCCTGCTGTAATTGCCTGGTTGAGTCTAACTGAAAACTTTCAACTGCTTCCTCCTGTTTTCAGTAGATAATTAACTCTTACAACAGAATAAATATCTTCCTCCATTTCCCCTCATTGCTTGCTGTAACAATGAGATTAGCCATCAATGAATCGCATGAAAAGTCAACAGAAAGAAATTAGCTGCTATTTGGCATTAGGAAGATGGGAGAGTTTGGGAAGAAAGGCTTCTTTGGTAAGACCAGGGCTTTTCATGGTCCTCTGCGCTCTCAGCTGTGCTGGGCATTCCTGCAGTAACGCATCAGTTCTTGCTTCCATTTCCTTCAACAGCTTGATGACAGACAAGCAGTTAGGGCAGCCAAGAGAAATACACTTCATGACATCATTCTCTGGTGGATATATTTAAGTTAATTAGTTATGCTCAATTTTATTTCTTTGTTCTCTAATCTGTCTAAACTATGTTACAGGCTCCACTGATCATCTGTGAAGACTAAATAATGTGCAGGCTTGTACATAGTATTTTCTGACTAGGGAGAAAAAAAAAAAAAAGGCTTGTTTATTTCTCTTAACCTATTTTGAGAAACTTAACCATGGGAAGAAAATGGGGAACAGGTCTGATACAGAAATAAATGTCTATTTATTTTTAAACAAGTATACTGACATTGTGAGGTGAATACAGTGTAAACATTGCTGCAGACTTATAATAGTATACTGGCTAAGAAGTGGAAATCTTTTTTTTTTTTTTTTTTTTTCCCTGACTGTATAATATGTCTGGTGATTAATTTAGTATCCATTATGACTGCAAGATACCAGCTTTATGCACACCAAGTTCTTTCATCCTCAGGCCAAGAACCATTTTGCAGGCATAATGCAAGAATGCCTACAGAGCCGTGTGGGTGTATGTAAACTCTAACCTGAACATCTTGCAGTGTTCTCAAGTGGGAGGGTAATTTCGCCTCTTCATTGATTTTACTGATGTCTCTTATGAGCAAGTAGTGCCATTTCCCTCAACCTGTGATGAATTGCGTGTGCCCACAATGTGGGCTGTTGCTCACCAGAGGATTAAGCAGGAGCAACAAACCTGCTTCACTTTTCTTCAAACCTTTCATGAGTGACAGACACCTGCGTCATCTTCTTCAGTCTTAACATTTTGATATATAAGAGCAGCCTTCCGGTTCTGCTAGAGGAGACTGCCTAGGCTGGCAAAAATGCTTACATTGCAACTGGATCATTTACAAGAAACCACTGCATTACTTGTGCTGAAATCTTCAAAAGCAAAAAAATAAAAAAATAAAAAAAATGTGTCGTCTCGGCACTGTTAAATTAAGCTATCCTAAGTACCTGCAGTAACCATGGTATCTGAAAGTCTGGATTACTGCAGCAGTTCTTTGTCTGCAAAGTGGTACATACTGTACTTGGATTTTAATGGAGCCATTTATACAGATTTTATATTTTCCCATAAAACTCCTCAAGATGAATGAAAACAAGCGTGGGCTAAGTGTTTGTGCTTTTCATGCTCTTTCTGCTTCAGAATCTTGCTGGCTTTCTTAATTGCTAACTTATGCAGTTTCTTTGTCTTTCAGAATGTCGGGTGGTGAAATCTACTTCCTATACCAAAATAGCTTCAAGTTCACGTAGGAGCACCACCAAGAGCCCGGGTCCATCCCGACGCAGCAAGTCTCCTGCTTCTACCAGCTCAGGTAAAGCAAGCAAGAAATCTTTCTTAAAAAACAGCAAACATTCTGTTTCAATACAATTAGCAATGTGCTTAAAATACCACATTTCTGGCAAGAAGTGTGTATAAAATAGTTGATAGTAAAAATTCACTTATTTTCTCAGTTGCATTTGAGATGAAGTGTCTTTCCAGTATGAAAGAATTCTTCAGTGTTTTATATATCATACTCTTGCATTTATTCTCTTCGTTTTCCTTCATTGTTCTTGCATGATTTTGCTTCCAGTACTTAAAGATTGACAAAAAGAAGTATTCTTTCTACTCTAAGAACTGAATAAATGATGCAGAAAGTAGTCCAAGTTACTCAGTGTAGGATCTGTGTCTGCAAATTGTTGATTTCACAATTTATTTTGTGTTTTGTTTCTGGGGAAGTTACAAGCCAGCAGTGAGGAATGGATAGGTAAAAGACAATAAACATGTTGAGGAAGAGGGACAGAGCAAGGACAGAATGCAAATACGGATGTGGATGTGAGGTGCATTGATAGCTGAGGAAGAAATAAATCAGTGTTGACTGAACAAGCCAATGGTACAGGCTGTAGAAGGCTCAGCAAAAAGCTTTAAAAAGTTCTGTCTGAAGGGCCTTGCTTTGGCTGCTTTTGCAGTTTCTCCCACCAAGTAGTTTATGACTAGTTCCCTCCTGCAGCTTCTTCCCAAGCATAACAAATAAATAAACAAACAAAAGTACATTAGATAACTTGCCAGTATAATTTGCCTGCAAATACAAATAATATTTGATATGAACCAGTTAAGTAGACCCAATCCAGCATTTGCAGCATTGCTTGTGAATACAGATTTTGAAAGAGACAGACATTAGAGCTGTCTGAGAGCCACTTCACTATTTCTTGCCTCAAGTCTTCTGCCTCTGGGGAAGTGTTCGTCATACTGGACCTGTCTCTTACCTGCATCCAGCACCGTAATGTCCTTACGGGAAAGGGAGGTAGTGATCAGAGTGGTCCAGCTGCCCAGGTGCTCCTAGATGGTTTCAAAGAAGGGAAGTATGGACTAACTGGAACCATATTTTCACAAGAAGGGTAAACTGAGAAAAAAGACATCCTTGTTCAGGGACGGAGGAAAGAGGGGGAGACACAATGAAAGACAGAGGTGCAGATGTGGGTAGAGAAGCTAGGAGGCAGTGTGCCTCCCACGCATCCTAAGAACAGCTGAAATAGAGAAGCCTGAAAAGGGGTGAGGGGAATAAGTATGAATTGTGAGAAAGAGGTGCACAGACTAGCTCTTAAACATATTTTAAGCTACTTGCTTTGTAGCTTGGTGGAATAAATTTAAATTAAACTTTAGCAAGGGAAGCACTGTTTGGTGTGTGGATGTTACAGTTTTTTTTGTTCTTCTTTTTTTTTTTTTTTTCCAAATAGTAACAGGAGAATGCAGGATAAATGTGAGTAAATCTTAATCTCATGCAGAGAGGGATTAAAAAAAAAAGAAAATATAGCAATTAATAGATTTTTAAATAGACGGTTTGATGTTAGACTCTGCACTACAAAACAACAGTGGAAAGAAAACATCTGCTTTGAGGTATTAAATAAAAAAGTTATCCCGTGAACTACAGAAAATGTAGATTTCACTGTTCTGCTGTCCAGTAAGCCAAAAAATGTTGCCTACTAATTAGAATTTTGTACATGTGACTGTAGCAGAATATAGAAATTACTGTCTAGTGCACATACGCACAGATGATTTTTTCTGTGTTGTTTACATTAAGCATCTCACTATTTAGAGAGGCTCCTAAATGACCAGCACATATCTAAAAATTTCACTTTTGATGTCATGTTTTTACTGCTAAGTATATATATGTATTTTTTTATATATTCTGTGCTCTTAAACTGCTTTTAGTTGTGTGTGTTTTTATAATTTTCCTTTTTTTTTTTTTAGCAAAGAACTACTGTCAGGGATTTTTCTCTCATTAGGTATAAACCTAAAAAAAATAGATGAGGAAGATTCTGTGCTCCAATCACAGGCAATATATATATATACATTTACTCTCTCTATATATATATATACACAAAAGAAAGCTGTATTGGTTTGTGAAGAGTTGTATAGTAAAAAGCAGCAAGTTGAGAAAAGTAGTAATACTAGGAAGGCAGAAGGTATTATTGATTGTGTGCCCTTTAAAAAAAAGCCAAGCGAGCTGTATAGAGAGGAATGGGCTGCTAATTAGAAAGAATTCCTCTTTTGGTTCTTACTGCATTCTTAAAAGTCTGCACATTCTTGCTAAGGAAAAGGATCAGATGCCTGGTTCACTCATCAATTCTTGCCCTTATCAAAGTAATACACATGGATGACCACACAGGTCAAAACAAGGATGTTGTATAGATGTTCAGAAATGTAAAAATAACGAAGTTAGATATTAAAACTGACAAAATCCTAAAATGAAGGGATATAATTGAGTTACCTTTAATACTCTGCTACATACATCTATAGTATGTCATAATCTTTGATGTAGGTAGTCAATATTACTTTGCTTCTCTTCTAGCTGATAGGAATTCATCATTTTTAGAGTTAATGAAGGTACTGTCTTTGGGTTGTTTACACATTGTTTGAGAAATGGGTGTGTAAATGAGGCTAGGAAATGAGAACAGACTGCTTTGGCTTAAGCACCTAAATGTCCTCAGGAACTGTTCCCCTCTTTGGCACAGAATTACAAATGATAAGTGAACTAAGCCTAACTTCGGTCGAACTAAATGTTTATAAATTGCATTGAGAGGTGCTTGTTCTGAGCAAATAGCGGTATGGAGTTGCCCACATCTGTCCCAATAGCTTCTGAAGTTGTTGACATAAATTGAAGGGGGTAGTTTTGTGGTTTGGCTGGTGGGTTGGCTGGTTTTCCTTTATGTCTCTGACTCAGTTTCACACCTGTAAGTTTGGAGAAATACTATTTTACCAAAACTGGTGCTTTGAAGATGTATTGGGTTTACATGGCAAGGTTTGTTAGCAGGTGGGCTGCAGGGGTGGCTTCTGTGAGAAGGGCCCAGATCAGAGACAGCTCCAGCCAGCTGGGACCTGCCGCTGGCCAGAGCCGAACCATGAGCAATGCAGGTTGTGCCTCTGGGAGAGCAGAGTGAAGAAAGGGACAAAAACTGCTGTGCAGCAGCAGCTGGGAGAGAGGAGTGAGAAGCAGCCCTGCAGCCCTCAAGGTGAGTGCAGCAGGAGGGCAGGAGGTGCTCCAGGCCCACAGCAGCAGTTCCCCTGTGGCCTGTGGAGAGGCTCCTGGTGGAGCAGGCTGTCCCCCTGCAGCCCGTGGGTCCCACAGGAGCAGATCTCCACGCTGCAGCCCATGGAGGAGCCCCCGGTGGAGCAGGTGGATGTGGCCAGGAGGAGGCTGCGGCCCATAGAGAGCCCCCGCAGGAGCAGGGGTCTGGGGGGGAGCTGCAGCCCGTGGAGAGGAGCCCACGCAGGAGCAGGGGTCTGGGGGGAGCTGCCGCCTGTGGGGGACCCGTGCTGGAGCAGTTTGCTCCTGGAGGATGGACCCCGTGGTACAGAGCCATGTGGGAGCAGTTCTTGAAGAGCTGCTGCCTATGGGCAGTCCCTGCAGGCTCAGTTCGGGAAGGACGGCATCCCGTGGGAGGGACCCTGCGTGGAGCAGGGGCAGAGAGGGACCTTGAAGGAGCGGCAGAGATGAAGTATTAGGGACGGACCACAGCCCCCATTCCCCTCATATCCAGAGGGAGGACATAGAATAGGGTGGATGGGGGGGAAGTGTTTTTAGTTAGCTTTTATTTTTTTACTGTGCTGGTCTGCTAGTGATAGGCAATAAATTATATTAATCTCCCTATGCTGAGTCTGTTTAGCCCCTGATAGTAATTATGGAGTGATCTTCCTGTCCTTATTTCAACCCTTGAGCTCTTTCCATCGTATTTTCTCTTCCTTCTGCTTTGAGGAATTGGAGTGAGAGAGTGGTTGTGGTGGAGTTCAGCTGCCCAGCAGGGTAAAACCACCACAGATGACAAATTCTGTAATGTTAACAAATGACTTTTAGAGAAAATCCTGCTGGAAGGGCTGTTGCCCCTAAAGTGTAAAGCTTGCAGTTTATGGTGGTCCCTGACTGTATGGGAACAGGCAAAGGATGATGAGTCCCCTTTCCTTGGTGAGCTCCCAGCCACTGCTCCAGAGAACCATCAAGTTGCAAGCCTGAAAGCCCAGAACCTGCCATTGCCACTACTGGGCTTTGCAGGTGCAAGGAGATGAAAACAACAGCATGCGACCAAGAAAAAATGCTGCCCCACAGGCTGGAGGACACACTGTGGAGAGCAGGCTGCAGGGTTGCAGGGAGACACTTGGCAATGCCAGAAGCCACACCAGGGCTTAGTGCTACGCAGATTCAAATCTGTAATTTGGGACAAGGAAATACAGGTCCGGCTATAAGGGAATGGCAGACACATGCTCCTCCCCCTTTCTTGAGCTATGCAATATAAAGTGAGCAAAAAGCTGCATCTGCTTTTTTACACCATTTCTTGACATATTTAAGAGAACTGTAAGCCTTTACATAGGTGATGTTCAGCTTTCTTTTTCAGCCTTGCTTTTTCCCTTTTTTAAGACAACATATGTTTAGTATGCTTTTATTTTCCCGGTAGCCTCCCTCGCACCTGAGAGCAGATGAATCCTATATTTATATAAAACACAGAAGACTTTTTTTCTTAAAACTGTACATGCAAGCTAGTAAGATCTGTGGTATGGGCTGACCTCCATTTTTATGTGTTTTGTTCAGTTTTTATTTTTTTATTTTTTTATTTCTTTTTTTTATTTACATTTGAGAGTGCTTCAAAATAGCAGCATGAGACAGAAATCTCACTGCAGGACGATTGCTTTCTGTTTTTTCACAAATATATTTGACATATTGTCTGCTTCAAAACACTTTCAGTTCAAATAGAGAAGAGAAGCAGGGAACAGAGAAGGCAGAGAAGAGAAGCAGAGAATGGCAGCATCACCTCGCAGGCAGGCAGAGGGCTAAAGTCTGGTTCCAAGTGCAACAGATAATCCTGCCTCTATTTAATTGTGCTGATGTCTTCTTAGGGCCTTTGATGTTTTTTGTTGGCATCAAATATTCCTCAGGAAAGGAGATGACAAAAGAGATGCTGAATTTCAGCTAGACCGGATATCAGCCCATTGCCAGTGACTGAAAATTAGGAACGTCTGACAGCTATTCAGTAGGTGTCGGCTTCCGTCCAGCTATCAATTAACACCACTGGTGGCAGCCTCAGTGCAGGTGAAGAGGTAATGGATTTGAAGAGAGCAATGCTTACTTCTTCATGATCATTATTTTTAATCAAATCAAAAGCAGCATGAGGCAGTGGAATTATTGTATCCTCAGTCTGTTAAATTAAGGAAAGTTACTGCATTCAGATGAATTATTTTTTTTTAGCCTCCAAAATCCTAACTGTGGTTTTCAAAACTTGCTTTTTTAAAAAAAAAAAAAAAAATTACCTTTTTTTTTTTTTTTTTTTTTCCAGGTTGAGCATTTCCTTCAAAATTACTTCCTTCTCACTTCTCCTCCCCTCTGAACTTTCTCCTGTTACCCTCAAACTATCACCCAAAATATTTCAGATGCTTGAAATATTATTTGTAACAGTGACTCAGGTCTGATGCTAAGAAGAGTTATTTCAGAATTTTGGTTATTTAGTGCGATAAGTGTGTATTTCAAGAGTACCTTGAATGATACACATCTATTCTGAACGAAAAAGGGGATGTTTGTGAAGAATGTCTGAAGTAGGTTGTATTACCAAAGGCTGGGCTTTTTTTTAAAAAAACAAAACAAAACAAAACAAAAAAAAACATCTGGGCAAAGACATTGTGGAGTTACACATCAAACTAAAGCTGATCAAAACTGTAGATGTTCCCTAGAGAAAAAAGTGTTTCAGGATATAGAAATTGGATCTTACTGAAAGCTTCTCTAGAGCAGATGCTCGTACTTTTCTCAGCTATTAAAAAAAAAAAAAAAAAAAAAAGTAAATGTATTTCTTTGTAAAAATATATGTTTTCATTTAGTTTGATAGTTCATCCTTCGGCTGTTATCCAGAAACAACCCTTCTTCAGCCACCTGACTCAAGAAGGTCTTCTGGATCCCAAAGGAAGGAACACGATATATCATATTATCTCTGGTGGGGTCACATGGTTTTATTCACACTATTACAGGTACTCAGCTGACAGCTTTTGTAATAAATATGCTGAAACAAAACTTTCCCGAAGCCAGGAGTATAAACCCATGGGAGTGATGGAGTCATCCTACAGACCCAGGGATTTCAAGATGATTTTTACTTTGGTCCCAGCTTGCTTTTAATTTTTTATTTATGCTGTTGGTATTTTACACTAATCATTAAAAAAAAATGTTTTATCATTTTAAAGTTTATAATAAAAATCAAGAGTCAGTAGGAGAAACAGATTTGGCTAGACCCTCTTAAAGGATGAAAAAGTTAAATGCTGAATAAAGAAACGTCCTCAAAGTTGGTACTCCATTCACATAGCCTAATTTGAGAATCCTGATCTTTCCAATTAGGCAAAATAGTTCAAAAGAGAGATTTTCATTAAATATTACGTGACATGTAGGTACTATCTAGATTAAACATTACGTGAAATTAACTGCCAAGATCATAGACATCTCTGATGAAATGAAGAGCAAAATCCAACAGAAGGTACTTAGCCACCTTCTGAGGCGACAAGAAAATCCTGTTGGATTGCAGGGAATTGCATTATCAAGGAGATCTCATCTTCTGAGGTCTTGGGCATGTCTGCAATGTCTACATCTGCAGCACTTCTGTGCTTGATAGTTTGGACATAGCTGACTTGTGGTTGAGGTAGCAGTGCCATCATAGCTGACACCCCACGGATATCAGCCTGCGAGGACCTGTCAAGCCTCTTGTGTGGCTCTTGATAAACTCTAGGAAAAACTGAATTTTAAAAGGACGGTTTAGCACCAGCTGTAAAGAATTACTTGGGATTACTTGATTACTTGGGATTTATCTCAAGCATTTGCACACTAAAGTAGAACCTACAAAGCCTTGTCTTTATTGAGGACCAGTAATGAACACGGTGCTCTGCACAAACTCTCCTCTTTGCAATGAAGGCAAAAATTATGAGATGTATACAAATAGAATACAAAACCAGAAGGAATTAAAAGGCAGGATTTTGTTCCCTAAGTACTTTGAAATTACATAATCTTCTTGAACCAAAAATTTTATTTTGCAAAGGATATTGACAGTCTACAGGAGTAACAGAGACACAGTCAAGTGGTTATCTGGCATCACCATCTTCTAGCTAACAGTTGCTAATGTGACCTACACATGTTGTAACTTCTGTAAATCATTTTTTTAGTTTAGGCTGTTGCATGTCCTAGTCATGAATAAGTTGTGGTTGCAAAACAGCCCGTCCATGCCTTCTCTTAGTCTTTTCTTTCCTCCTCACGCATGCTTTTCTGTTTGGCAAACCACTTTTGTAGACAAGCAGCATCATCTCAACATGTTTTATAGAATACAAATACTAGCACATCAACAGGCAGCTTTATGGCAGAGTGGGATTTTAATGTAATGGCACTGACATTGGCAGCTTCTCAGACTGGCATTTGATATTTTAATTCAGCTCCTCTCACTTTTTTTTATTACTTAATGAAAAGGTGCACTATCAAAATGACTTACCTATTGGAATGCTGTCAGTATACTTTCTATTTACAGCAGTTTCACCGGTTTATAAACATCTTCATATGAATACCTATCTTCCATTTATCTCAGTAGATAACAGTATCCAGCTTTAGTGTTCTGTTTTGTGGGGGCTTTTTTCTACCTTCATGTGCGTGCCAGGTGTTGCAAAAAACAACAACAACAAGTAAAAAGGCGGGTTCTTGCCCTGTTACGCATCCAAGCTCAGGAGAGATGACCGCAGGCAAAGGAGTTCACAACAGCTGAGCATGTGCATATGTGTTCTCAGAACAGCCACAATAATTTGTTATTGTTCTAGCTTTTTAATATGTATTTCACCTGTGAATTTTTGAATGGATAAATCTTTTTCATGAGATGATGGGAGGGCGCTGTGTGTTAAGCTGATGTCTCTGACCCCTGCCATTTTATGAATAAAAGTGACAAGAAAGCTCTTGCCTCACTCAATAACATGATTAATCACAACAGTGATTTACCAATTTCATATGTCTTTATCTACATCAGGGTTCCCTGTAGGAACATGTGCTGTATCAGCTAGTGAGAAATGTAGTGCAGATACTGGACAAGAATGAACTTTCAGAACAGAATGCACAGAAATAGATTTTGGAGCAGCTTAGGCTGTATTCCTATACTTATCTGAAATGGAATACTATAAAATATTACAGATTTTATTAACATAGTTGTTGCCATGTTATTATCTGGTCATGAGGTGCATATATAAGAATGGTGTCGTGATTTTAAGTGGAGTTGAGGAAGGTGATCCCAATCAGTTCTCTTTTTCAAAGCACCACAGCACCAAATATCAGCTCAATTTGCAAATTTAATATAATTTGTAAGAAACTAGAGTTGGAAGTGGAATGGCCAGCAAGCTGTAAATGAGATGATAAAAAAGGAGGACTACTGCAGCAGATTGAGGAATTATTAGGAATTACCTTTTCTTCCTAGTTGTGATCTCTGTCTTAAGCATTACATTAATTAGGAATAATACAAATGCATATCTCTACATATACAGTACATCCAGAAGACAGACAACATGATGTGCTGAGAGAGTTCATTCTGCCAGAACTTAAAGCCTAAGTAGAAGAACGGTTGGGATGACTTGAGTTAGGTCGGATGTTGTGCAGAATTGTATAGAGAGCTGGGAGCAGAGCCCACATCACCCAAATCCCTTTTCCAGTTGACTTGAGCGTAGACCTCTTACAGCCTTAGGACATCAGCGTTTAGTCGAGTTCTGTGCTTGGTATGAAATCCATCAAAACTGGTAGGGGGAGGAGAATTTTGATAATTTTGCTTAGTGTCATCTGTATACCAATCCTCTAAATGCATGGGTTTGGATTTATCTTGCCTGACCTTAGAAGTCTACACTGCAGTGGACATTTCCAGTACATTATCAAACAGATACTTTAGACAGTTGCTTCAGGATGATACAGCTTGTTCTACAACAGCAAGTTGATTAAAATGAGGTGGAAAATGACTTCAATTGTAGAAGCCTACACTGTACTTACCTAGTGACTGGTAAAAGGGATCTCATCCCCAGAGCCAGTTGTCAGCTCTCCAGTTTCCTAAACAGTTGTCTTTAGGAAGTCCTTGTATGCTCACAAAACCCCTGATAGGCTTTTTAGGTACTCTGCGCTTTTGTATCTGGACATGGATAAGGAGGTGAGCAAACTATATTCATGAAGACCTTGGTCCATTATTTTCCCCTTGAATTCACTTCTTTCAGACAGCTAACACAACCGAAACAGCTATCATCATTTTCATTTAAAAAAATAAATGCTGTTGGGGAGAGCATTGGAGCATAGCTTAAGCACTCTGGATGCTCTTGTAGTGGCAAGTGAGTAATTTTTAGGGATTATAATACTTCCATGTTTTCATCTAAAATAACTACTCATCAACATGGTACACGTGGGAAATATATCAAGTCAATGACACCATTGCATCTATTGGTTTCTTTTCAGTTGGTAGCCTCAAGTTTCTCTCTTCAGGACAAAAAATTGCGGTAGAAATTGAAAAAAAAAACTAATTGAGAAAAACTAATGGTATAAGTTATAGGGAAGAAGTCAGTCTATAAGGAACAGGAACCTGTGTCTAGTGCTAAAAACTTTATTAAAGAGTATCTGTTATCTTAATTTTTATTAACAATAATAAGAAAATCTGCTTGGTTTAAAAAGACAGAGCACAAGTCTTACTACTGAGCAGTCTTGAGGTCAGGGTCCATGTGAATAGCAGTAGTTCAGTATTAGTTTGTAAGTCATAACAAATTTGTTTAAAAGAAACACTAATAAAAACTTCAGAAGTTTTGAGACTCCAAGAAGCTCATTTTTGATGTCTTCCTATATCCCATGTCCTAATTGTTTTCAAAAGTATTGCTAACGACTTTGGGTTTAGTCATAGATCGTACAGTTGGCCAGACCTATGTGTTGGGTTTTTTTTGCTGAATATTGGATGCCCTTCAGTGAATGTGTCCATATGCTTGTGCTCTCCCCCACACACTTCGGACAGCATTTGAATCAGTGCTGTTATATACAGACCATTGTCCTCTGTACAAAGAGAGTGTGTAGCCTAGATGAGTGGAATGGTTTTCTGTAAAAGGATCCTATTTAAATGCAATTGCCATTTCTTGTTGTTCCTGTGGTTATACAAAACACTGCACCTCTATCTTAAACAGTGCCTTGCACAAAATGATTTTGAGATCTAATCACTAATAGCACCTAATCTTTGTTGAGGGCTCATCATTTATGGTGCAGTATAATGTTATTTTATATATTGATGTGTGGTATGTTTCTTTCTTGTAATGTGCAGGCCCAGTATTAGGCAGTGAGAACAATGTATTATGTAAAAAGTAAGGAAAAGCCATTTAAAATGCCTACTGTATTATCCAAAGGAATTAGCATTTGCTAGATTGCCAGTCAGCCAAGGTTTTACAAGAGTTATTGTCATTTTGATTTCCAGATGAGTCATTTGGTATATTGCCCCCAAAGGCACCTCGTTATGATTCAGTGCACAGCAGATAAAATTGCTTAGGCTTTCGGGGCTCCGTGGAAAGCGAGTGGGGGTTGCGGTGGCTCAGCGTTGTGAAGCAGCAGCATTATGCTTAATTGACACCTTTGATGTAGCCCTAAGACAGCACCTGCACCTCCCACTGCTGCTCTGAAGACGTCAGCCTTACGCAGAAAAGGCTTCTGCTTATGAATCCTGCATCGCATTCAGCTCACTCTGTGAGCAGCCCTAGCTATCCTTAACTAATCCCATTGCTTCTCAGTTTGGCTACAGCTTGGCTTAGCAGAGAGCAGGAATTCTGCTGCTCGCTGTTGTCAGGTTAAACTGTAAGATTTTGTCCATGTTAGAACTCATAGAAGGTAAGTCAAATGCCTTGTTGATATCCTGCTACGTAAATATACTCCAGAGATTCAGAATTTGGGAGTCTGATTGTAGATTCTGTTTTTCCTGATGCTGATAGATTTGGACTGTGATAGAATAGTGGTTTGTTTAAAGAATATTTACATAGAAATGTGATACACGCTTTTTAGTGTTTTTATCAGTGTGAACATTATTGATAGCCTCTTGATGATTTACTTTGTAGTAGAATTCTGTCCTCTGCTGGTATTGTTTTGTTAATTAAACGGATAATGTCACATGCATGCAAAAGATGCTTTACAATTGCAAGCACTGCCAGAGCTGAAGGAACTGACTTATTTTAGAAAGGGATGCTTTGCTGTAAGTCCGACTTGAGAGGTTATGTCCAATTTATTTAGACCTAGAAAGCCCATCTGGGTTAAGTCTGAGGTGATGGTTGGGTCAGATGGTATTGCAAAAATTTCTTCAAAGGAGAGAGAGGGGAACAGCAAACAGTTGATTTGTTCTTGCAAGCAGTAGTGCTTTTTATTCTTGGTGGGTAGCACTTGAGGTTGTAACTAAATTGAATGAGAAAGGTTTAAATATAGCAAATATCTGTTAAGGTTAACAAAACACCTTGCTCTCCATCACTTTCAAGCACAGGAACAATACAGTTTAAGAAAACATGTTTTCTGTCATAGAGTAAACAGTCTTTTCAGGTTCATTGATTATTTGCTTGCACTCTGTATAAAAATTGGCTTCATGAGCCAAAACTCTGAGAAAGCAGTTCTTTTATGAATTATCATATTTTATGTTTAAAACATGAAAAAAAAGTTCAAAAAAGAATGAGAAGGAATGAGATATCTTGATTTAACTGTTCCTGTGCTTTTAATAATGCCTTGTATTTATTTTTTCAATTTTTTTTTGTCCTTTTAGTGAATGGAACCCCTGGTAGCCAACTTTCTACTCCCCGCTCTGGGAAGTCTCCAAGCCCATCTCCCACCAGCCCAGGAAGCCTACGGAAACAGAGGGTAAGGAAATAAGGAAGCTGATTTCTGAGTAGGGCTGGGGAGAGTCGAGCATAGCTATTATCAGATAACCTTCTCCCCAGTGATACCTTGTGTTCAGAGATGTTAGGTGGAAGAACCTGGCTACGGTCCTTGTTGTGTTTGTGCAACATTATTAAGTGGGATACAACAGTTCTGTGTCTGTCCAAATGTGATGTATGATGGGAATTGGTTTATCCTTGAGGGAAAGTAGGGGTTATCTTTCTCCATTTTTACAAAACTTTATTTTGTTTCTAGTGTCTATTTCCAGACATTTCACAACTGAAAGGAAATACTCATGTTGTCAGAGACTTTGTTGTTGTTTACCACGGGCATTATATCACTTGTAAAACTTACAAAAAGCTTTGATTTTGAAGCAAGGTAAAAGAATATGTGAAATTTAGCAGTGAGTTAGGTGTGTTACACAGCCTAATGAGGCAGCATGACACTTGTCAGTCACTTTGCTGGACGAGTTGTTAGCAGCTGTAGGTTCCCATTAGCATTATGTATAGAGAGAATCTACAGCGTACCTAAACATCCAGGATTACAGTGGTACCTATGTTACTGTTGTAATGCCCTAACAGAATTTTACTCGTTCAACCCAAAAGGCTCCACATGCTGATTTAATTAATTGTATTTGTTCAAAAGCAATGGGACAGATGTCTATGTGTCTTCTCTTCTGCTATTTCCTAAACCGTGATCAGTTTTCAATGAAAGATTCCCCAAGGCAGTGCTCTGTCTCACACTTCTGTTTACAAACAGAGTTTGAACACATGGCTTTTTCTGCCTTTTTAATTTTTAAATAAAGACGATTTGTGTGTCTCTAAATAAGGGATTACATACTGTGCTGACACTGCTTGGCTTTAGAGGCTGGTGCAGACCTGATTCCCCAGGTACCCAGACCAGAAATAGCTGAAATGCTGAACCAGGAATAGCAGAAATAGCTGAAATAGCTGAAATACCAGAAATGGCACGGCTTCCTTCTGGCCTGTGTACCCTCCTTTCTTTCCCGTGGCTACCAGGGAGCTGAGGAATTGTGCATGCCCATGTCTTATCCGAGGCTGAGACTATAGATTGCTTGTAGATTTGGGAGCTGACTTGGAAGTACTCGGTGATCTTGCAGTGTAGAGGTAGCCAGGAGTGGCAGCTTGTAGCCTTGGGGCAGTCATGTGTCTTTGGTACACAGAGAGTTAAGATGCAAATGTCAGTTGGGTAAGTAGGTACTGAAATCTTCAACATGGTGTCTTCCACACCTGTTTGCTCTTATTCTCAAGGCTTGTTAATGAATCATTAATAAGTTACTGAAGAGGGAAGAAAGTTCCAAATGAATTATACATGGGTGAAGTAAGGGTGTCTGTTAAGATGGATGATATCAGTATACAGTGGATCTTCGTTTGCTGTAAGGCTGTCTGCCTTCATTAGTAACTTTCCGAAGCTTCCTTCCCCACCACTGATGCTTCTCTTTCCACATTGAAGAAATGTTTTGCTGTTAACATTTGTTGATGGCTGAGTAGGAACCGTGTGGTCACCACCATCAGACACAAGGTGTGTTTGTCCACATGGTTTCTGACTTGAAAATGCGAGGAGTGAGGCAGGTGGGCTTCATCGCTTGTCCAGGCTCCCTGTGTGGAAGTGTAACAGGATCAGTATTACAGATGCACAGGGCTGTGTAGTGGTGACATAATTACATTGCTAAGTGTGTAGAGAGTAAGTATTGGAATAAATTACAGGAGAGATAATAAATTGCTTAAGAGTTGAATTCTCTTCTCAGATAATCACATCCAGTCCCACTGACCTCAGTAGGGGACTTTTCATGCTTCTCTGACTTTATTCTAGACCAATAAGTAAATAAATAAATAAATAAAAACTATACCTGCAGAAACATGGAATGCAGTTGCATAAAAATGCATTGGCATAGTATTATTTAGTTTATGAAATGCATTAAATGAACTTCTTCTAAGAGGTTAAGAAGTTAAGAAGTTAACTTCTTCTAAGAAGTTAAGGGATAGAAACTTGACACATGCTCTGAGAATTAATGTAGTTCCTTTCATGTTTACTTTGTGAAGTGAATGAGCTAGAAGTCCAATACCGAAACATATGATTGTGTTGTTAAAGTTCATAACGTGTATTCCAATGACTAAATCAGCTGCATAAAAAGCATTAAACAGTGCTTACTAATCTAAAATTGTTGCGTTGGCAGTCTAAATAGCATTTTGTTCTGTTTTAGTGACATCTTTTGTGTGTACCTGATAAAATTTTGTTTAGAAGACAGGTTATATTAGGTACCATATTGTCAGAAAGCAAATTTGAACCCAAAGCATTGTGCTTTGTTTTGAGCCACTTTACCTATAGGGCTGACTAGCCAGCTACAGGAGCAGATTTTTTCCCTAGGAGGTTATCAAAGTGTTGGTATTGTGGTAGTCTTTGAAGAGGAGACTAGACACACTGCTCATCTTGTCCCCGGTGCTGAGAAGTGAGGTGTAACTGCCCCCTGCCCAAAAGAGAGGAGAGAACTGAAATAAGATGCCGGGTCCTGGGAATGCCAGCTCAATTTTGTAATTTCTCTCTGCCCCTCTCTCTGTGTGGTTTGAATCAGAAGAGTGCCTGGGCCCTCATGCCACTTGGGATGCCACTGGTAGTGCTGGGTCTGGAAGACTACAGGGAATGTTGGCTCTAGCATAGCCTGATTCCCCTCGATGTCAGTGATCGATCAGCTGTTCAGCATCCCCATCCAGGTATTCTGAGGGAGTTGTAGGCTTGGTACTTCTGAATGCTCAGGGTCTGGGCAGGCTGCCAGCGTTTTTTCCTGGGAAATAGAGGTGAGAGGAAGGAAGTCATGCTTTTGAATTCAGAGGAATGAAAGTAAGGTAACGCTGTAAGCTGAGGGATTTGTCCCTGTGAATAGTAAAGACCTGCAAAAATAGTACAGATGGTAGAATTTTTCTAAAGAAAATATTCCTTCTAATTATGGAATGCATTAGGCAACTTAAAATAGGGATCACTCCTCTTACTGACATTTCATCATTCAACCTTAAAAAAAAAATTCTGGCCTTTGACACAAGGCTTCCCATTCCTGTAAATAAAACCCAGAATGCTGCTGAGATACATGTACTACGAGCATGAAAACTGTACTCTCATAACCCCACCGATAAAATTTTAGACCCTCAAATCCAGGACATAAAAGATAAAGTTTCATCCCTTCTCACTCGCACATGTACATGGCTGAGTTATTTCCATCAATTCAGAAGTCAATGAAAGTCACATATATAATCTTGTTTGAAATTCAGTCTATATTTGGGGAAGGCAGAATTTGAAAGATGAATGTCGTGGGTGTAATACGAGGACTTGAAAGTGAAACAGGAATCATTTGAACTTTTTTGGTTTTCAGCTTCTGAGTATTTAAACTTGTACCCTATGTAGTATAGTTATGCTTTCTTATAGCTTAATTATTTTTATTTTTCATAGGGAATTAAGATTCTTGTTTTTAAATTTTTACGTTCTTACTTGTGTATTTCTGAGGAGGATGAAACCATCTGAAATTCAGGCTTACAGATGCTGAGTAGAATCAGTTACCATGCTGCACATGCTTACAGTTCCTGCCACAACAGAGTTAGGTTAATGATAAGGACTCGGAAAACATGACATGGCAATCGTAGTAATAAATACACATAAGAGCACCCCCCACATGTTATTTAATTAGCCTTTGTAATAGTTTATAAACTTAGTTTTTCCACCCTCTTGTAATCAGTGTCGATACTTCAACTCAAGTGGAAATGTTTTATACTTTTTATCTGATATTTCAGTTGCTTGCCATTATTTTAAAGATTTTTTCTAGAACCTATAGCATGATAAAAAAATTAGATTTAAGGTATTTCTTGACTAGTCAGACAGAGAAGTTGAATTCTGGGTATATAAGGATTTTTTGCATGTGGCCAAGAAGATTGTACTCATTCAGCAAGTTTTGTCTCTTTATTAATATAAGCAAATAATAAATAGATTCTCGTTACATTTTTTTTTAGATGTACAGCTCTTTGGCAAATTACAGGCAAGGGAAGTTTGTGCAGAAAAAAAAAAAATCTTTAAAGTATTTAAAACTATATGAAAGGGCAACAGAGTATGATCTGAAATCTTGTGCATGATTCTTTAAAAGAGCCCTATTCCCCAAATACTAAAAGTCAGTCCTACAAATATTTTCTTTGCAAATTCCAAATGCATGTCTTTATATATTCAGAAGACTAAGCAATCTCGTGGAAGATGCTTTTCAAAAGTTTGTTTTGTTAACCTCAAATCATTTTTTTTTGTACTATATATTAGAAACTCCAAAACTGTATGTGAGCAAAAGAAATTTTAGCAATTAGCTAGTTCGTATTCAACATGGAATGGGCTTGTCTGTTTGAAATTCTCATTTGGTCTGAATTTTTCACAACAAAATAGAAATTTGTTTAAGACTTGATTTTCAAAAGTGTGAACCATGGCTTACTGCATGTACACATGCCCATGTAAAATAAGCACTCTAGGGAGCTAAAACACATTTAAGGGAATTAAAATCCCTTTTATTTTGCCTTTGGCTGCAAGTAAAACATAAACCTTTATAGATCATGTAGAGCCTTGTGAATTTAAAATTTGTAAAGGAATTGTTTTAGGTAGTCCTTGTTTTATAAAATAGCTTTTGGATTTTTTTAAAGTTATCTTCCAGTGATAAACAAAGAACAAAAACCCTTAAGCTGGCTCCATCAGCCTTCCCCTTCCTACCTGTTCTTGTATTTTGCAGATCTTGCCAATGTTTTGTCTTGAACTTGTTTTGCTGTACTCTGTAAACATGTTCTGTACTTAAAGGATGCCCAGAAACAGCTGAAAGGTAGCAGAGCTTGGCTGTGCACTGCTGGGGAGGCAGAGAGCTGCAAGCCACGTGACTGCTCAGCACCTCTCTGAACCATCAGCTGTGCTGAATTCACCCTAAAAAGAGAGTACTCTAGCCCAAACCACTTCTCCTCGTTGAACTTTCTCTTTCATTCTGTGCTGCTGTGTGCCTTGGAGGAGGTTGTTGTGCTGTGTAGGTTGACTAGGGCAGTGTCTCATCCCCTAGCACCTCCGGCATTTGAGGATTATCTGATCACTCAGGATGCTTAGAGTGGGTGTTGAAAACTGAAGTGGATCCGTACACTCAGAATTGCTCTCTCTGCTGTCATGAGCTGGTTGCTTGGCTACCATCAGAAAGAGCCAGGACTGGGGGATTTTACATGCTGTTTTACACACACAACCCCCCAAAAGTGGAAAAAAGATACTATTGTCAGTGCACTACAGGTAACGTCAGTGCTCACTGTCAGCATTCGGGGCTCGAGTGCTGCTGGATGTGTGGTATATGGCCAATGGGTGGCAAGCTTTGATTACCTTGCAATGTAAGGTAAGCAATTGCTTTCCTACTGCTGTTGACAAAACAGCAAAAAGGGAAATAAATTCTATTTTGGAAAACAACAACAACAACAACAACAAAAAACAACAGAAAGATTAAATTCATATTGCCAAGTCTCCAAACAATTATGAGACTCCTGAAAAGTCAAAGATGGTTTAATAGTGTTTAACAGAAAAGAATCAAAGGAAAAAATAACTGCCTCTTAGAATATCTTGTACCTTGAACCTCCAGATTTATTTACAGCCATCTATTTGTTGATTGAAAAGTAATTGTATGAAAATAAGCAAAAAAATGATTATATGGAATATGTGTATTTTATGTTAAACGACATCTTCTGGTCCACAGTAACAAAAATTGTTAGACAGTAGCAGTGTAACAAACCAAACACAATAAACAAATCTATACTGCACTTCATCTTACAGGACCTGTATCGCCCACTCTCCTCGGATGATTTGGATTCAGTAGGAGACTCAGTGTAAAAGAGAAAATGGAACAATGTTTATGGTTTGTGATTTGGTGAAGGTTTAACATTTTTAAAGAGAATAGCTGCTAATTTACAGTAATAGTGAATCACACAAAAGAGTTTTGCATATTTAATATTAAAAACATGGGGCCAAATTAATTCTAGCGTGTGGGGGTATTTTTGGCTTTACCATTGCATTTTAATGCAAGAATTTGTAATGAATGAGCCATTGAATATGCCCATCAAGTACAAAACAGCATTGTGCACACTTAAAGCAATGGAGATTGAATAAGGTGAATATAACGCACAAATCCATAGTGGGCACATTTATGAATAGCACTCTTTTTATCATCTGAGGTACTGATTATATGTTCTGTTTTTAACATAGGTATCTTTATTCATTTTGATATGAACAGCTAATGAATGCTTTGCTTTAACCAATGAATAGGTAAAATGCAGGAAAGAAAAAACCTGCCATATTAAACTGCTTGTACCACGCTGTCTGATCCCAACACAAACATTTGGAGCGCTCTCCTCTCGTTCCTTTCAGAGTTTAGTCTTTTTAGCTAAGTGAAAGGAAAAAGAAGAAATCTCGTGTGGTCACAGAACAGAAAGTAAATGCTTTCAAAGCAAAGTCAAAGTTCTCTTTTTACATTTTGGTGAGCGTAAACAGACGAGTGGTTACAGGCAACATGAATGTTTTACCTTGCAAGAGCTGTAAATACCGATCATCCTGGTGTTGCAAGTAAATACGGACACATTTCTAACAGAGGAAATAGGTGGGCCTGCTGGCTACCAGTGTAATCTGACACAGGTATGATGACACCTTTTGGTAAAACACATTTTGCCTGAGAAACCTGTGATTATTTATTTTCACTTATGTTAAGGACAAGAACATTTTTTGTTGACTTGCTGTAATAAGGCAGTTGATGCCATTTTAAAATGAAAGTGCACAGAAATGGCGGTGTTGTAAATCATCCTCTTACTGACCTAATTTCTCTGCTTTCATAATTTCTAGAGGTGGTCGTTTTGTACAGCATGAATATGCAAAACTCCTTTAGTGTTAAAGTAGGTCATGCATTATAACCAGTTGCTTAACAAATATCTACTAATTTTGTTTTCTGCTGCTTTATTGTGAGAATTTTAGTTGACTACATTAATTTACATAATAGCAATATTTCTTATTGTATGTTGCATATTCCTTTAATATTTATCTGTTGTATTTAAGCCCCTAGTGTAATGATGACACACTGTTCCTGTTTCATACACTTCTTTTCAGTATCTTACATACTAATTGTTTAAGAATTAGAAAGTGTGATTCTGATCCTCAGCAAAAATCTATAGAGATTATATTTTTGATCTACTTAGTGATGATTTAATATATTTTGAAAGCAGGCAAATTTACTTAATAGAATAAAATGGTTAGCTGCCACATGCCAACTTTTAAATACAGTGAGATAATTCCTTTAAACTGATATGTCCATAATAAAATTCAGCAGCTGAAAAATGTTGGCATGTGACATAAAGGCTTCACTGTATCATTATTGTTTTCTTTAGGGAGGATATTTACAAAAACAAATAAATGGGCAGCAGAATACAAAACTTACCTTCTCTGTTTTCCATACTTGGTTCCAGTATCACCTGGAGGGAATGTCATTCATCTGGCAGGTTTGCTGAAGCAGTTAGGTCATTTCAGTTTGAAATGCATGTTTTGCCATTCCTGCTTCAGACTTCAGATTTAAAACTGCTTCCAGCAATAGGAGCAGTCCCCCTCACATACTCCGATCACAGGGCTGTCCTGTTCTACTGAAAAAGTGCACAGCTGTGAAGTTACTTGCATTTTTGCCTGTTAGGAGGGAATGTCTTAGTAAAATGTATTACTTAATCCCAAGAAACCTGTATTATGTTAAGTTGCATTGGGATCAACTTCCAAAAATTCAGAGAACTCCACCAGACTGAACAAAACACGTACTGGCTTTTTGCAAATTGCTTTTTCTTGTAAAGAAAATAAATTCCAGGAATTTTATTTTTCCTCCCCTCTTCTTTATAGACTACCGCTGCTTAAGGCAGTTTATTAAGAATGTTTGCTCTGCACAGAGAGCCCAGCTTGCCAGCAAACAGGAATGGTGTGGCTTTGCCTAGCTCTGGAAAAGAAAATGGAAAAATCAGTAATTGTTATCATAGCGAGTTTTACATCAATGCTGTTGCAAAGAATATGCTAGCCTATAACATTTAATCATTTCAACATATGACTTGTATTTAGGGGCAATTCAGGGGCAATATGTATCATTAATATTTCATTTAAGGAATGAAAGTCCCTTAGAGATTGAAAAGGTACACTGTTTATAGACTTTGAGATCCCTTTTGTGTGGAATGTAATTCCCATTATACTTGAGCAGAAATGAAAATTTCTTTTGAGCAAGACCAGAAGGTTTCAGTTTATTGGTGAAACTGAAATTGTGTTTCATGATGCTGTATTTCTACTCACAACAGCATGGGTTTTAGTTTGTCCCTAGATTTCATCAGCTTCATTAAATAAC
Organism: Oxyura jamaicensis; assembly: GCF_011077185.1. Classification (NCBI taxonomy): domain Eukaryota; kingdom Metazoa; phylum Chordata; class Aves; order Anseriformes; family Anatidae; genus Oxyura; species Oxyura jamaicensis. The sequence goes on from NC_048893.1 coordinate 180,064,191, forward strand.
AGAATAGCTCAAGTAACTATAGTGTTTGAACCTCTCATAGTTCTCTGTATGCTGCATTATTTGTGCCTACTGTCAGGTGATTATGATGTAGCTAAAGAGTTTCGTATAGATCGTGAATGCTTTGCTTCCTTTTGAGCTTTTTGAATACGTGTTTATTTCCCTAATGCTTTCTGCAACTTTCTGGATTATTTTTAATCTCTTTCCTTTTTCTTTCCTGCAACAAACAGTTCACATGTGAAGCACAGAATGTGTGTGTGTATGTGTACATCTGTGCACACACACACACACAAATACATACATTAATGGCTACGAAATCCATGCACAGTTAAGTCACGTATGTGGCTTCTTTAAATGAATATGTGGGGAAAATATATGATGGGAAGTTGTTCATCTTGTGGGATTCGCTTCAGCTCTGTTCAAGCCGATGGAGCTGTACCGATATCTCCCTGCTGAGCAGTTCCCCTTAGGAATCCTACACAATTTTAAGAGATCTCATGTACAAACGAGGGCTTAGTTCTGCTCCGTTTTAAGTTGGTGGCAAAACCATGATTGATTTCAAGGTGGGAAGGATAGGATCTTATGCACTAAGTTTAATACACTGACAAAACATTAACCATAAAGCTGCAATGGCATTATTTTGACACGGTCAGACATGTATCTCCTCATCAACTGCACCATTCTGCAGTGTAATTGTTAAGTCATGCAGTGTTTGAAGTTGCTTCTTCTTGTTGTTGTTGGTATCAATAAAATTGTTAACATTCACTATCCTTTGTAAAAATTGCTTTTCAATTTTTAACATAATTCAGGGACAGCACATTACATTTGGTTATTTTTCCCTTCAAGCCATTTTCATAGGCTGTAAAACAAAAATTCTGGGGCATAAATATTGTGAATGTAAATGTGTATTACAAGAAGGGATACATAATGTTAAATAGTCTTGAAGAACACATGGGTTTTAGACTGTTTGACTTAACAATTCAAATAAACAGTAGTGTTTAGTTTTACAGATTTGTATTTCACACTGCATTTTCAACTTTCTGCAGTGTAGTATGTTACAGAAAATGGTCTCCAACTCTAAAAGTTAAAATTAACAGTAATATAGAAAAGAACCTCTGATCAACCCAGGTTGCCCGTTTTGTCAAAAATTAAGATAAATAAATGAAAAGTCTTTACGGTGCTAAATTACCTTGTCACTTGATGAATACTAAGATGAATGTCATCTCTGCTTTTTCTTGTATACAGCCTAATGCAAGATTGCTCTTAATTTAATCTTCACTTTTAGTTCATCTGTTAGTGATAGCACAAGATCTAGTGAGTTATCAAGAGGAAAACAACCTTCTGTTTCTCAGCCAGCAGTAGCTTTACATGCAGATAACAGTAAGCAAGTGATGGTTGCACTCCTTGGAAAGAGGTGTAATGTCTCACAAGCAAATCCCTCTGTTCACAAGGCAGTGTTACTCCGAGCTCTGCTTGCTGTAGTAACACCTTCTGATTGGCTTGTTTTGCCTCTTTCACTGTGCACCTGATTTTTCAGGACGGCTGGGTGCCCTAACTCCCCACCGAAGTCAATGGATATGTAGATACGCGTGTTGTGTACGCACAATTTAATAGAAGGGTTAAAAACACACACAGAGCCTGCATACTTACTTGTATGCATTTTAGTGTCCGTGTTTGTGCATGTTGATTATATTTGGATTTGCTTAAATTAACCCTCAGCAGTGAAGTATGAAAAAAGATATACTGTATTCAGCGTGTGCTTGTTGTCTGATGTTACATGAGGTAATTAGTTTGTGGTTTGCCCTGCGATACAGTGTTTTGGAGTTTGAGCTGTAGTGAAAGAGGAGCTACCAATGTTTGTGCTAAGACCTCTTCTTTTTGTTAGTTGCACTATGATCTTGTAAATATTGGCACATTTCCAACATAAGTTTAAGATTTTACAAAGTTATGCATACAATTATTTTTTTTAAAGAAAAGTGCTTGGATATTTGCTTTTTAAAATATACCGGTTTTGTATTAATGTGATGCAGGAAACCAAAAAGATAGCTGTTGATTTATCAGAAAAAAAAAATGTTAAACTTGCAAAAATAAATGCTGATGAATGTTTTATTTAATATAATCAGCTGAAGAAAATCACCTTCATTTTTGTGCCATTGTTTCATCATACTGTGTTGTACTTGTGTTTCATATTTGACCACGTCATCCTGGTTGCAATTTGTTGTTTCGCTAGATTTAACATTGCTGTAGATTATTGTAAGCGATGTAATAAATATATTTAAAAAATACACACTGTTCGGTGAGTTTATTTTGGAAATGTGATTAACAAGCTTTAAAAAAATACTTGCAGTTGGTATTGCTTGTTCATTTTGGATCAGTATTGTCTATCTGACAGTTCACTCGGTCTAAGCATATGGGATTCATGCATCCCGGTGGGTTCCTTTAAATAGTAGATGCATTCAGTGCTTTTTTTTAAATAATAAACTCCGGGCTGTGGTATTCAGATGTAAAAGATCCTTCAAGGAGGAATTTGTTTTTTAATGGGATTTATGGAGACAGTGAGTATACCTGCCTCGAACTGCTTATGGGTCAGAAGTTGTGTGCATGCAATGGGGTAGATTTAAGTATGAAGTGGGAAATGAGCATGCTGCATCCACAGCAAGGAACGAGCCCCTGCTGACAGTTCAGCTGTAGCAGCACTTTTCTTATGTCACCTATTAGGAAAACATGCCTGTAAAAAGCTAAGAGTACTGAAACATACCCACCGTGTTTAAAGTATGTACCTTGTTTTCTTGATACAGCTTTCTACTCTTAAGTATATGTATGTGTATATATATAAAATATGTATATCCTTCTGCCAGGCTGATGATTCAGGTGACTCTCAGACACTCTCCTAGAGGGATCTGTGGCCCTCATAAAAATTCCACTTTTGAAACCCTCTTGCTTACTGGTAAATAGCTCTGCCTAAAAAAGTCATACGGACACAGAAAGGAAACTGCATTACAGAACAGAGGAATACTGGAAGAACAAAAAGTTAGGTTTCTGTCTACCAAGGAACAGTTAAAAATATCAGAAGAGCTTTCAAAACAGTTGCAAAATAAAAGCGGTGACTGTGCTCTGTCCTTATTTAGGTGGAAGAAATCAAGACCTCCTTTGACTGCCTTTGAATTTTTATATTGTAGTCAAGTGGAAAATTTTATCTGTGTACGGCTTTAGCAAAGGAAAAAAAGAAACCTTCACATTGCACCACTGCACATGGAACTTTTTATGTTAACCACGGTATGGATACAGTAATGCTAGGTCAACTTCCGATACCATTAATATGATACATCCATTTTTTTTTAGATCATCAATCTTTTCTCAAGGATGCCAAAGGTTGAGTGAGCCTCCAGTCTGAATTATGGCTCAGCTTTGGAAGCAGCTGTTAGGAACTCGTGGGGGTTAGATTTAAGTTTGCTGTTCAATACCATATAGAGGACTCTGTGGGTCTTTCAGAATTGCCTTGTTACTCAAATCAACTGAGTGTATGTGCTGTCAATGCTCCAGCTTAATAAGAAGAGCCTAACAGAACTAAGTGCTTCAGCTTGGAAGTTTAACTTCAGTCTGTCAGCTCCATTTTCATGCAAACTTGCCCGTTTGTCCCTCTGTCCCTCAAAAAGTTCACGACACATGCTGGATTATTGATTTTGCTGTTTGAATTTACCTCTTCTTCCAATCTGTGTAAATACTAAATTGCGTAAATGAAAACAAAACAAAACAAACAAACAAACAAAAAAACTAAACACATATTTCCTGATGTAGGTTCTCTTTTAAGTCACTTGTTTAACCATATAGTGCAGGGTGTGGAACAGGATAAGTAGCAGATTTACATACATTTTTTATTACTCCTTTCCAAATGAAGCAGTTTATAAATAAATGTGGATATTAAGTGTCAGTTCAGTGCAGTGTCCGACTTTGCAAAGAAAACAGTTGCATCATTTCTCTTCAGTACATGGAATTCCACTGGCTTCCATTCTTTCAGCAAGAAGATTGAGGATTTGAGATTTCTCCATGAAGTAATTTTTTGCCAGCCCTGTACTGTTTACATGAAAACTTCTTTCCCCTCTCAGCTGGCTGGGCCAAAAATGCAAGTGATTAAACAAAGGAAAATCAAAAACATTTTTCTCCGGATAGAGTCGGGAGCTGGAGTTTCAGTGTAACCCTTCGTTTCTCTCTAAATTGAATAGTAGGGAAAACTCAGTTTGTCTTCTAAAAGTTACATCCAAATATATTTATTTTTAAACCAGCTGTCCTCCACTTAACACTGCTACATATTACCAAGAATTTGGTGAGTCCTTCAGAGTCCTAGCTGCACTGTAGTGTTGTCTTTATTTACCATTAACCATGAAGATCTTTAGGCTGTGGAGCTGGCTATGTCAGAAATTCATGACAGCTACCTTGCAAAGGTTATTTATAACCAAAGTGAACGATAGCATGGGCTCCATCAGAGCTGAGCTGTTTTGTTTTGTCTTTCATCCTATTTCCCCTTGCTGATTTGAACTTTATCTTAAACATACTACTGACACACGTAGCTTTTTCTCTTCCCAGCCTTTTAAATTATGTAGAATTCTTGGGAATAGGGAAAACCATACGAGGCATCACTTAAAAACATTAATAATTCCTTTGTGCTGGGCCTCATTCCTGCATTTACAATTTGTTTACTGATTTTAACCTTTGCTTCATTAATGCCATTTCTGAGCGAGTATAACTCTGCATGAGTTCCAAGCTTAGCTTTACACCTGTGTGCCTTTCTGTTACTCACATTTCATCCAGATGCTTCCTTCATGCCATGAAAATACAAAGGAATCTATTGTTGAGAGAGCTTGTAGGCTCCATATGTGCTAATAAAGGTTTTGAGAGGTTTGGAAAATAGAATGCAGTGTTCGGTTTTTAAGATTCAGGAATCTGAGTTGCATAATCAAACTTCCTTGGGCATACTTGTTTAAGTTTCCTTTCATAATAACTGATACTGATAGCCCACAAGGATTATTCCTGCTGTTGAGTTGAAGTGTGGTTTTAAGATTAATTTGGGACAAAGGTGAGTATGGGGAGAGAGAAATTGCAATAATATTTATTTTACTGCCTTTTTTCATGGATTTAGCACAATTTCCACTGAGATACAAGCTATTCACAAAACAGTTGCTAAATAAATCTCCCAGTGAGACATGGATGAAACACTAGAGCACTAATGTTTCCATTCACATCAATGAGATGTGTGGTGTGTTGGCCATCTGTTATATAAAACTGAATAGGATCTGAAGTCCTTACACCAAAGACCTGATTTTTTTATGCCATCGCTTTTATGGAGGTGTGCCATAAAAATGACCATGTGCCAGCAACGTGTGCACCGGGACCCCTTTAAATCCGTGTCAAAGCGATGACATTTCTAGCACCTCAGCATCTCTTAAAATTAAAACAGCTAATTGCATTAAGGTCTGTGTGTTGAAGAGATTATACTCTTGCTTAGAGTTTGTTTTTTTCCTCCCATCTGTAATATCCCTAATGGGGTCCGCAGCTGGGAGAACAACAGCATGCACGACAGACTGCCTCGCGATTGGCAAGCCAACTGGAAGGAACACCAAGACCCACAAGGATTGCTGGACCCGGAGGGCTTTCAGCTTGAGAACAACGAGCTAATTAAAGTCTAAATAAACGCAATGTCCTTCTAGCTTAAGTAAAGATAAATAAATAAGTGCCTGCGTGTTGTTCCAAGGGGCTGAATAAAGACTAAAATACTTGTGTGTCATGTTTACCATGAAACGTCTCCTTAATTGTGGAAGGTCTGTGAGCAAACCTATGGTTCCTGGTGGTTTCTGATCTGTTGTTTTAATAGGAGGGGTTCAGCAAAGTTAATAAAATACCCATTTTCTTTGTTTGAAGCTCAGCACTTGCTGAAGTGCTGTGCCGAAACGGGACCTAAAAGGAGTCTCGTTTCGGAAGGACCGAGCAGTTGCAGTTCTCAGCTCAACCAGAGCTTGAGGATCCTCAAGAAATTAGGTTCCCAGATAGAAATCTGACTCTCTCTAGGCACCCATTCTGTGAAGCTGTGGCCACAGGTTTTAACATCTCCCATCCTCACAGATCAGAACAAGGAGTGCAAGACTCTGTGAGGAGGCCGTCGAACTGCCAGAGGAAGCAGCAGAGGGGTGCAGTCAGCAGTGCTCGACCTAACATCTGCCAGAAAGTGTAATCTCACCATTTAAAATGCAAAAACTGAATAGAGTAGTTGTTTGATAACCTGCTGAAAATCTGGAACTAACCTTTAAATGTAAAGATTCGTTTAATGAACTGAATATATAAAAAATACTAAACATTGCAATTCCTTTAGGAAAATGCTGTGGAGTGGAAAAACAAGTAAGAAATTGCATGCCTAGTCTAGGAAAACAAACAAACACAGCAGAATGAGCAGAGAAAACATGTATGGTTGTGTTTTTTTCCTGCTAATTTTACAATCAGGAGTGTAAAGGAAACAATTCTCTATCCTTATATGCATGTAAAAATAATGAGTTTGAGAGTGACTTCTCCAGCTCTGAGAGTTCATAGCATTTTCCTGGTACCTTGATCCTCCTCTGCTCATTTATTCAAAAATGAACCTGAGGTAAGTTTTTCCTAAGATGTCCAGCAGAATTTAGCATGGGAATAGCACATACATAAACATGTCCTCATCGTGAAATGAGGCTACAGTGTCCTAGTGAACTGCATAAAATCAGTCAGTGCTCACTTCTGTTGTCAAGAGGCAGAAAAAGTAGTCCAAAAAGTGATTAATGGAATTTTTAATTCTGCACAAAGCTCTGAAGAAATGCTTGGATGGAAGAAAAGAATGAGCTGGGCTGGGCTTGATTAAAAGACGAAAACAGGCCAAGAATCTCCTCGTAGATGGGCTGTGTGCAAGCTCTCCAGATTATTTAGTGAAAAGCAGGCTGAGTTCAGCCTTTGTCTAGATCATCTGACCTTAATCTATTGTGGGAGAAATTAGAAATTCGTCTTTTCAAATGAACTCAGCACACTAGCCAGCTTTTAACTCTGCTAACTGCATTCTCCCTGGCTCCATGCTCTGCACAATTTGCAGCTACTGCCTTGTTAGTTGTTCATGCTGCAGTTGTCTGCTGTGCCGCAGCAGATGAGGTGGTCCTGCAGAAGGTCTGCTACCTTTGTAAAGTGCACTGTCACCCCGATGGGCCCCCAGGTACGTTGCAAACACAGATGAGGAACCAATCCACAGTGTTACTTATGTGTCACAGCCTATGATTTATATGATATATAGACAGGAGGTGACTGAATACTGCAGCACTTTGTAACCTTTCAGCATGCAAACTATGTGAACCTGAGAGAGTTTTAGTGTTGGAAATCCTCTTAATACTTCTAAACTCACATTGCAGCATGAATACCTGAAGAAATGCTCATTTTTGCTCTAAGTTTAAGGGACCACGGTTACGTTTGTAGCTTCCTCTGGTTTCTGCTGAACATGGGAAAATCCTGAGGATATATTTGTCAGATCGTTATGCAGCACAGGAGAAAAATTTTGAATGCAGTCCAGCCCATCTCGTGTCTCTGTGTTGTTTCATCCATCTAGATGTGTGATGAAGCATTCTTCCTGAAGTACATACCTAGATTTTATACATAACTGATAGAGAGAAACAGGTTTCCCTAGTGAGATCCTACCTGCTGTAGTTTTAGCATCCAAGCTGGGAGGCTAGGGGTTTCCCTCTGGAGGCTGCTATAGAGGTACCTTCCTCCCCCTATGAGCTGTGTAGGCAAACATAAACACCTGGTGTACAAGGGCTTAAAACCAAGGTACAGACCCATGCCTCAAGTGGGCTAGATCTGGTCACCTTATTTTAAAATAATAATAATAATAATAATAATCACCCTGACATTTATTTTAATCGTACATTTTCATAGCAATTTCTCCTTTCTAGAGCACAGCTGGGGAGGTTTTCACCAGAGGGGGATTTTCAGAAGTGAGGAATTGCGCCCAAAACAAAACCAACTTCAGTCAAAACAGATGTTTGTGCTCTAAGTGCCTGCTAGGTTAATGATGCTGCTGAGGGAACAGCTTCCTGCCTGCAGAGGGCATACAGCTCCTCGGTTTTCTCTGCCAACATATGCGTGGAATAGGGAAAATGAATGGACCACGCATAAAAGCATCGCTGCATATAATGAATCGCGGATACCCACGTTTAAATGGAGTACTGAAAGTGTGACTTCGGTGGAATAATTGAACTGTTCACAAACATCTGCACATCTCTCCACAAAAGTAAATCAATACTTTGCATAGGGAACACCAAAGCCTCTCTGGGACATGCTGTGGGTACTTGTGCTCCTTAAAAATCATCTGTTTTCGTTTGTGTCTCTCCATTTCCAGAGCTCCCAACACAGTGGCTCCTCTACCTCATTAGCATCCACCAAAGTTTGCAGCTCTATGGATGAAAATGAAGGACCTGCAGAAGGTAATGTTCGAAGGCTGACATTTCAAAGCAGTTGATGTAGTGATAACAGCAGCTGTGTAGGAAATGAGTCATTCTTCCTGCCGGAGAAAGTGGGAGCGGTGCAGGCTGGATGACTTTCGGCTTGGAGGCTCGGCAGCCTTGGCAGAGCAGCTCGAGTTCACTCCGGATCACATCTGATCTGGACATCCCTGCTCTGAGGCGTCTCTGTTGCAAGATGCTCTATTTTTACAGGTGACGCAGCACTGGCTGGGTTATTGCACCAATGTTTTGTCTCATCTGTCACGATACCAAAGAGCATACAGCAGTGTTGGGTCTTTGCTGAGCGATAACTACTCTCACTACATAGTAAGGCTTTGAACGAGTTGGCTGAGGGATAATGCCTGCTCTAACACTGCCAGTTCACATGCACATATACGTAAGTGTGTGTATATGGCCTTGTCTGATAGTAGCTCTTGGTGCTGCCTATGGATTCAGGCAAACCCCAGCCCGCATGTGTCATAGCATTCGCTTTTCAGACTAAGCTGGAACAAAGGACAGATAAAGATACAATACACTTAGAAGGCATTGTCTTAGTGCAAATTTCTGAGGTGCATTTTTCGTTACAATATTTATATAGTAGCTTGTATCAGCTGCAGTTTACAGTTGGCTTTTAGAGGCATGTTAGGTATTTGTAACACGCTATTTCAAATACATTTAAAAATAATGGTACATGAATGAGCACTAAAACACATGAAACTACAAACTTTTCTTATGCTTAGACACCGTGTAATGCAATTTTACCTAAACATCTGGTGCCCAGGTTGCATGTGAGGTAGTATTATTGAGAACATTTGTTTAAAAACTAAATATTTAATATTGGGGGAGGGGGAGAACTAGCACTTAGCACATGAGGAGTTTTATGGATGTCTCAGTTTACAGGATGTAATAAAATAAGTGCTTGAGTGTTGGACTTCTTTGGTACATATATTTAATCATGCTGTGTCAAGGAGTTCCAACCCTTTTTGGAGGCTGGTCTGCGCTTGTGCAGTTCACAGAGGCCTTTTCATAATTAAAAAAATACAATTTTGGTTTTGTCCTGGGGGCATATTGCAATGGGAATGGTAAACTATGTAACACTCGAATGGTGGTATGTTTGAGCCCCCAGAAGTCTTATTTTTCATTATTGTATCTGTGTGAAACCTGTTGAGTATATACAATGTCAGCAGCATGGTTTCACTGTACAGTAAGTGAGATACTGACTCTGAATGGTTTCCAGGCTCCTAAACCGTAGACTTAAAATGCATGTTATGTGCAACATCTGTGTTTCCTTCACTAACAATAAAAATGTACTAATGATTCTTTCAGAAGTGTTGGAGGAAGGTTTCCAGGTTCCAGCATCGATAGCAGAGCGATATAAAGTTGGAAGAACTATAGGAGATGGAAATTTTGCTATTGTGAAGGAGTGTATAGAAAGGTGAGAAGGATAATTTGCTTATTACTGTAAAAGCAATCATTAATGCCATACTTTTTCTAGATCATGTCTTTATTTGTAGAATATAGGACATATGGAATAAGGTAATGTCTCAATGCCAGATGGAAAAACTAGACTAACACTCTCTCATGTGAAAAGAGAGCAATACCAAAGTCCAAGGGACAATCTATGACTTTTTTTTTTTTTTTTCTGCTGCACAGAGCATGATTTTACCAGTTCTTTATATCCTTCATCTTGCACTGAAATAACATCTTTTCTTGCAGTGTGTTCTTGCAACTTGCCCTTTGCATTACACCAATTAATTATTTTACATCTAGGAGCATTTTGTAAAGATTTCAGGAAGTTTTGTGTGTGGTGTAGTGATTATGGAAAGCACAAAAAGATGGCTTCAGATCCATCTATTCTTCCATCTGACACTGTGGAGTACCTCTTCCATGTTTATCTTTAATAAAATGTGCATCTCTCTTCTGCTTGCTTGCTTTGTACCATTGCATGAGCTCCATCTAACTTTACAAGTCTGCACTGTAGACATCAACATTTAACTTACTCAGTGCCCTGTGGAGGCAAATTGGGAGAACAGTCACCCTTAAAGACAAACTGTTAAAACTCATTTTAGACATCCACTGTAGGTTAGAGAAGTCATGAGTCACCTCTAACATCTGTGTTGCTCAAAGTGTCCAGGTTGACCAGCTCAGATGTCAGTTACTAAATTTATTCAGATGAGTCTTGCACACCGTGTTTGAACAGGCTGAACCCAGCATTTAGAGTGTAAAGTAGAAGAGAACAAAGGACGGAAATGCTGAGTAGAACTGCAGGTACTTCTTGGTGGTATTGTTAAAAAGTCCGAGAATATGGGGTAAAAAAGTCAAAGATACTTGTATGTGAGAAGATTTTAAGATTGTTCATGTTAGATGGTAGCAGTGCAGAAAGGGAAAAAGATAATAATAAGAAAAAATCTACCAGAGCTGGAGATGTCCAAAAGAAAAAAACAATAGAGATGTCAAAATCTGATAATGAAATTCCATGAAGGAATTTTTATATCCACTATTATCATATCCTAGGCTTACAGAAGACTGTAGTCTCAGACCTACATGTTTTTCTTTGGGCTCAAAGAAAAACACTTTTGCTCTTCAGCCTGTAAGAATGTGATTTTAATCCTAGAGACTAAGTCAAGAATAGATCTCATGGCAGATGATGATAAATTAGCTTGGCTAGTTTTAAACTCAAGTCTCCTTGGAAAAAGACAGGTCCCACTTTGAATCTTAAAGTGTCTGGCAAGTTGGAGACCATTAAGGCAGCTGCTGGGGAAGGGGAAAGAGGGAAGAGTGAATTCCATATCGGCTGACATTGTACTTGTGGGACTCAGCCCACGCTGTTGTGAGGCCTTCCGAGCTCTTTGAGAGTGAGTTCATGGTGGAGCTGGTTGTGCAGAGGGCAGTAGCTGTTCAGATCAAACTCTTGGGTCTGAATGCTGGACTGGAGAATATGGAAGCCTAAGGGAAGCAAAGCAAAGCAATATGAAAGTAAGAAAGCATGACACCACCATATGGGAGAGGGAGGAACTGATGAAATGCATGGGTGAAAGCACATCACTAAAAATGGAGAAAAAGGCAAGCAGAAAGTGAAGTGAGTACTGACTGAGATAATGGGATTACAGGGCAGAATAATCCTTTGCAGTTTGGATACACTGTCATTCAGAAGAAAATTTGGTTGTGCTGAGAGCTAGTTCAAATGGGCTAGTGTGCATTACCACCATTTCCCAAGTTGAGAGAAAAGACATGAATAAGATTAAATATAGGTCCCACCACACCTAAAAATAATACTGATTATCATATCCTAGGGAGCTTAGATGAAAACTATTTCCTGCCCTCTTGTGTATCCTCCCAATCCCTGAAGTATCTAGTACCACGACGTATCTAGTGAGCATCCACTAAGCTAGCATGATTACTCAGATATTCCCAAATAAATACTCTTACGGTTTCTGAGCCGTACCATACTGCAGATCTCTTGTATATCAGAGAGTTACTACATTGAGAAAGCTTGAACATTAAAACAAAATAGAATTATTTCTGTTAGTTTCCATTTCTAAAGCGGGATACTTTTGCCATCACAAGTGTGGAGGGTGAAATTAAAGGCTCAGAGGGTAAATTAAAGCCAGTACATGTAAAACACCTTCAAAAACATTCTCCACAGTCTTTCTAAGCAAAAAACACCTCACTTCAAAGTCTGCTATGTCCATCATTAGCAGGGCCAGAATTGATGGGGTGATACCTGGGACAGAGGACTTTTCCACTTGCTATTGACGTACAATTCCTCTGTGCATGAGACTTCAAAGGAATAGCGCCGTGAGGTGTTAAGCAACTAGGAATGGGTCTTGTTATACACCTTCACTGATCACATAGATATATCTTCGCCATAGCTCCACACTTCAGATGCATTCACAGGCATCTGCCTCTGACCATGAACAGTATGAATAGAAACTAAAAACGATCTTCAAAATTTTCATGTGGGGACTTCCAAATTCCATTCCAGGCATTCTTTGCACTCCTGAAGGTGCACACACACACGAACAAAAGTAATGTGCACACAAAAATAATAAAGATAGATTTTTGACTCAAGCACAGCGGAAATCATGATGAACTTCGCAAAAGGTTAAAACAGATGGAGAGTGTGGCCCGGAGCCCTGCTGAGCTGGAGGTCAGATGCTGTACCCTATGCTATTGCTGTGGTTCCAGACTTTAATCCTGTGGTAATGTTTCCTACTTCATGTGGCACCTTTTTATTGTTCAGTTTAAGTGATAGGTGAGAGGTAATATGCCTATTTTGCTGTGGCTTTCTGGCACTGCCATGCATATTTTTGGCGGGTCTGTAACTTACAGAGGTTCCTGGGCTGCTGACAGCCTGCGGTTCTGCAGGTTTTTAGGGGAAAGGATTTGCATTATCTTTGCTTTAATTTTCTTTTTGCCAAAACAAAGAGCAGTCAGAGTTGTCATCTGCTCATTACGTATCTGCTCCATCATGTGCGCAATTTGTACTGTGGTGTTTTCATATGTGTTCATTTTTAACTTTCAGATACTTCCAAATTCTGACATTTCCTCACTAGCTCATATTTCCCAGTGTTTTCGAGTACATGGAGTCTCCCATGGCCAACAAAAACCATCAATTTCCTTTCTCATGACAGAAAGGAAGCATTCCTAGGGCAACCAAGGAACTTGAAAGACACTCCTGCTGAAAGAGAGTGTATTTTGTCTGAGTTAGAAACCCAGATATCTTAATTTCTAATATTCCTTCTCCTACCTACCCTTTTAATTCCCAAAAACATGGTGTTGATAGCTCTGCCTGTCCTCTCACTGTGCTGGGTCTGTAGCCACCAAGCATCAACATGTGGAGTGTGCCGCGTTTCTGGGGGCTGTAGCATTAAGCCCTGTAGCAGGAAGTACAGATAAGAGAAGTTTTAGATTTTTCTTTGCTTAAGTCTTGAACATCCATGTTGTATTATTTTTCCAAGCTGTAAACATTGCCATCATCTTTTAATTGACATCTTAATACAGTCTGCCTTTGCTCCCTGCTGACCTGTGAACTTGAACTGAATTAATAGACTTGTTTTGTTATTCTTTCTGCTAATGTCCCCATGGCCCTTAAATTAATACCTACGGGTACATCATTGCTATGGGTGGGACAGCTCCCACCAGACCAGGTTGCCCAAAGCCCCATCCAGCCTGGCCTTGAACACTTCCAGGGATGGGGCAGCCACCACTTCTCTTGGTAACCCATTCCAGTGCCTCACCACCCTCACAGTAAAGAATTTATTCCTGATATCCAATGCAAATCTCCCCTCTTTAAGTTTAAACCCCTTGTCCAGTTGCTACACTGCCTGATAAATATGCTTGGGGATTATTATTATTTTTTTTAAATTCCAAATAGATGCCTAAGGCCAATGTAATACAGCCTTATGTATGTTGTTTAGATTTGTATTACATGACAAAAGCTTTTTATTAAGAGCTTTCTCCTATATTGGTCATTTTCCATTTAACCTAATAGTGAACTAGAACTTGGTTTCATCCTTGCAGCCTTGTTTTGATTTTATAATTTGTTGAAGAAATGGAAGTTGATATTGTGAACTTGTCTATAGGCTTTGTTTTCTATTTTAATATTCTATAATAAATATCTATCTATATATGTAATACTGATAAATATTTTATGGTTTCCAAAAAATAAAGAACACCCAAAAGGAAATGTGTTCTGAACCTGAATTAATTTTCTATGATTTCATACTGTCTCCAGAACCATTCATATTCCATCCCATAAACATCATATTTAATTCTGCTAGATATATATTTAGAGAATATGCAGAACGTTATTGCAGGGTGTCCAAGACTGACTTTTTTGTCTTAGCAGTTGTGTGTGCAGATGTATAGGTATTTACCACAGCTCATATTTTTAGTTTTATGGAAAACAAAACTTTTCATTGTTAAGAAGACTGGGATCTCTATATACTGTGTTGGGTTTTGTATAAAACTGAAAACTGCAGAAGATCAAATACCACTAGAAAATGAAAAAAATAGTTTTGAAAACATTGAAATATCTTTATTTAAAAAAAGATTTTTTTATTGGACAGGCATATTTAATAAATTTGGCTCAAGTTTACAATTTCAGACAAATCTAAACGTTTTTTGACAAAATGAGTACTTGAACATTATTCTTACCTAATCATTAATGGTGTGCTCAAATGACAAAAACTCAACTGAGAAAAATATTCAATATAATCAATTTTCTTCTTTCCTCAGGTCAACTGGTAGAGAATATGCTCTGAAAATAATCAAAAAAAGTAAATGTAGAGGAAAAGTAAGTACAAAAATTCAAGTGGGAGCAATTTTTTTTTATTATTTTTTTTTTCAAGAACCATTTTATGGGAGATCCATTTGGGAAACTGTTGTACTTACCTTCTGCCTGGAAAGTGTTATAGTCTTTTTGGCTGAAGCCTTGTCTGTCCCCATGAAACCCTTGATGTATGAGGATAAACAAGGTGCCTTTCAAGATGCATAGGTTGATTCTACATTTGTTTGGTTATGTGTGGGTATGTGCACTCCCCTTGTCTGTAATTATCTTAGAACCATAGAATCATTTATGTTGGAAAAGACCTCTGAGATAATCTAGTCCAACCACTAACATAGTACTGCCAAGTATACCACTAAACCATGTCCCTAAGCATCAGGTCCAACCTTTCCTTGAACACCCCAGGGATGGTGACACCACCACCTCCCTGGGCAACCCATCCCAATGCCTGACTGCTCTTTCTGAGAAGAAATGGCTCCTCATTTCCAACCTGAACCTCCCCTGGCACAACTTGAGGCCATTCCCTTATGTCCTATCTCTAGTTACCTTCGAGAAGAGGCCGACCCCCAGCTCCCCACACCTTCCTTTCAGGTAGTTGCAGAGAGCAATGAGGTCTCCCCTGAGCCTCCTTTTCCCCAGACCAAACAACCCCAGTTCCTCAGCCGCTCCTCACAGGACTTGTGCTCCAGGCCCTTCACCAGCTTTGTAGCCCTGCTCTGGACACGCTCCAGGACCTCAATGTCCTTCTTGTAGTGAGGAGCCCAAAGCTGAACACAGCACTTGAGGTACAGCCTTAGCAGAGCAGAGTACAGGGGGACAATCACCTCCCTGCTCCTGCTGGCTATACTATCCCTGATACAAGCCAGGATGCCGTTGGCCTTCTTAGCCACCTGGGCACACTGCTGGCTCATATTCAGCCAACTATTGACCAATATCCCCAGGTCCTTTTCTGCCGGGAAGCTTTCCAGACATGCTTTCCACAGCCTGTGAATGCTTGTCCAGACTTTATACCCCAATACTGCCAGTGAAGAAACCAGATAATACGGAGTATAAGCTTGTGCAGGACCTGTGGGCCATAAATAACATAACCAAAGACATACACCCAATGGTACCTCACCCTAATGCTCCAATGGAGACAGTATCTGAGGAGTATTATTTTTTTCAGTATTATGTCTCCTACCTTTCATAATCCTAGATGTCATAGAGAAAAGTCAAACTAATACTCATACCAACACCAGTCACTGAGTCTAATCAGTATCACCAGGTTAATCAAGTTGATGTCAGTTTTATACAAAATAAATTTCTGTTACCTTTAAAAATTTTATAACAAAAGATTCTCCCAGAAGACGCGATCGTATTAGTAAATGGAAAGATCTTGCATTGCAGAAAAAGATTTAAAAGCTTCCATACTAAACTTTTCTCTGCATTGGAAACGCATCTTTTCCTGCCTTTCTTTGTCTGTGTTCTATTTTCTGTTCTTTTTTTCAGTTATCATACTGATGTTGTTTCTGGTCTTGTTTCTTCTGTATTGCCAGAAGCAACAGCTATAACCTTTTTTTTAAAAACCCTGACAAATCCATGCAGGTCTCAATTCTCTCTGCATTTTCCACTGTACTTGGAAGTGAAAGTTTTTCCCTCCAATCCATAGTCATTAAAGATTTCTTTTGTGTGGCAGGAACACATGATACAGAATGAGGTATCTATTCTAAGACGAGTCAAGCATCCCAATATTGTACTTCTGATTGAGGAGATGGACATGCCAACCGAGTTGTACCTTGTCATGGAACTTGTAAAGGTGAGTATTTTGGAGTTAAGCTCCTTAAGAACTTTTTCAACCATATTCAGAAATTTCATTGGTACTAGAGCTTACTAATAATCATATAATCCTAGAATAATTAGAATGATTGGGTCATGTCCAGCACCCTACTGAAAGATGTGTAACCTGCACTCAAATACATATAACTTTCAAATAAATACTCATCAGGCTTTCTGTAAAGCCCCCTCAGAAGAGCTCTATGGACAGTACTTCAGACACGACCACTTTTATTTGCTTCTCCAGAAGATTTCTCTTATAAAAGTTTTCTCTTAAACAGAAGACATCTCCCTGAAGGTGAACTGAAAGTACCCCCACTTTGTATAGGTACAAATACCAGCTTTCAAAATTCAATATTCTTTGATAAAATAGAGTTTAATTACATCTTACTAATTTATATTAAATTTAAACAATATTAATTGTCTCTTTTCTCTACTGGTTTATATTAATGCACTGTCAGATAATAACCTAGATTTCAGCTGGAGGAGAGGGGAAGTGAAAGAGGAGAACCTGCTATTTAAAGCATGGCTCTGTTCTGAAAACAAACTTTGCAAATGCAGTATTTATATTTGGAGCCCTATTTATTCCTTCATTGTAACTTCCAGATCTCATGCATTTATTTTGTTCTCTGGTGGAATTACATATTGAAAATGGATTATGAAACTCAGACCAGGTCATCTCTTGTCCCCATACTGTCAACAAGACAGTGTATGAAGTCTGAATTTAGCTCTCGGTTCTGGTACTAATACACAAGTATGTCATTCTACATAAAAGGTGGTAAAATTCTTCTGAGTAAATTATCCAAGTGAGGACAGAAAGTCACTGAGGACATTTTGTCCTCCATATTTATTTTTATAGAATACACCTGTTTTTCACATTCATTATGAAATTAGCAATTCTTCTTCCTTCCTCAGCTCTTCTGCAAAAATGAAATTCCAGCAGCCACCTCCTTGACCAGCAAGTTCTCCTGGGGCAGTCTCTCAGGTCTATACCTGGGAAATCCATTGATTTAAGTGTTTAAGGACAAATATTACAATAAGGAAACCTTTGCTGTGCAGCAGCATTTATGCACAGGCCTGTCCCTGGAAAGATCAGGTTATACCCTGAGATGGCAGCATTGCCTGTATAGGTTTGAGCTTGCCAGATGCCTACTTGGCTTGAGTGGTGCTGTGGAGCTTATGGTCCAGATAACCCTGCTGTCCACCACCTCCAAACCCTGAGCAAGCACACAGTGACATGCTGGTGGCAAGGAACTGACAAGTTATGCGGCATCCCCATTTAGTCTCTGATGGAGAAGTTAAATCCTAAGGAAAAACAAACAAACAAAAAAAACTATTCCACTCTGTAGCCAATCCCAGAAGAATATTCCCACCTTCTTCATAGTCACAGCCCTCTCATGGACTTGTGAGTGCAATGTGAAAAAGCACAGCTTTACATCAGATACCATTAACCATCTAACACTATTTTAATCATAATTATTGCTCTTTTATGTGGTAAATGAGCTCGCTGAGATACATGCTACTGTAGGCTTTCTGCAGTGCCCATGATAGCTTGTTAAAGGTACCTCAAGTACTCTTGCACAACATTGTAATCTAGCGTAGCCACCGCTTCAGCCTCTATTGATCAATCCTTCATCTTGGCCCCATGAGGTGTGCTAAGAAGTAAAAGCTGTGCCTTGTCTAACATGCCAAGACTTACGCACATAGCTGTTTTTATGGGTGCAACCTGCTGTGCTATTCATGCTTGAAAAATGTTCAAACTGTAGTCTCCAGTGAATTTTTAATCAAAGTCCTACTCGGCTAAATAAGAGAGGAGGAGACCAGAAACTCTTGCAAAATAACTAGCCTAAAAGATTTATATAAAGAAAACCATTCATCAATTTCTGGAAAAATCTGTTTTCTTGCACTCTTTCTTCTTTACTCTTCGGGGTTGCTGAAAATAGTGTGATATTTATGGCTTTAGTTATGCAATAGAAGGGCTTTGTAGACATCTTTATAGTTCAGATATCCTAGAGAGCACTGTTCTTATGTTCTATACTTCTGTGCTGAATAATAGAAGAACTTTGGAGGAAGTATCCTGGTCCTGGGAAGTTAACTTTGTTTCTGTGAAGCAAACATCTATTGCTTAATATTTGAATGGGGGAAGGAAAAATAATAAAAAATAAAAACTTGTTAGGCTCTGTGGGCACCAGGGATGGTATTTCTGGAAAGACATTAATTGTTAATTCACCAGTTGCTGACTGTTACCATTTCATAGTATGCACTGTTAGAATTGATTAACCATCTGTTATTGACTGACTTCTGAAGACCTGAGTTTAAATCAAACTCACAGACGGGAAAGAAATTCAAGGAGAAAAGGCTTGATACTGCAGAGCACGGTTTCAGTTAATACCACCCTGCATTAATTGGCAGTAACATGCTTGACATAAGTGGCTGCTGCAAATACTGCCCTCACCTCATGGCAGATAGACCATTCATTGCTTTGTAAAGTGTAAGAAAAAGCACTTCATAAATACAAATATAAACACATTGCAAGTGGTGCTTGTAAAAGGAAGCAAGGACCTGGCTTCTGGCACGTTGCCTTTTTACACAGCGAAACAAAATTGTTATTCAAACCTAACAGGAGTTTGGCCAATTTAACAGGCAAGATTTATTACAGAGTTTCTTTTACTGCTCCAGGATATGATTTCACTTTTGCAGAAGAAAAGAGAGATTATATCATTTACATAACAAGGTAATAAATAAATAATTGGTTACTGTACTTCCAAGTATACTTCTTCATGTGCACAGATGATAAAAACTGCATTCAGGTGTTGCTGGTCTGATTTCACTCCCAAACAGGGGATTTAAGGCTGAAATGTCATCCTGAACTCACCCCTTGTGCCTGAATAAATGATAGAGACCCGCTGTGTGAATCAGCTAAGCAGAACCTCGAAGGGTAAAGTGCTCTTCAGGGACGGGGAAGTCTGAAAACCATTCTGTCTGATATAGCTCTCAGCTGTATTAACTCTTTCGAGGATATCACCTCTCTTTTGGCTGCAGAGTCTCACAGACTGAATATATGCTCTCTTGTCTTACCAAACTACCTGATGAGAAATTTTACCAAGTAGACAACTTACCTGGAGAAAATAATTCTGCTTCAAATTGACTTGGTGGTCTATTAACGTATTCTATGTCCTCTGTCCTCTCTGGAGTTTAGGTTCCCCTTGCACATGAACGTTTGTTCTTTTTCTTCTGACTTCATGCTGAAGTTTCCCCTTTTTTATTTAAAGTTCAGCTTCTTTACCTCTCGTCCGTCACATCTCAGCTCAGATTGTTTTCTTTGTTTTGAGGCAGATCCTTTGCTGATGTTATGGACACTTCTCTGGAGCATCTGGAGTATATTAGATAAAACCAAAGATCTGTCTAATCCACTACCTCATGTTAAAAAGCAGCTGGTATAGGGGCTTCACGGGAAGGAGCTTAGGGAAGACAGATTATTTATCCCACATATTTTGCCACATGCTGATATCTAATACTTAGGGATCAGGTAATGCCATGAAGTACATGATATTGTACTTTTGCCAAATATTTGGCTTTTCTCTGTAATCCTCTATCTGGTTTAGCTTGGCCTTTTCTTCCTCCTTTTCCTTGACACTGTGTTCCTTGACATATCTTGATCAGTCACCAGCCAGAGCAAGAGGTTCTGATGTGGTCCAGATTTGACATCGATTGGCTGTAAGCAGTTTCCAAAGCTGGAGTTCTGCATCTACAGTGGGAATAAACCTGCACAGGCAGACTTCAGCTGCATCTCAACAATGCTGTTTTTTAAATACTTTTGAGTATGTTTTGTTTTATTTTGAAGTAGTGTCTGTTTTCTCAGCCTTTGGTGGTTGCCATTTCCTACTATTTTCTAAATAGACATGATTTCTGGAAAAAATCTTTTTTTGTTTATCCCCTCTCCTTCTTTCTCTGAGTGAAAACTGTGTTTATTACCCTGCAGCAGAGCCTTAAAAACAAACAAACAAAAAAAAAAAAACACCAAATAACTTAAGGCTATTGATAAAATCATGAGAGTTAGCAAAATTGGGACTCCTCTGTTGCCTTCAGAAAAATACCTACTTTTTCTTTAACCAACAGTTAAAGAAACCAGCAGTTTCCTGTGATGTATTCTTTATCCCGATGTGACTGCAGCAGTTTTTTTTTTGTGTTGCTTTTGCAAAATTATCCTTTCCTTATTCTTTTTGGTGGTAGTGGTCCATGTCTCCTTTGTGGTACTGCTTTGGTTTTGAGCAAAGGCAAAGTAAGTAGTGTCTCTTAATAAGTGCTTGTTTTTCATCTGTTCTTTCCTCTGTTCTGTTTTTCCTCTGTTCTGTCTCGATTCCTTCTTAATCACTACTTTAAAATTTTTTTAAAAAGTCTTTCTCCAAACACGTACATGTTCTTCCCACTTGCCAGCTCAGCTGTGGACATACAACCTGAACGTGATGGCTGCTCCGGTCCTGTTGAAGGAAGATCATTTAATCTTTAAGGACTTCCACTTATTCCTTCATTTCTTCTTTTTTTTCTCTTGTTGTTCTTTCACTGGCAGTAGCTATCAACTGAATTAGACAGCATGATGACCTGCAAATGGCAAATTGCATCTGTTTTTGTAGCTAAGTTGAAATAGTAATGTTAATTTTAAAGTGTCTGCCAGTAGGATTTTGAAATATATATATGAGAGAGTATTAGCTTCAGTATTACCCTGGCTTATGTGCTTCAGTATTAGCTGCAAGAAGAGCATCTTACTACCAGAAATGTCACATCTTGTGCAGAGAAAATGCTTTCTAAAATCTAAATATTCAAAGTTTTATGATATGGAAGCAGTCTTTTAAAATAGGCTAGCAGTAATGACAGGTAGCTGTTTTGAGTTTTATTCAGAATTTCTTCATCTTTCTGGTATTTGGTCAGCCTTTAGACAAATACTTGATGTCAGCCTGTTTGTAATTATAATAGAGCAGCAAGGGTTGGTACGCAGAACCATGACAGGCAAGTATGTAAGCATGCCAGAAATTTGCAACAGGGGCTCTGAACACGCAGGTTGGCAAGTGCTGGACATATTACAAAAGCAGCAGCAGGTGGGAATGGTTTGCAGAGGAGACTCCAGCCTCCTGGCTGACCAACTAAGCCAAGACAAATGGTACTGACTTAGTGATATGTTCAGCTGCCATCATGGGGGGTGTAATTGCCCAAACATTATAGTAGTTTTCTGCACGGAAACTACTGGTCCTCCTGCCTCGTTCACCTCCATAAATTATGCTCATTGATGTTCCCTAAAATTTTTCAGTCACTTCACAAGTAATGTTACTTATATGCCGTGGTCATTTTGCTCCAGGGAGGAGATCTGTTTGATGCTATTACTTCCACCAACAAATACACAGAGCGGGATGCCAGTGGGATGCTTTATAATCTGGCCAGTGCCATCAAATACCTTCACAGCCTGAACATTGTCCACAGAGATATCAAGCCAGAGAATCTCCTGGTAAGTGAAAATTCAGCTTCCAGTGTTGATAACTTGGGTGTGTGTGAGAGAAAGTCTGTGCTTCTCCCTCCTTACAGACACACCCCAAGTTTTTTCAGTCTTTTAAGTCATTTAGTTTTAATCTTAGCATTGTGAAGCTCTCCTAAGATGAATAGCTATTATGAAGAAGGCAGTAACATCAGCTGATATGTCTAGACTATTCATCAGGATGCAGCGACAGAATTGTTCCAGTGATCACTAGAAGTGACCTTTTAGTGAGCTACAGTGTAATTTCAAACTTCTCATAAATACAAAGGTATTGTGTCCTCAATAGACGACTCCATATTGCAGCTGCTTATGCAATTAGCAGCAGTTTAGTTTTACAAAAGTCGTATAAATGTTGCGTCCAAGTCATGTAGCATGTCAGAGCAGAGCCAGCAAGAGACTTCCGAGTCCTTCACTCCCTGCTGGGCATCATAAATAATCCTACAGAACTTTTTTATTAAGACACTTTCCTAAACAAACATCCTAAATTTTCCTTTTCATGATTGAATGTATATGAACACTATCCACTGAAGACAGAGAAAAAAAAGTATGCTGACAATTAGTCCTTCTGGGGATTTTGTGCTCTTAAATGCAGCAGTTGTGTTCTCCCAGCTGATTTAATTTCATTTCTTCTGATAAATTAATTTATCCTGATTATTTCACTGTTCTCTGAGTTTTCCCAGATTTGCTGACATGTTCCAGTATGAAGATGTCCCAGTCTTCCATACATTCTGCAACCATAAAACAATGTTCAAGATATCTAGAATATCAGTTCTCTCATCTGTGTGCTGTCTGCCATGTATTTAATACTGCTTGACACTGAAGAGGTTTTATGGGAAAGTTGACTCGAGTTGATCTTGCCAAACTTCCAGGGAACAGTAGTTTTAGCATTGAGTTTTGTCTAGTGGTAGATGCCTTAATAGTTCTGGGTGATGAAGTAGCCTGGACTAATTTTCCAGAAACTGCTAAAAATATGTTGGGTAGAGGTTTAATTAGAAACCAATGATTGATATTTCTTCAGCAGCTCTTGGTGTTTGTAAGTAGCGGCATGCAGAAGCGACAGCAATCACATGTCAGGATTCACTTTGATTTGGGATGTACAGTATTGTCTTGGTCTGGGGAAAGGCTTGGCCAGCTTTTGACTTGAGATGTATCTGAATGCCTGGCATCAGTAGGATGAAGCTTTTGAGGGAAGAGAGGAAAGTTATCAGGAGGTGAGGGCAACTGGGAGAGGATTAAATCTGGCTGCCCAGCCATCTCTGGTAATACCCACTACCAGATTTCCTTTTGCATTGAAGACAAATTGTTTCTGAGTGATTTTTTTCAGTGTCATATGTATATAGAGGTCATACATTGCTATTGATACTGAGCTGTGAGTATACAGCACCTCACTTCTTGCAGCAACATAACACTCCAAAGCCAGTGTTTGACTAACAAATTATATTCTTTCTCTAAGATTTATCAGATCTTTGAAATAAATGGACATTGTCTTAGAAGAGAGCTTTTGAACCTATCTTACATGGGTTCTGACCCTATCTATGGTGTTAACTGTTCATGGCTTTAGTTACCTCCTAGGTTCTACTTTGATAGTTCTTTATATCATGAGATTGCAATTAAGGTTATTTTCTTGGCGTTTATAAAACACTTATAAGCCCTCCTAACAGTCAAATATCCTCAATTTTAGGGTATGCTGAATCCCTGAGCTTTTTTTTATCAACATTCACATTTTTTGTTCTCTAGAGAGGGTATTCCATGTTTTAATTGGAACGTTTTTCATAATTGCTGCTATTTAGCACGTTTATTTTGTCAAGTCATGGGATGTCTTTATAGCCATATAATAAACCCTAGAGAACAACTTCTCTGACTGTTGCCATCTGCAGTGATCACAAGAGCAGCTTAGAAAATACTGACAGTCTTTATAGTAATAGGATACATATGGTGGCACACAATTATGTGTGGCTGCATTCAATTAGTGTTGTACAATTACACAGTTTTACTGCTTAGTTAAAACAGTGAAAGCACTACATAGTGGGTAATTTGCACTAATCCCCATTTCTTTAATTGCCCTTCCGTATTTAAATGCAGTAGAACATACATAGCATTTGTTCTGAATAACACGAGCATTAAATTATCTTTCACATTCCTTGACTGGCAAGTAATATACCACAGCTTCACATTGGGCTCCTTTTTATATGGAGTTATAACAGGGTGAGGAAAAGTTACTTTCTTCAATTTTACAAGTCAACTAAAGTAGTTTTTCAAGGCAAGTAATCCCTGGAAACAGATGGGGCAAAATTCAAGAAAATCCACAACTACCAAACCTTTTGCATTGGTAAATATTGCCAAACAACCCTTTTCAATAAACAATTTTTAGCATATATGAGTCATAAAAGGTGTGGTCTGTTAATGGAGGAAACCTATAAACAATCACTAGGTCAACACAACTCAGAGATATAAAAGATAACTGCATGAAATAGAATAAAATGCTAATTAGGCTGGATTCAGCTCTTGATGTCTAAATGAACACTTTACATTTTTCAGCAAGTGAATATTTAAAGCTGTAGTCTCTAGCCTTTAATTAAAACTGTTGTTGAAATTAGATTTATTACTGCCATTTCAGAGAGCACTTTCTTTAGTTTCAGGAACCAGATGTATTTAACAATCTGTGTTTTTAATAAAACCGTAATTGCTTTTTTTTCCAGTGGTATTCTATAAGCCTATCTTTCTTGTGGCTTAGCAGCAGAGATATGTGAATCTCTATCAAATTGTTGGTCCTCTAAAGTCCAGTTGAATTGTTAGAAATAACATAAGGAAGGGAGAATAATTTTGTGTAATTTGAATGTCTGCTTATGACTGTATCACCTGGTAGTGGGGATTCAGGACAGAGAGGGGGTTCCTCTCTAGATGTGACTAGCATTAAAAAAGGACAAGCTTGGGTGCTGGCTTTTGGGTTTGTCAGGTTTTTGTTTTGGTTTGCTTTGGTTTTGGTATAATATAACTAACTTTTATGAGCAGATCTGTAGCAAAGAAAGACTTCAGAGCCTCATTTTTGCGCCAAGTGAATTGTTCAAGGGTCCATTGTAGAAATCATGGCATTTGAAAAGCAAACAAACAAACAAAAACAAACAAAAAAACACAACAGGATTTTGCTCTGCAAGAAGTTGTAAATAAGTCTGATTTCTGATGTAGTACTAGCTGTTCAAAATGGGCATTAGGGGTGATTTTTGTTTTGATTGTGAATTATGATACCTTCTCATTTTTGTCAGGCATTGCTGTTAATTGTTTTCATGGTATTACTGTTGGTAAGCCAGACTGCAGGGAGCTATGATTTGGATTGCAAAATAATAATGCGATAAATATATATACTTTAAGAAGCCCTTCTGTTGACTTTTTCCAGTTTCAAAGTGTTATGGTAAATAGCATTAAATTTCATCATAAACATTCAAAAAGGGAAGCAAGAACCCAAACTAATAGCTGGATTAAAGAAAGATCCATAGTGTAATGCTTAATTTAGATTGGAATTGTTCTTTTGTAGTGAGCCAGTTTTTAAAATTGTGTATTTCTTACTGGGACTGGGACTAAATCTCCCTTCACAAACATAAAAAAATAAATACAGAAATTAATCACACTGCTGTATAGACAGCATTTTAAGAGAGGAATTTCAAGTGTACTCATTAACAGCCTAGACTGTGTACATTGATGATGATGGGAACTTACCACTAAGATACTGATGTATAACAATCATGCAAGGAGGGGACTGTTTCTAGGTGAAGTAGTCCACCTACGTTTATATCTTGCAGCTTCAGTACACAGATAACATCTATTGTTGCTATCAGTGCAGTCACCGTTGTGTTTTCTAAGAATATGAAATCCCTGTGCAAGTTGTGGAAGTTCTGTGGAACTAAGTTCTGCAGAAGTAAAATTTAAAAACTCAAAAACCTGACACTGTGAACTGGCTGTCAGTGGGGAGTTAACCTGGGAACATCACTGCTGGAAGGTCAGACCTTTGCTTTTGGGCTTTAGCTTCTAGCAAGAAGAAATGCATCCCTTGTTGGCCAGGTAGCAAAATAAGTCTTCCCAAATACTCCAAGTGCCTTCAAGGGAAGTTGTCCTATTTGTCTAAATTCTCAAAGCATGCAGGGAAGTAAGGTATGTTGTATGCAAAGAAGATAAAGAAGACTAAATCAGAAGGACCATTTCAGGCAGTTAGTAAATGATATAGTACTTCCCTTGATAGAACTTTTGTAAACCTTTGATTTTTATTCTTGATTTAGGTTTATGAACACCAAGACGGAAGCAAGTCTCTGAAGTTAGGAGACTTTGGCCTAGCAACCATTGTGGATGGACCTCTCTACACTGTTTGTGGGACCCCAACATATGTAGCTCCAGAAATCATTGCTGAAACTGGGTAAATCACTTCTAGTGATGAATCTTTGATATCTTCACAGTGGAAAATGTTCTTGCCATTGTGCCAGATACAAGTTCTTGTAGTTAGGATTGTTATGCTGCTTTTGCTTGGCTATGACATAGAATCATGGCACAGAACACTTTAGTTGGAAAAGACCTCTGGAGGCTATCATACCCAAACCAGCTCAAAGCATTGCTGAATTTGGAGATAGCGCAGGTTGCTCTGTCAGTTAGCCTCAAACTTCTTGCTTTTCCACTAAATTACTAACTATCCATTTGCATATACAATAAAAGTAATTCTTACACTGACCCCAGAGACTGCTAAGTACCATTTACTTAGTTTTATTTAATTATCAAACGCTGTCCTTTTGATTTGTTCCATGAAGTAAATATCTGCCAGTTTGAGCAACCTGTGGTCAGTTTTGCAGGCGTACTGTTGGTGAAGGTCACTATCTAGCTCAACAATACAGAACAATGTCTTTGGACATTCATACATTCTGATCTGATGTAGTTTTAAGATGTAAATCTAAAAAAATGTATGAAAGCAGAATTAGAGTAGGTAGGAAGATAGGACATAGAAAAATTTCTATTTAGAATACATAATAAGTTTTTAATAATTTTGAAAATGTTTCCCCTGTTCCTGTGCTGTAGTTCTTAGAAATCAGATTTCTCTAATCATCTCTCTCACACTTCTAGATACGGCTTGAAGGTGGACATCTGGGCAGCGGGCGTGATTACTTACATCCTGCTCTGTGGTTTTCCTCCATTCCGTGGGTATGGACCTGTCTATTCAACCATCCTTGTTTTGTTAATTGGTTCTTGTGCTGCTTTTGCATTAAGCACAACTGGAAAAAGTTCTCTGCTTGTAGGGTTTGTTTTTTCCCATGATTTGTATAGTAATTTACACAAATCCCATAAATGTCTGTGATTTTACTGTAAAGTCTCTGTCTCATGTTTGTTTATTTTAGTTTAAACTTCATTGCATTACAAAACAAGATCCTTCATTATGGGTTCTGGGTGCCTTTGCCTGATGTTTAAAATACACAGTAAAATAAACATCTTCTTTCGTGGACCAAATAGAACATATTTTGTGGTTGGTAAAAAGTAAATACAGTGTAAGCCACTTCATAAGGGTATGTCAGATCTTTACTCGCCCTCAAAGCAATTGAGAAGTGTTTGACAGTCCTAAAGACAAGCAGGTTACCTCAGAAAGAAGATACGAAATGCACTTTGTGTTATGACCTCAGCATTCACACCTGTGGTTGCATGCTTGAGGAGAATAAACAGTTTCCAAATGCATACTCCAATTAAAAGCAATTTCAAGAAGCTTTTTAAAACCAGCTCTGGAAATAATGTCTCTGTGGATTTTGTTGTCTTTTTTTTTTTTTTTTTTTTTTTTGGTTGGTTGGTTTTTACCTTACAGAAGTGGAGATGACCAGGAGGTGCTTTTTGATCAGATTTTGATGGGACAGGTGGATTTTCCATCTCCATACTGGGACAATGTTTCTGACTCTGCAAAGGTGAGTTAATACAGTTGATGACACTTCTCCAGTAATATTCCCAGTGCCTGAGATAATCACTGTTACCCTTTCACAGATCTGCATTTGACATCTCATACATCCCTGCTGCACCTGTAAATTCCCATGGGTTATCAAGTAAACTGTTGTTTGATCACTGTCTGTTAGGTTCCAGGCAGTTCTGAAATGGACCCCATCTCTATATGATGTCTCGTACAACAGAGACACCCAGCAGACTTTACTGACCAAGAAAAATGTTGAGTATCTCTGCTTGATCTACCCTTCTTAGCTTGAGAGCTCCCTGGGACCGTGTTTTTTCTGTGTTTGCAATGGAGACTAGGTTTCAACCGGGAGTCTTTGAATATAATATAATAATGTTACAGGGAAGCTGTTTTCCCTTATTAATCTCATTAGACGATACATCTGCTGTTTCATTCTGTCAAAGAAACAGGCCTAACATTGCCTGTAACTCCTCATTGGTGTCAGTGTGGTATAAAATACAGACCTCTTTTGTCCACCAGTTCATGGGTTGTAGCCTCTTGGCACATGACAGGGAGGAGTTAGAGGTTTGGATGTACTAAAGCAGATGCAGCACTTTTCAGATCCAGATCCAGACGGAGTTACTTGTACTTGCAGAGTAGATCAAGTTTTTTAACTCTCATTAGTGTGCTGAAACAACAGCCTCCCTCACAAACTTTCTAGGGATCTGACATTCACTATAGTGATATACATATATAGAGACAGATAGTACATATGTGTATGTCAAAAAAAAAAAAACAAAACACAAACATACAGGGTATTCATTTGGTTAACAAGTAGTTAAGTGTTTAATTTCCCTGATATAGAAGAGTTCTGCCAGTTTACTTCTACAGTATGTAAGGCAAATCCAGACACAACTGTCTTCCTATTTCTTTCAGTGTGTGTTTAATCACAAAACATTTACTAAATTTGGAAGTGGATGTGAGATATGACAGTAGTGTTCTAAGTTCCGAGTCTCCCTTATTTGGTGCTGTTAACATCCTGCTTTTGCAGATATGTGGATGGTGATTAGGACCGGTGTTTTAGTTTGTTAAATAATGAGGTTAACAAATAAGATATGGGAGTCCTCTAATCCATATCATTATTTTGTAGCAGGCTTTATTGCATATCTGATCACAGAATCACAGAATGGTTTAGGTTGGATGGGACTGTTTGAGGTCATCTGGTCCAACCCCTCTGCTCAAGCAGAGCCACCTAGAGCAGGCTGCCCAGGACCATTTCCAAGACCATCAGTAATGAGAACTCTGCAGGTCCTTTCCTGTAAAACCCCTTCTTCCAAATTTTGTTTTGAAGCTTTAGACTACTCATTTAGCTTCTTCTCCATGTTAGTAAGAATTATTAACATTGGTGATATCTCTTTATTTACCATCACACTGCAATCCTATTTTCTGTGTATTCCACTTACTGATGAGATGTGTATTTATTTACATGATAGTTTAAAACAAGGTAATTGCATTGCTTTTCTCTTAAACAGTGGCAACAGAACTGTAACTCAGAACTGTCTTCTAGCTTTTCAAGGTACTGTTAGATAATGGTATAAAAGTTCAGCTTGAAGATCAGTTCATAGTTGTTCTCTTTTTTTTTTAATAATCTTAATTAATTTATGCAGCTGGTAGTTCATTCTGTCTTTGAGCATTCTTCTGTAATCAGCTGAAAAGCACTTTAGTAAATTAAATCTGTTGATTTGTTCTTCAAAACATTTAAGTTTGACCCAGTATTCCATTTCTCAGGAACTTATCACAATGATGCTTCAAGTAGATGTAGATCTGCGGTTCTCAGCCTTGCAAGTTCTTGAACATCCATGGGTTAATGTAAGTATTTTCAGGCTTGCAGATGCTGCTTCTAATTTGGCGTCTTTGAGCTCTTCTCTGTCACATCCTTTCTATGCCCTATTGGAGCCATCATGTTCTAAAAAATGCCACAAATTTAACTGGAAATAAGCTGGGTTACATGCTGTTTTAGTATATTGAGTGTACATTGGAGTATTTACTATTTTATGCATGCTCAGTTTCATTTTCTTTGAAATAATTTGTGCCAAGTTTTCAACATACCTCAACCACACTCGACAAATTTATACCTCTAACAATCAGCTTGTGATTTCAATGGCATGTTTTGCTCTCCTAAAATCAGATGGATTCAAAAATCCAACAGTTGTGATTAAAAGCTATTGAAATACAGTCCATGGTGTTAAGCCTACTTGATCCAGCATGAAACGGGGAAACCTGAAATATACATATATTTATTTGCAGCCATATCCATTTAATCTGAGTTACCATGAAATAGCTATTTATGCATTTTGGCTTATCTCTAAGTGACTGGACATTTGCCATAGCGTGGTAATCAGTGAGGTAGCATGTGGATACATCTGTCAGAGAATAAAGAGATTTGTCTCTGATTAATGTTGAGACAAGGACACTACTTAGTATTTGTCAATTATTTCGTATTTAATATTTCTTAAAATATTTGAATGACAAAAAGAAAAACTGGAGGAAGTCCAGATTCAAATTCAGAAAGGAAGATTGAGAAAAAAAAATACAACTGCAATCAGCAGAGAAAAAAAATCAAAGGAGAAAGAAATAGTATTTCATTTTCCTTGTTACAAGTTGGAATGTGCAGTCCTCACTAGAATGCTATTTTGTCCCTCAGTTAACAGATTCCCTGAGTTGCTGTATCCAAATAATTTTTCTCACTAGAACACTGCTCAAAAAAATCAAAGATGCAATAACCTCAACAGCTAATCTTTTTTTCTTTGGAAATGACCTTGATATTGCCTGGAATAGTGATGATCACTGAAGTGTTTACAAAGTACATGCTTTAGTCCTGGAGGCTACTTTACTTCCCAAACCATATTTTTAAATTATTTTTACTGTAAATGGTATTATCATGCAGAGCACTTTTGCTGTGTACACAGAGTACAAGGATCCAGGACAGTGTGTGATGAAAATCTTTTCATTTTTACATTGACATTCAAGAAGCTGAAATAATAATGTTTATTGGTGCCAGGTACTGTCCTTGGACAAAGTGTTCTGTCACAATTTATAATGACTTTTGGTAACTGAAGTGTCTGTCTCCATGGGGAAGAGACGGTGGGGATTTCTGGCATGTTGGTGAGGAGGAGATGGAGGAGACTGGTAAGAAGCAGTGGAGAGGGCAGGTCACCCGCTGTGTCAGTCTGCATACTTCTGCTGAGGCTATTGAAACCCCACTTGTTTATGCAACATAAGCATGTGGCTGCTAATCTTTTTTTTTTTTTTTTTTTTTTTTTTTTTTTTTTTTTGTGAAAAATGCATTGGTACCATCTGCTCCCCCCAGACACTTTTTATTTGTTTATTTAATTTTGCT
The DNA here is from genome assembly GCF_011077185.1 of Oxyura jamaicensis. Lineage (NCBI taxonomy): Eukaryota > Metazoa > Chordata > Aves > Anseriformes > Anatidae > Oxyura > Oxyura jamaicensis. Next base: position 180,095,622 of record NC_048893.1, read on the forward strand.
TCAGTTACTCCACGGTGTGTCTTAGGAAGGTCTTTTAGCAAGATGCATTAAGAAGAGGTGCAGCAATTTGAGGCTGTGGTATGCAGGCAAAGTGACGGGGCGCTCCCTGCTCTTCCTGCAAAGGGGAACAGGGAAAGGAGTAGATGCCTGAAGCCTTCCAGCATTGCAGAGCTCCAGCAGTGAATTTTCTGGTTACTGAAGCACCCTCACAAATTCCTGGGTTTCTGTGCAATGAGTTACAATATGGATCCCTTTGCCAGCAGGTGTTGTGGAGGCCAAGTATAAATAGATTCAAAAGGGAGCTTGATACATTTTTGGAGGGTGATTTCACTGGCGCCTGTTAAATACTGTGGTCTGGATAAAACTTTTGGATCACAAAGTTCTTAAGTACTTGGTTGGCAGAAATTGGACGATGTACCAAGGAAAGTTTAATTTCTTCATGCCTTTGCTCCTTAAACATACTATCTCATGAACTGTGACTTTGACTCACTGTTGGAAACTGGGTGCTGAGTTTAATTCAGCTTTGGTCCGGCTCTGCTGTACTTCTTGTACTTTTATGCTGATTATAACTTTTTACCATCAAAACCTGTAGCAACTCTGTCCATCAATAACTGAAGCAAATATTCCATGAGAGTTCTGTAATTTCTTCTTTTCTGTCCAATTGCTACTCTTAGGAACTGAGACAAGTCAGTGTTTTGTCTTAAGCAATATGCTACCAATAGTTTGTAACACAGATCAAAACCTCTTTTGAATTCTCATATGTATCCTGCCGATATTTTTTCTGGAAGAAGGGCTCGCACTGGGACCAGTTCAGGAAAGTGCTTGAGCACATTCCAAAGGTCACTCCTATTTCAGGGATTCACACATGGAAATGCTTTCTGTTAGCCACAAAATTAACTAGATTGCACTAAATTCCTAGTTCACTTCAAGAGAAATAAGAACATGGCTGAGATGAAACAGGTGCTTAAGTATGAAAAGGGATACTTCCCTCGAGTGGGACTGAGGTGCACATGACAGATAACCTAGCAAGAAAAGGCTCCTTGTGTGTAGAGGCAGAATGACAGACTGGTGTCAACATCCGACCTCTCATTCCAGTACTCTCATCCCCAGCTTGACCAGTTGTCAGTACAGCCTCCCTGTACCTCATTCCCAATTTCAGAACAAAGAATTAATATGCTTGTCCCTGTTTACAAAATGTTCTGAGATATGTGTGTCCTGAGCTATTTTCTGCAACTTCCGTAAAATATTCTCCTTTGCAGAAGACAAATGGCACCTGGAGTTTTCATCTAACACTCCACTTTCCCAGCTAACCTGCTTAAATACCTCTCCATGGCATCAAATTCTGGGCTTTATTTTTCCTCTTTGTATTTTGGTTTTGGACCTATTCATATAATGGTAAACTTGAAGCTAAAACACTGGATAGGGCAGCTGGATTGAAAAGCAGGCGTGTGTTTTCTTTGACAATTTTAAGAAACATTTTCTCTCTTTGATCAGACCTTTGATAGAAGTATTCTAACTGCTTACACTGTATAAAACCATTTTGTAGATTGTAAATAACCATTCCACTTTATAGCTGCTTACTATATGATTACTTGGTAAATTGCTGAGATTCCTGGAATGTACTTTGACAGTTTCAATAGGAGCCAACCCTCATTTCAGTTTCAGTTTTTGCTATAAAAATAGCTGGAATCCTCTTGGAAACTGCAAAAACTTGTTATGGTCAGAGTCAGACCAGTAAAGCAGTTCCTATGTCAATAATATCCCAGCTGTTTTCAATTCAAAAAACAAAACCTGAAAAGATGTTGGCTACTTGCCACTGCCACAGATGGAGATCCTGAATTCTAAATGCAATTCAGCAGCAGTCCTTTGCCCCCTCCATTTAGTTTATTTAGATTTGTCTCTCACATGCAGTACACTTAGACCTGGAAACAAATCCATCAGTTTATACTTCCCCTATTGGGACCCCAGTTCCTTCTTTTACCTGCTCAAATTCTGTGCAAACCCAAAGAATTATAAGAGGGACTGTAAGCTTGAGGTCTGACATTTTAAATGTTGGTAATGTTATACTGCAGTATACTGTACATTAGTATACCTGCAGTATACTAATGGCAAGTTACGGGACAAGTCTACTCTGTTGTCTGAGTACTAAGGCGTTTTTTTTTTTTTTTTTTTTGTACATCATTGAGCAGTGAATGCTGAAAGGGACGGATTGCATTCTGTAAATCCTTCTCTGTTAAAATAATCAATATGAAATATGGTGTGCTGTTGCTGGAGGAAGATGGCACACTCTATCTTAAAAAGAATTAGGGAAACTGTAGCCTTTATGTACATCCTTAACCATGTCTGCCTTGGAGATTTGTGTGTAAAAGAAATGAATAACCAAGAACTAAATAGTAATAAACTTAACATTTGTAAGAAACCTAATTTAAAATGACATTTCTTATTCAGCAGCAGCTGTACTTTGGGTCACACCCTAGGACACTGCCCAAAGAAAAATCTCCTTGTAATCCTTAAAGGAAACAGCCAAAAAGCTTTTCCGGCACTTTTATTTGCTCTAATTTTCTGCTGGTATTTATATAATGACCTCTTCATCTGATGCATTCAGACCTGGGAAGTAAAACTCTTGTGACTGGCTTGTGAAGTGAATCTGAGTGCTTCAGGGCAGCAGGAGTCTGGGAATCCTGAACTTTGTTCAGTCTTTTTAACACTCATTTTTTATGTCTCCTGCCATATAGAACACTGTAGATATGAAAACAGGATTTGTTAATTACTCAAATGATGCCAAGATCCTCTACCACATTTATTTATTTATATGAATTCTTGCAAATAGAACATGAAAAGGGATTTTGTGGAGCCTGATGAAAAAATAATAATAATTGGAAGATCCCAGGCAGTTAACAGTGCCCACATGAGAACTTAAATTCTGGACCAGACTTTTGAAATTGTCAAAGAATTTTCTCTTCCCAGCTTCTGAAACATGCTCAGGAGAGCACTTCTTTCAGAGCGTCAGCAGTCAGCATTCTCAGAAATTCATAACCTTTTGAAGTTTCCAGAATTGAGCACCAAAAATCACAAGTCATCTTTAAAAGATTTTGTCCAGACTGCTACAGCTAAAATGAAATTCTGTGGCCATAACCCACTGCAAGAAGTAGTTCATATTCCTAGAGGTTAACATAGGGGGAAAACAATTCTAACCTCTTTGAGGGCTGGCATCCTTCCCATCACAGCAACCTGATGAAATTCTAGTCAGGAATATTTAGCCTGTTTTCCAAGTCTACAACTTACCCTGCTGATTCTGCTGAATCTGGCGTGATGGTGTTTTTTTTTTTTTTTTTTTTTTTTTTTTTTTTTTTTTT